>NC_000071.6:61505784-62105784 GCF_000001635.26 Mus musculus
ACGAGAGACTACTCTTTTCTCATTTCCTCAGGTCCTCAACAAACTTTGGTTCTTACTATCTTTCTTCCTAGCCTCTATAATGATCCCTGAACCTTGTGGAAGTACACCTGTACGATACAGATTTCGAGTTTGGGCAGTTCAGCACTACATAGTCAGATTTTAAATTTACTATTAGTGTTACGTTTAAAGTTTATTCTGTATTATATATTCACATAGAATTATAACAATGTAAAAATTAAAAAAAACAGGAAGGGCTACAGCACAAATACAGACATTAAAAACACTGAGAATGGAAATGACAAATAGCATGACCAGCTAACAGACACTACAAAATATAGAGATGAAGGAAGAAAAGAAAAAAAAATCAAGTTAATCCATTGCATCAACACATAGTTATTGAACATCTACTATATGTCAGGTACTCTTTTATATACTTGGAACATAGCCATGGACACAAGAAAGTAATATACTAGCTTCAGACATCAGGCAATGACCCGAAGAGGGTGAGAGTGATTACCAGAGAAAAGCGACATTGGGAAGGATAACTGAATGAAACTAAAGGCAGTACGTGCATGGAAAGAATTCTGCTGAACAAAACAAATTGTACAACACTTATGGAATGACTCACTGCCTTGGGGAAATACAAAACAGAACACAAAGAAGAGGGAAAAGCACTGAGAACTGCAATCATAACAACTGTAAGAGAAAAATGATACTCAAAAAGAGAAACTCAGTGTATTGTAATAGAATCAATCCCATGCAGCACAGAAATTAGATTCCCCAAGAAGCAAGGCCGGAAAAGCCAAATGCCAACAAAGAGAATGGATAGTCAGGATCAATCATCCATTTCAAATAGCAACTCAGCTTTTAATCTACAAAATAAATGGCTTTAAATGACTCAAATCATACAAGTAAAACATGAAATTGAAGCAATTAATTGAAGTACTTAGTATTATATCTGAATATGGAAAGCAAGCTTTATAGTGGACAGGAACATCAGTATGGTTAAAGTTATATAATATATATATTTACATAATAAAATGATTAGTTAACATAATATGTGTCTTGGAGACATGGTTCAGCATTCAAGAGCACTTCCTCTTCTGGCAGAGAATCCATGCTTGGCCCAGCACCCAAATATGACTTATAATTCCTTTTCTAAGATATTTGTCTCTTCTGATTAACATAGTCACTGTTTACAGGAAGTGTTAATCCAAACACACGCATGCACGCACACACACACACACATTCACCTAAAAATAAAATAAAGAAGTTAAATTATTTGCAAGTTTGTTTCCCTTAGAATGTCATAAGAAACTCCCTCTGAATTAGAATTAAGCTTATGGATAGGAATATGCCTTACATAAATTAACAATTGCCTTAAAAATGCAGCCTTAATTAAATGTATATTTGAACATTTATCTCTTTTATTATACATTTATCAGGAAGTTATAAGTATTATTATGTAGTTCAAATTTATATAGGTCTTCATTTGCTTACAGTTTTTGCATTGCAGCCATAGTTACTGGTAAGCTCTTTGTTAACCTGACCTGAGGAGTGAGCTGAGAGGCCAGGTGCTGGGGTAGAAATAAATATTCCTTCACAGACTCATACTCTGAATTACCCTGTAGTGAGTGGCATGATTTGGGGCCTTTAGGATGTAGGGCCAAGTTGGCAGGAATACATCACTAGGGGCAGGCCTTTGAAGGTTACCTCTCCCAGGTTCTGGGCCGCTTTCTCTGCTTCTTAGTCTGCTGCAGTGCGATAAGTGCCTGCCATGTACTTTCACCATTACCTTCTCCTGTCTGATAGGAATAACTCCTCCTAACTCTGGGAGCCAACATGAACTTTTTTGGCCTTGTGATGTTTCTGTCAGGCATTCTGCTCTCAGAAGTACAAAGGTAACTCATACAGGCATCTGAGCTGCTGATTAAAGCAACAAGGAATAGAGTCAAAATGAAAGCAACAACAGAACCATTAATCCTCTACTGAAAGACTCCAGTGTCAAACGGGCAGCCCAGGAAGCATATTTAAACATAATGTTTTAAGGACCAAGTAGGTTATATTTAGGAATATATGTACATAAATATGTACACACACATTTATGTGTGCACACAATGAAAAATAGTGAAAAGAAAAAGGAAAAGAGGAGATAGCGATAGGTAGGATGCTCTTAGAGGGATGGACTGAAAAGGCAAAATGTCTTAATTATAACCTCAAAAAATAGGATATAATGAGAGTAGACCCCCCAATAACTTTGTATTCAAAGACCCACACTCTGATAGTCAGGACAGATGTAGATTTGTGCTACTGTTTGGGTCAAAAACAGTAGGTGGTTGACATTTGATGAAAAATAGTGCACAGTGGAAAAACACCGAGGGCAAAGCCACTCTAGATCAACTGTTTCCTGTACAAAGTCTGAAAATCTTCTCTAAATGCGAAAGAAGCTTTCAAGATAAAGACTGGAAGAAATGAAGGTATTAGAACTAGAAATACAAGTATTCATGAAAGCATATATACTAGAAAGACTTGAATCTCTGATCTTCACCCAATTCAGAGGTGGTAGATGTCCCATACAGGGATCAGTGTCCCTGTATGAATTGCTAGGTCAAGCTTCTGTAATTACCTCTGGTAACACTTAACATTTATGTATCCAAGTAGACTTCTTTGTGCTTACAAAAATACAAATGAATTATGAAAACAGAATATATGCTAGTAAATTTAGGATATTGATGAGAATTAATGACCTACTCTTGAATTTACTGCTTTAAACAAATTGAAATGATCAATGTTTTGTTTTTGTTTTGTTTTGTTGTTGTTGTTGTTGTTGTTTGTTTTTGGTTTTTCCTGTGAGTAGAAAGGTATGTCTGAATTAGGATGATGTTTAGAAATTGTGGAGGAAACCTGGAAGCCAGTTATTGTCTTCAGAGTAAACAACAGGTAATTAAGAATATTTGGTACATTTACACAATGGAGCACTACTCAGCTATTAAAAAGAATGAATTTATGAAATTCCTAGGCAAATGGATGGACCTGGAGGGCATCATCCTAAGCGAGGTAACCCAATCACAAAGGAACTCACACATTATGTACTCACTGATAAGTGGATATTAGCCCAAAACTTAGGATACCCAAGATATAAGATACAATTTGCCAAATGCATGAAACTCTAGAAGATTGAAGACCAAAGTGTGGACACTGTGCCCCTTCTTAGAATTGGGAACAAAACACCCATGGAAGGAGTTACAGAGACAAAGTTTGGAGCTGTGACAAAAGGATGGACCATCTAGAGACTGCCATATCTAGGGATCCACCCCATAATCAGCTTCCACACGCTGACATCATTGCATACACTAGCAAGATTTTGCTGAAAGGACCCAGATATAGCTGTCTCTTGTGAGACTAGGTTTGGGCCTAGCATACACATAAGTGGATGCTCACAGTCAGCTACTGGATGGATCACAGGGCCCCCAATGGAGGAGCTAGAGAAAGTATCCAAGGAGCTAAAGAGATCTGCAACCCTGTAGGTGCAACAACATTATGAACTAACCAGTACCCAGGAGCTCTTGACTCTAGCTACATATGTATCAAAAGATGGCCTGGTCGGCCATCACTAGAAAGAGAGGCCCATTGGACACACAAACTTTATATGCCCCAGTACAGGGGAACGCCAGGGCCAAAAAAAAAAAAATGGGAATGGGTGGGAAGGGACGTGGAGAGAAGGGTATGGGGGACTTTTGGGATAGCATTGGAAATATAATTGAGGAAAATACGTAATAAATTAAAAACATTTTTTCAAAAAAAAAGAATATTATAGCTTAGTGATTTATGCTGTTTATGTATAGTTGAACATGTAAAATATCCAAATTAATTGAGTACACAAGTCTCTCACCTGATGTGAAACAAGAGAGTGAAATACCTTATTCTATCATTCTCTGAATGACTCTTATTTCATATTTCCTGCTAGTGTAATCAGCTCCCTTAAGTTTCCTATATTAGAGTTAAAATACTTGATAGTTCTTACTATTTCATGCTTCATTTTTAAACTGAAAAATGAGTGCTGTAATTTCTTAAGACCCCTAAATGTTGGCCTGTATGCCACAATTTTAAAAATTTTCGACACACTTACTTCTCTCTTACTTAGACAACTAGATCTAAGCATTGAAGTCTCTGACTCTACTCCTAACCAGAATCTACAAAACATGAATGTGGTCATGT
Organism: Mus musculus; assembly: GCF_000001635.26. Lineage (NCBI taxonomy): Eukaryota > Metazoa > Chordata > Mammalia > Rodentia > Muridae > Mus > Mus musculus. The sequence continues at coordinate 61,510,003 of NC_000071.6, forward strand.
TATCCCATCACTAGGTTCTCCATATTCCTTGTTCTGTCAATAGCTTTCCTTGATTTTTAAAGCAAAGTAGAAGAATCCCACAGGGTTCCTCATATCACAACCTTAATATATCTGTAGATTTTTTTCTCCATTTTCACTGGTCCTTCCACACAAACCTAAGTATTACTAGCATTAAGATGTTCTAATGCTACATATTTCTAGTTATTGTACATCATATTAACTTCTCTGTGGCATTTACATATTGCACACACACACGTGTGTGTGTGTGTGTGTGCATGTACATGAAGGTAGTAATAATAATTGAGTAATAGAACAAGAATTTGAAAGGAAGATGGGGCATGCTAAAAGAGTTGAAGCGGGAGAGGAGAGTGCATTGGAAATAGTGCAGAGGTATAACTCATACGTTAAATTCTCAAAAATATATTAATTGATTGAGTACTGTCACTTATGGGAGTGTGACTATGACCCTGGTGTTCGTCATCTTATCATACTTTTCCAGAAAATTTTATCACCAAAATTATGATGATGGATGGATGAATGGGTAAAGTCTGCAATTATGATACTTTTTCATTGACCATTTTTGTTATCCTAACATTGATTTTTTTATGTACCAATTTCAATCTGATCAAATGATATCATCTATGAAAAGAAAACAGAGAACACACAGGTTTTCTAATTATGAAAGGCCATTCTGCAATAACTAAGCTTTTGTTATTTTCATCATCCAAAGATACTCAGGGTCAAGTTGAATGAAAGAAAATAAGGAAAATGCGCATTGTAGATTGCTCATGAATGAGGTGTCAACTCTATTCTCTGTATCTATTGCAGTAACATAAACTGCCAAGGATAAAATTATAGAGGAAAAGCAATACTTTAAAAGTGTTTTTCAGTGCCTGAGAGATCTCGGGGTTAATTGAAATTCCTGGTCTTCCTATAGGGTTTCCCTCCTTCTCAGCTTCTTCCAGTTTCTCCCTAATTCAACCACAGGGGTGCCCAGCTTCTGTCCTTTAGTTGGGTGTAAGAATCTCCTTGTTGGGCCTTTTGGAGGATAGTCATGATAGGCTCCTGTTTATAAGCACACCATAGCATCAGTAATAGTGTCAGTCTTTGGGGCCTGTTCTTGATGTAGTTCCCAATTTGGTCCTGTCACTGGACCTCCTTTGATCCACCAATCAGGCAGGCAGCATGTACCAGCTGATATGAGGTCCCCAACATATATATATATATATATATATATATATATATATATATATATATGTATGTATATATATCAGAGAACTACCTGGTCCTGAGAGAAGATGTACCTAACCCTCAAGAGACATCATGTGAAGTTGGGGTGGGGAATTGGGGACATTTTCTTGGAGACTGGCGGTGGGGTGAGGAGGTATGGAATGAGGAACAGTCAGAGGGCTGACCAGGAGGGAGATGAAGACTGGAATGTTAAATCGATCAAAGAATTAACAAAATAGCAAAAAGCACTATCTTTCAATGAATAGCTGCTGTTTTGCAACATAATACTTTAAACATACGTAAACACACACACACACACACACACACACACACACACACACACACGTTTTCTTAGTTAGGGTTTTACTGCTGTGAACAGACAACATGACCAAGGCAACTCTTATAAGGACAACATTTAATTGGGGCTGGCTTACAGGTTCAGGGGTTCAGTCCATTGTTATATAGCAGCATCTAGATAGGCATGATACAGGAGGAGCTGGAAGTTCTACATCTTCATCTGAAGGCCTCTAGCAGAATGCTCACTTCCAGCTATATAGGATGAGGGTATTAAAGCTCACACCCACAGTGACACACCTATTGCAACAAGGTCACACCCTCTAATAATGCCACTTCGAGGGTTGAGCATATACAAACCATCATGTTTCACTTCCTATTTCTCATAGGCTTGTTCAAACATGTAGGTCTATGGGGGACAAACCTAAATATAGCATAATTAAAAAGTACAGTTAATCCAGTTTTCAAAGCTCCCATAGTCTATAGCAGTCTCAACAATGTTAAAAGTCCAAAGTTCAAGGTCTCTTCTGAGATTCACCCAATCACTTAACTGTAATCCCCAAAGCAAGACAAACTCCAAACAGCTAGGCAAACTCCAAATTCTGCATCTCCTTTTCTGATGTCAAAACAGTCTTTAAATCTCCAACTCCTTTTTCATCTTTGATAACTGCAACAAATTATTTGTCCTGGGCTGGTTCCATTCCAATTTAGCAGCTTTCCTCAGCACATCTCCAAAATGTTAGGGTCACTAAGGCAACTTCAATGTTACAGCTTCTTGTTCCCATGTCTGGGATCCACACATGATCTTCTGGACTCCTCCAAAGAGCTGATGCCACTTCTTCAGTTCTGCACTCTGTAGCATTCTAAGCTCAGGTTGAACCACTCTACTGCTGCTGCTGTTCTTGGTGATTATCCTATGGTACTGACATCTCCAATACATTGGGGTCTTCTGCTGTAACTATGCTTTACCAATAGCCTCTCATAGGCTCTCTTAATGGTGACAGGCTTCAAACACTTTGCATGATGCTTTGAGTCCTGGGCTATCAACTGCAACTGAGGCTGCACCTTCACCAATGGCCTTCTATGGCCTCTCACAGTGCCAAGCCTCAGCTGCTCTTCATGACCCCTCCATGCCTTCAAACCCAGTACCACCAGGGTGGTTCTTATACATTTCCAAGTACAGCTACAGCATGAGGTATAAATGAGGCTATCTCTGGAATACAGAGTCTTTGTGATCTCAGAAAATACTTCTCAGTGATGTGGGGTTCTTCTTAATAACTACTAATATTTTAGCTTCAACTAATCAACAACAATTGTCCCATTAGTTTCCTCCTGTAGACTCTAAAGTCAGAGACACATGGCCAAAGCTGCCAAGTTCTGCTTGCAGAAGTTGGAATATGTGGATGGATTGGTGTCTCTATCAATTCACTGGGGTTCCTGCCAGCTACAGGAGGTGATCTCTTTAGGTTCCAGATCCCCAATGTAGTGAATCACAAGTAAGGTCACCCCATTGATTCTTGAGTACCTTTTTTATCCCAGGTCTCTGTCCTGTCCAGGACATGCCCCCTCAATCTCTGCACCACTTCCAGTTGCAGATTTTCATTCAGTTTCAGTTTCATTTTCATAGCCATCTAGCCATCTCTCCTGTCCTTCCCCACACCTGATCCTGAACATCTCATATACCTCCTCATACCTTGTTCTCAGTTCCCTTCCTCCATCTGCATCTTATAACTCTTCGATTCATCCTTCTAAGTGAGATTCAAGCTTCCCCATGTGGAACTTATTTCTTGTTTATCTACTTTGCGCCTGTGGAGTGTAACATATTACCTGTATTTTATGGCAAGTATCCGCTTATACGTGAGTGCATACTATGCATGTCCTTTTGGGTTTGGGTTACCTTACTCAGGATGATATTCTCAAGTTCCATTCATTTGCCTGCAAAATAGCATTCCATTGTGTAGATGTACCACATTTTCCTTATCCATTCTTCAGTTCAGGCACATCTGGGTTGTTTCCAGTTTCTGCCTATTACAAATAAATCTGCTATTAACATAGTTGAGCAAGTGTCTTTGTGGGATGTTGGAGCATCTTTTCAGTATATGCTCAGGGGTGTTATAGCTGGTTCTTGAGATAGAACTATTCCTAGTTTTCTGAGAAACTGTTAAATTGATTTCCAAGGTGGTTGTATAAGTTTGCATTCCCACCAACAATGAAGAAATGTCCCCCTTTTCCCACATCTTTGCCAGCATGTTTCTTAGTTTGAGTTTTTCATTTTATTGATTCTAATGGCTGTAAGATAGAACTTCGTTGGTTTGATTTGGATTTTTATAATGAGTAAGGAATTTGAACATTTCTTTAAGTGTTTCTCAGCCATTGGAGATTCTTCTGTTGAGAACTCTCTGTTTAGTTTGCACACTGTTTTTAATTGTGTTATTTGGGTTGTTGAGGTCTAACTTCTTAAATTCTTTGCAAATTTTCAGTATTAACTTTGTGTCAGATGTAGGAAGGTGAAGACCCTTTTCCAATCGTTGACCTGATTATCTGTCCTATCAATGGCATCCTTTGCCTCACAGAATCTTTTTTAGATTCATGAGCTTCCATTTATCAATTGTGCCTGAGCCATTTATTTTCTGTTCTTAAAATTGTCTCCTGTACCAATGCTTTCAAAAGTATTTCCCACTTTCTCTTCTACAGGATTTAGTGCAACAAGTTTTATGTTGAGGTCCTTGATTCAAATGGAAATGAGTGATGAGTATGTATCTATTTTCATTTTTCTACATGTAGACATCCAGTTAGTCCAGCATCAGTTTTGGAGGATGCTTTCATTTTCCCATTGTATGGAATTGGTTTCTATATAAAAAATTAAGTGTGCATAAGTGTATGGGTTTATTTCTAGATCATTGATTCAATACTATTGATCAACGTGTCTGCTTCTGTTCTAATACCATGCAGTTTTTATCACTATTGCCCTGTATTACAGCTTGAGGTCAAGGAGCATGATTCCTCCTGAAGTTGTGTTATTGTGTGGGATTGTTTTGCCTATCCTAGGTTTTGTTTGTTTGTTTGTTTTTCTGAGGAAGTTGAGAATTCTGTAAAGAATGTTTGGGAATTTTGATGGGGATTGCATTGAATCTGTAGATCGTGTTTGGTAAGGTGACCATAGTCACTGTGTTATTCCTATTATCCATAAGTATCAGAGATCGTTCCATCTTTGACTATCTTCTTCAATTTCTTTCTTCAGGGACTTCAAGATTTTGTTGCACTATTTCACTTGCTTGGTTAAAGTTACACCTAGATACTTTACATTATTTATGGCTATTGTAAACGGTGTTGTTTCCCTAATCTCTTTCCTGGCAAGTTTATCATTTGTATGAAGGAGGGCTACAAATTCTTTTGAGTTTATGTTTTCTCAAGCCATTGTGCTGAAGGTTTTTATTATCTGTAGGAGATCTCTGGTAGAATTTTGATGTTTCTTATATATATTATGATATCTTCTGCAACTAGCAATACTTCAACTTCTTCCTTTGCAATATGTATCCTCTTGGTCTCCTTTAGTTGTCTTATTGCTATTCTTAGAATTTCAAGTACTATATTGAATAGATAATGAGGGAGTGAGCAGTTTTGTCTTGTCCCTGATTTTAGTGGAAATGCTTTAAGTTTTTCTCCATTTAATTAGATGCTGGCTATTGGGTTGCTATATGTTGTCTTGATTAATTTAGGTATGTGCTCTCTGTTCCTGATTTCTTTAATACCTTTCACATGAAGGGGTTTTGGATTTTATCAAAGGCTTTTTCATTGTCCAATGAGATAATCATGTGATTTTTTTTTCTTTCAGTTTATATGGTGGAATAGGTTGATGATTTTTGTATATTGAACTATCACTGTGTTCTGTGGATGAGGTATACTTTATCATGATGAGGGAAGATGCCTTCGATGTGTTCTTGAATTTGGTTTTTGAATATTTTACTGGGTATTTTTGCATCAATGTTCATAAAGGGAGTCAGTCTGAAATTCTCTTTCTTTGTTGTCTTTGTGTGGTTTTGTTATCAGGGTGACTGTTGTTTCATAGAACAAGTTTGGCAAGTTTGTTTTTTATTTTTCTGTTTTGTGGAATAGTTGGAGGAGTATTAGAATTAGCTCTTTGAAAGATGGTTCTAAGTCTTTTAATGACTGTGTCTATTATCTTTTGGGTTTATGGGCTGTTTAAATACTTTACCTGATTTTGATTTGATTCTTATAGATAGAATGGATGTCTAGAAAATAATCAATTTCATTAAGATTTTCAAATTTTATGGCATGCAAGCTTTTGAAGTATGACCTAGTGATTATTTTAATTTCCTCAGTGTCAGTTGTTATATCTCCCTTTTCATTACTGATTTTATTTATTTGGATACTATCTCTCTGCCTCTTGGTTAGTTTGGCTAAGGGTTGTCTATCTTGTTGATTTTTCTCAAAGAACCAGATCTTGGTTTTCTTGATTCTATGAATTATTTGGGTTTTGTTTGTTTGTTTGTTTGTTTATTTTTAAAGAACTGATTTAAGCCCTGATTTTGATGATTTCCTGCCTTCTTCTCCCTTTTGTTGAGCTTGCTTTTTTTCCCCTCTAGAGCTTTCAGGTGAACTTTTAAGTTGCTGATATGAGAACTTTCTTCTTTCTTTATGGTGTTACTACATGGTATGAGATTTCCTTGTTGGACTGCTTTCATTCCAACCCATAAATCTGGGTATGTTGTGCCTTCATTTTCATTGAATTCTGAAAGACTTCAATTTCTTCCTGAACCAGAGATCACTGAGTAGAGAGTTCTTCAATTTCCATGAGTGAGTAGGCTTTCCAGTGTTTCTGTTGTTTGACTTCAGATTTAATCCATAGTAGTCTGATAAGGATTTCTTTGTGACTGACTATATGGTCAGGTTTGGAGAAGGATCTATGAGATGCTGAGAAAAGATATATTCTTTTTGTGTTTTGATATAATAGTCTATAGATGTCTGTTAGGTCCATTTGATTCATAATGCCTGCTAATTTTATTATTTCTCTGTCTAGTTTATGTTTGGTTATTCTATCAATTTGTTAGAAGGAGGTGTTGAAGTCTCTCACTATTAATATATGGGGTTCAATATGTGATTTAAGCTTTATCAATATTTCTTTTACAAATGTGGGTTCCCTTGTGTTTGTGGCACAGTTGTTCAGAATTGAGATATCATTGTGAAAATTTTTCTTTTGATGAAATTGCCTACCATGTCTCCTTTAATTGATTGTCTGTTTTATTACATATTAAAATGGCTACTCTAGCTTGCTTCTTGGGTCCATTTGCTTGGAAAACTATGTTTCAACCCTTTACACTGCTATTGTAGGGGGACCTCCATTCTCCCACTGCCTCTCCTCCCACCTCCAAAAGACCTGAGACTCCTGGGCCATATATGTTAGTCTCCCTTCCCCCATCCATCTTTTCTGGGCCCTCTGGGCCAAGTCAAGGTACTTTGAGCAGCCAGCTAGTCCAGAGAGACCTCCCTTTTTATGCCAGCTCTCGACCCACCTTCATTGGACCTGGGGCTCCTAAACCATAGAGACCTGCAGGTCTAACAACATACATCCCAAGGGTTTTCATCAGAGAACTGCCATACCAGGACAATCCAAGTTCACCTTCCCCCAATGTCTATTACAGAAAATTCAGGAACCAAAAGTAACCAGATGGTAAAAACCCTCCAAATTACACAATCAGCAAACGCCAAAACAATATGACACCTCCAAAGCACAGCTACCTCACTGGAGCAAGCTTTGGATATCCTAACACAATGGAAATAATTCCAATCATTTAAAGATGATATTGCACTTTAAAGAGGAAATGATTAAAGTCCTTAAAGAACTACTGGAAAATAAAATCAAAGAGATAAAGGTGTTTATTTAAAGAGGAAACCGACCCCTTAAAGATCTACAGGTAAATATAGTTAAACAGATGAAGGAAATAAATAAAACCGTGAAAGACATGAAAATGGAAATAGAATTAAAAAATAAATACACATACTGAGGAAATCCTGGACATAGAAAACCTAGGAAAGAGAACAGAAACAACAGATGCAAGCATCACCAACAGAATACAGAAGATGGAAGAAAGAATCTCAGGGGTAGAAGATAAAACAAAACAAAAAAAAGATACATAGTCAAAAGAAAGAATTCTTGATTAATCTATATAGCCACATCTCTTCTTTCTTTATAAACTCAGATGAAGTTGGATTAAAATGCATACTTCAAAAAAGAGTAAGGAGTTGCATGGAAAATTTAAGCTTCTCATTTGTAGTTAAAAACATGAGAAAATGTATAAGTCATTTTCTACAACATTTCAGTACTCACAGTGTTTTTTTTTCTTCTTTTACAATTATACTTAGATAAAAATATTACTTGATTGGTGGATTAAAATCAGCATTCAGTCTTTGTAATTGCTTTCTAAGTGTGTTTATGGGAAAAGTTAGAAAACAGAAATGTGGCTGTTTTTCAAATATATTTTAGTTAAATAATTTTGTATGGATGTTTTTTTTCTTTGTTTTTTTTTCTTTTGTTTTGTTTTTAGCAGGAACAAATCCTTGAGAATTATTAAGTTTTACTCTATTTGAGGAACCCATAGACTTATCTTTAGTTTGTTTTTGGTTTATGTAATAAAGATACTGAACAAAAACAACTTGGAAGGAAGTTATTTTATTTCGGGGTCAATACTTCCAGGTCACAGTCATTTACTGAGTGAAGTCAGGGAAGAAACTCATGCGAACACAGAGACAGGAACCATGAAAGGCTACATTCTGGTTATTCTTTATTTATTTTTTTTAATTTTTATTATTGTTATTATTATTTTTAAATTAGGTACTTTCTTCATTTACATTTCCAAATCTACCCCAAAAGTCCCTCAAACCCTCCCCCCCACTCCCCCTCACTCCCACTTCTTGGCCCTGGCATTCCCCTGTACTGAGGCATATAAAGTTTGCAAGACCAATGGGCCTCTCTTTCCATTGACGGCTGACTAGGTCATCTTCTGCTACATATGCAGCTAGAGACATGAGCTCCGGGGGATACTGGTTAGTTCATAATGTTGTTCCACCTATAGGGTTTCAGACCCCTTTAGCTCCTTGGGTACTTTCTCTAGCTCCTCCATGGGAGTCCCTGTGATCCATCCAATAACTGATTGTGAGCATCCACTTCTGTGTTTGCTAGGCCCCAGCATAGCCTCCCAAGAAACAGCTATATCAGGGTCCTTTCAGCATAATCTTGCCAGTGTGTGCAATGGTCTCAGCGTTTGGAGGGTGATTATGGGATGGATTCACGGGTATGGCAGTCTCTAGATGGTTCATCCTTTCATATCCAATCTTTGTCTCTGTAACTCCTTCCATGGGTATTTTGTTCCTTGTTCTAAGAAAGAGGAAAGTGTCCACACTTTCATCTTTGTTCTTCTTGAGTTTCATATGTTTCGCAAATTGTATCTTATATCTTGGGTATACTAAGTTTCTGGGCTAATACCAGTTATCAGTGAGAACATATCATTTGAGTTCTTTTGTGATTGGGTTACCTCACTCAGGATGATGCCCTCTAGGTCCAACCATTTGCCTACGAATTTTATAAATTCATTCTTTTTAATAGCTGAGTAGTACTCCATTGTGTAAATGTACCACATTTTCTGTATCCATTCCTCTGTTGAGGGGCATCTGGGTTCTTTCCAGCTTCTGGCTATTACAAATAAGGGTGCTATGAACATAGTGGAGCATGTGTCCTTCTTACCTGTTGGAACAACTTCTGGATATATGCCCAGGAGAGGTATTGTGGGATCCTCTGGTAGTACTATGTCCAATTTTCTGAGGAACCGCCAGACTGATTTCCAGAGTGGTTGTACAAGCTTGCAATCCCACCAACAATGGAGGAGTGTTCCTCTTTCTCCACATCTTCGCCAGCATCTGCTGTCACCTGAATTTTTTATTTTAGCCATTCTGACTGGTGTGAAGTGGAATCTCAAGGTTGTTTTGATTTGCATTTCCCTGATGATTAAGGATGCTGAACATTTTTTCAGGTGTTTCTCAGCCATCAACTGAGAATTCTTTGTTTAGCTCTGAGCCCCATTTTTAATGGGGTTATTTTATTTTCTGGAGTCAACCTTCTTGAATTCTTTATATATATTGGATATTAGTTCCCTATCTGATTTAGGATAGGTAAAGATCCTTTCCCAATCTGTTGGTGGCCTTTTTTTCTTATTCACAGTGTCTTTTGCCTTACAGAATCTTTGCAATTTTATGATGTCCCGTTTGTCTATTCTCGATCTTACAGCACAAGCCATTGTTGTTCTATTTTGGAATTTTATCTAACCTTTTTTTACAGTCCAGATTTTATCCTCCTTCCAGTCTACATTATGACTGTTCCATATCTCCTACCTCCTCACACCCTGTCTCCACCAGGATGCCCGCACCCATCCACCCAATCACACTTCCCCATTCCCTGTGTCCTCCAGTTTCTTGAGGATTAGGTGCATCTTCTTTTATTGAGGCCAGACCCAGAAGTCCTCTAATTTATATATCTATATATCTATATATCTATATATCTATATATCTATATATCTATATATCTATATATCTATATATCTATATATCTATATATCTATATATCTATATATCTATATATCTATATATCTATATATCTATATATCTATATATCTATATATCTATATATCTATATATCTATATATCTATATATCTATCTATATATCTATCATCTATATATCTATATATCTATATATCTATATATCTATATATCTATATATCTATATATCTATATATCTACATATCTACATATCTACATATCTACGTATCTACGTATCTACGTATCTACGTATCTATGTATCTACATATCTACATATCTATATATCTACATATCTATATATATCTATATATCTATATATCTATATATCTATATATCTATATATCTATATATCCATATATCTATATATCTATATATCTACATATCTACATATCTACATTCTATATATCTATATATCTATATATCTATATATCTATATATCTATATATCTATATATCTATATATCTATATATCTATATATCTATATATCTATATATCTATATATCTATATATCTATATATCTATATATCTATATATCTATATATCTATATATCTATATATCTATATATCTATATATCTATATATCTATATATCTATATATCTATATATCTATATATCTATATATCTATATATCTATATATCTATATCTATCTATCTATCTATCTATATATCTATATATCTATATATCATCTTTCTATCTATCTATCTATCTATCTATCTATATATCTATATATCTATATCTATATATCATCTATCTATCTATCTATCTATCTATCTATCTATCTATCTATCTGTATATCTATATATCTGTATATCTGTATTTCTGTATATCTGTATATCTGTATATCTGTATATCTATATATCTATATATCTATATATCTATCTGTATATCTATATATCCATCTGTATATCTGTATATCTGTATATCTGTATATCTGTATATATCTATCTGTATATCTGTATATCTTATATCTGTATATCTATATATCTATATTTCTATATATCTATATATCTATATATCTATATATCTATATATCTATATATCTATATATTTATCTATCTATCCATCTATCTATCTATATATCTATATATCTACATATCTACATATCTATATATCTACATATCTACATATCTATATATCTACATATCTACATATCTATATATCTACATATCTATATATATCTATATATCTATATATCTACATATCTATATATCTATATATCTATATATATATATCTATATATCTATATATCTATATGTCTATATGTCTATATGTCTATATGTCTATATATCTATATATCTATATATCTATATATCTATATATCTATATATCTATATATCTATATATATACCTGTAACTGTACCTGTACCTGTACCTGTACCTGTAACTGTACCTGTACCTGTACCTGTACCTGTACCTGTACCTGTACCTGTATCTGTATCTGTATCTGTATCTGTATCTGTATCTGTATCTGTATATCTGTATCTGTATCTGTATATCATCTGTATCTGTATCTATATCTATATATATCTATATATATATCTATATATATCTATCTATATCTATATCTATATATCTATATATCTATATATCTATTTATCTATATATCTATATATCTATATATCTATATATCTATATATCTATATATCTATATATCTATATATCTATATATCTATATATCTATATATCTATATATCTATATATCTATATATCTATATATCTATATATCTATATATCTATATATCTATATATCTATATATCTATATATCTATATATCCATATATCCATATATCCATATATCCATACATCTATACATCTATACATCTATACATCTATACATCTATACATCTATATATCTATATATCTATATATCTATATATCTATATATCTATATATCTATATATCTATATATCTATATATCTATATATCTATATATCTATATATCTATATATCTATATATCTATATATCTATATATCTATATATCTATATATCTATATATCTATATATCTATATATCTATATATCTATATATCTATATATCTATATATCTATATATCTATATATCTATATATCTATCTATATATCTATCTATCTATATATCTATATATCTATATATCTATATATATTGTCCTCAGCTTCTTCCAGACTTTTCTCTAACTCAACCTCTGGTGTCAGCAACTTCTGTCCATTCATTGGGTGTAAATATCTGTTTCTGACCCTTTCAGCTGTTTGTTGGGTCCTTTGGAGGGCAGTCATGACAGGTCCCTTTTTGTGACACACCATAGCCTCAGTAATAGTGTCAGGCCTCGGGGTACCACCTTGAGCTGGATCCCAGTTTGGGCCTGTCTCTGGACCTCCTTTTTCTCAGGCTCTTCTCCATTTTGTCCCTGAAGTTCTTTCAGACAGGAACAATTGTGGGTCAGAGTTTTGGACTATGTGCTGGCAACCCCATCCCTCACTTGATGCCCTGTCCTTTTCTTTTATATAATTTAGGAGCACATATTGACATTGAAAGCTGTCTAAGAAATGAATACTCACAAATACAATTATAATTAAAGATGTCAAGGAACAGAAATCAGTAGAAGGGTGCATCTCTGGAACTTTCTGGAGACCTGGGATGAGGGAAGATACAGGAGTCTACAGGGGTGAGCTTAGCTGAGATTCCTACCATAGGAGAGATATAGAGACTGAAATGGCATCCACTGTAGCTAGTCAGGACTTCCAGAGGAGAGAAGTGGATGTCAATCCACCCACAAAATCTTCAACACAAATTTGTCTTGACAATAAGATGTGCAGCGATAAAGATGGAGCAGAGATTTTGGGAATGAGACACCTGGAGACCCATTCCAGGTGAGACAGCCAATCCCTGACACTATGAATGATACCTTGCTATGGTTCCAGAGAGGAACCTGGGTTAACTGATAACTGTCTCCAGAGAGGCTTTTTCCAGGGATAGGAGACAGATACAGAGACCCAAAGGTAACATCAGGCAGAGGTGTGGGATTCTTGTGCAAGAATTGGGGATAGAATTGAGCAAGCCACAGAATACTACAAGAATTCTTACAGAGTTAATTAACTTGCATCTATAGAGGTACATAGAAACTGGGCTTCAAATCAGGGAACATGTAGGGGTTAGACTTTGGGACTCTGTTCATTTGTAGCAAATGTGCAGCCTACTCTTCATGTTGCAATCGAGGAGTAAATGCATACCACTGAAACATTTTTCATTCCTTGAAATAGCCAAACACTCACAAAATGCCACAGGACATCTGTTGTATTTTTAGCTACAAGTACTTAAATCTTGGATAACCTATAAAAAAAAGCAACAATGAACAGAAACTTTGAAATGTTTTCCATGTAACAGTCAAATAATAGACTATATGGTTGTTGTGTTAATTTTTTTTCATATCTAAAATAAAGGGGAAAAGGGCTCATGAAGTGTTTTCTAGAACAGCTTGGACATATGTATATGAGCATGAGTTGATTAACTTGATAGAAATGAGAAGACCCACCAAACGTTGTTAGCACTATTCTCTAGGTAACAAGTCTTTAGCTCCCTAGGAGTAGAAAAACTAAACTCAACAAAGGCATGTCTGCATTTAGTCATTCTGTTCATTTTGAATATAATGTGACCAGCTATTTTGGGTCCCTAGTGCTTTGACTTCTCTTTCACAAAGGACCATAACTGAGAGCTATGAAATTAAATAAACCCATCTTCCCCAAGTTGCTTTAGTCTGGATATTTTGACCACAATGATAAACACATACTTAAGAGAGCATGTCTTGTGAGAGTAGGGGATAGAAATGTCTTTGTGGAAATGTTCCAGGGTGAATAAGATCAGGATTAGTTAACTAAAATATAAAAGTGCCATGAAGATGTAAGTAGCCATAGGGAAATTTACTGTTTTGCTATTCCATTTAAAATGCATCTGTAAGCACAAATAATAGTTACCATACATAGACGGAGAATGCAGTTCCTAGAAACCAAAAGTTTCTATCTTCATTACAGTTCAATTGTTTTTGAGTCACTATAATCAAGGCATCTTATAAAATAACGTATTAAATTGGCTGCTTGCTTAAAGTTTCAGAAAGTTAAGTCCATTATCAGGAAACACAACACTGGAGTGGTAGCTGTGAGTTTTACACCCTAATCAGCAAGTAGGAAACACAGAAAGAAAGCAGGGCCAATCATAGAAACCCTCACATCTATCTGCCCCAGTAACACTACCTTTAACAGGAAATAAGGTTATACCTTCTATCCACCAACTGAGAACCAAGATTTTTTTCAAAATTACTATACTTGATATTCTCATTCAGACCTCTAGAGTTATTAAAGACACATCACAATGCCAAGGGTACAATATCTACTCCTAAGGTTTTAGGCCTTTTCACACTTATAGGTTGCTCACAATAACAAGTTGGTAAGAATAAGTAGCCATAGTCCCTATAGTTGAAGGAACTAGACACATTGGTTGCGATATATTGACACTTAAACTAGAACTTCAGTAGAGGCTTTCTTTTGAATGACATTTTTTTTTATATTCCAAAAATCTTTATGTCAGCCAATTAATTAACATATACATTAGGGCACTTAGGGGTGTTTGTTTTGTTAGCATTATGTTGTTGTCATTTTAAAAAATTATTGGTTATTTTACTTATTTCCATTTCAAATGTTATCTCCTTCATAAGCTTCCTATCCCCTCTCCTATCCCCCCTGCCCCTATGATGGAGCTCTTCCACCTACCCACCCTCTCCTGAATCAGTGCCCTAGCATTCCCCTACGCTGTATCATCAACCATCCAAAGGACCAAGAGGCTCTGATCCCTCCCAGTGATGCCGGATAAAGCCATACTCTGCTACATATCCAGCTAGAGCCATCGGTACCCCATGCATACTCTTTTATTGGTGGTTTAGTCCATGGGAGCTTTATGGAAGGTTGTCTGGTTGACTTTTTAATGACAGAAGGTAATATGTCAATATCCAGGAAGACAAGGCTTACACAAAGAAAAGTAAACTTACACAAACATGAACAGAATAGAGTACTATACCAACCCCAAACTCAGTGTCTCTACTTGTACAATAGTCCCAAAATAATACTTGAAGAGAGGGTATCCTGCTAAGGATTTGCTCAGCAAATCTCTGCTTAGGTGATACTTAATACCTGGCAGTGAATATTCAGCCAAGTCCCATAGTAGAGAAGTTTTGAAAACTAAAGTAGAACTCATTACTATTTTTGGCTAAGTTAATATGAAATTTAACAACCTTTAAAAATTGATGTATATACCCATGGTATAATACAATGAGAGGCACAATAGTTTAAACTTTTCTTTACACTGAA
This sequence comes from Mus musculus, assembly GCF_000001635.26. NCBI lineage: Eukaryota > Metazoa > Chordata > Mammalia > Rodentia > Muridae > Mus > Mus musculus. Next base: position 61,525,473 of record NC_000071.6, read on the forward strand.
AACTGTGAAGCAGATATTCATTTATGCTAAAGGTGCCAACAATACGTTCCTGTTGAACACTTAGCCCTGAAAAAGACATTTACTCCAAAACATTTAAAAATCAGGGATCAATTTTGGCATGGCTAGAAAAGAAAATGAAAAATAAAGTAATTAAAAGACAGGATTATATGAAAATGTAGATTTGATCTGACAGAGCCATTAAAATCATAAACTCATAGTAGCTTTTCTAGCCTGAATTATATTTACACAAGACTGGACATGTCAAGTTTTCAGGAGTTATGGCAGTAGATGAGCTCATTGAATACTAGCCCTCAGTTGAAAATTTTCGGGTAGTAAAACCATTGACTTCGCTTCTGGTAAACTCATCAGGTCTTCTGGATAGTACAAACTCAAAGTCACATTAGTAGCTATAGATAAACCTAGTGAACCAAAAATTAAAACAAAAAGACATAAAAATGAGAAAGGGATGTATAGGGAAGAGGAGGTGTTAACATCGATAGATTAGAGGAGCTTAAAAGTGAGATAAAGTAATTAGAATGTATATATATATATATATATATATATATATATATATACATACACATATATATTACACACATATATATGTATATATTTATGAATAAAATGAAATTAATTAACAGATGCCAAATATGTATATATTTCATCATTTATCTTTAATTTCTATTGGTTAATATTATAATTTAAAATATACATACTTATCTTTATATAAATATGCATATATACAAACAAAAATCAGATTATATACTTTTAATTTTTCTGATAAATGGACATTGCTGGAAATGCTTTACTTTCAGTATGTAATAAGTTATCTTCATTTTGTTTTATTTTTTAATTGGGTATTTATTTCTTTTACATTTCCAGTGCTATCCCAAAAGTCCCCCACACAGTCCCCCACCCACTCCCCCACTCACTCCCCCACCCACCCACTCCCACTGCTTGGCCCTGGCATTCCCTTGTACTGAGGCATATAAAGTTTGCATGACCAATGGGCCTCTCTTTCCACTGATGGCCAAATAGGCAATTTTCTGATTCATATGCAGCTAGAGACAGGAGCTCCGGGGGGTATTGGTTAGTTCAAATTGTTGTTCCACCTATAGGATTGCAGATCCCTTCAGCTCCTTGGGTGCTTTCTCTAGATACTCCATTGGAGGCCCTGTGATTCATCCAATAGCTGACTGTGAGCTTCCACTTCTGTGTTTGCCAGGCCCCAGCATAGTCTCACAAGAGACAACCATATCTGTGTCCTTTAAGCAAAATCTTGCTAGTGTATGCAATGGTGTCAGCATTTGGAAGCTGATTATGGGATGGATCCCTGGATATGGCAGTCTCTAGATGTTCCATCCTTTCGTCTCAGCTCCAAACTTTGTTTCTGTAACTCCCTCCCATGGGTGTTTTGTTCCCAATTCTAATAAGGGGCAAAGTGTCTACACTTTGGTCTTCGTTCTTCTTGAGTTTCATGCATTGAGCAAATTGTATCTTATATCTTGGGTATTCTAACTCTGGGCTAATATCCACTTATCAGTGAGTACATATTGTGTGAGTTCCTTTGTGATGGGGTGACCTCACTCAGGATGATGCCCTCCAGGTCAATCCATTCGCCTAGAAATTTCATAAATTAATTCTTTTTAATAGCTGAGTAGTGCTCCATTGTGTAAATGTACCATATTTTCTATATCCATTCCTCTGTTGAGGGGCATCTGGGTTCTTTCCAGCTTCTGGCTATTAAAAACAAGGGTGCTATGAACATAGTGGAGCATATGTCCTTCTTATTGGTTGGAACATCTTCTGGATATATGCCCTGGAGAGGTATTGTGGGATCCTCCAGAAGTACTATGTCCAGTTTTCTGAGGAACCGCCAGACTGATTTCCAGAGTGGTTGTACCAGCTTGCAATCCCACCAACAATGGAGAAATGTTTCCTCTTTCTCCACATCCTCGCCAGCATCTGCTGTCACTTGAATTTTTGATCTTAGCCATTCTGACAGGTGTGAAGTGGAATCTCAGGGTTGTTTTGATTTGCAAACAGTTTTCCAGCACCATTTGTTGAAATTGCTGTCTTTTTTTTCACTGGATGGTTTTTGCGCCCTTGTCAAAGATCAAGTGACCATAGGTGTATGGGTTCATTTCTGGGTCTTTAATTCTATTCTATTGGTCTACTTGACTGTTGCTATACCAGTAATATGCAATTTTTATCACAATTGCTCTGTAATACAGCTTTAGATCCGGCATGGTGATTCCACCAGAGGTTATTTTATCCTTGAGAAGAGTTTTTGCTATCCTAGGTTTTTTGTTATTCCAGATGAATTTGCAGATTGGCCTTTCTAATTCGTTGAAGAATTGACTAGGAATTTTGATGGGTGTTGCATTGAATCTGTAGATTGCTTTTGGCAAGATAGCCATTTTTACTGTATTGATCCTGCCGATCCATGACCATCTTTTCATCTTTTGAGATCTTCTTTAATTTCTTTCTTCAGAGATTTGAAGTACTTATCATACAGATCTTTCACTTCCTTAGTTAGAGTCCCGCCAAGGTATTTTTTATTATTTGTGACTATGGAAAAGGGTGTTGTTTCCCTAATTTCTTTCTCATCCTGTTTATCCTTTGTTTACAGAAAGGCCATTGACTTCTTTGAGTTAATTTTATATCCAGCTACGTCATTGAAGCTGTTTATCAGACTTTGGAGTTCTCTGGTGAAATTTTTAGGGTCACTTATATATACTATCATATTATCTGTAAAAAGTGATATTTTGACTTCTTCCTTTCCAATTTGTATCCCCTTGATCTCCTCTCGTTTTCGAATTGCTCTGGCTAGTACTTCAAGTACAATAGTGAATAGGTAGTGAGAAAGTGGGCAGCCTTCTCTAGTCCCTGATTTTAGTGGGATTGCTTCCAGCTTCTCACTATTTACATTGATGTTGGCTACTGGTTTCCTGTAGATTGCTTTTATAAAGTTTAGGTATGGGCCTTGAATTCCTGATCTTTCCAAGATTTATTATAAATGGGATTTGGATTCTGTCAAATGCTTTCCCTGCATCTAATGAGATGATCATGCATTTTTGTCTTTGAGTTTGTTTATATACTGGATTACGTTGATGAATTTCTGTTTATTGAACCATCCCAGCATCCCTGGGATTAAACCTACTTGGTCAGGATGGATGATTATTTTGATGTGTTCTTGGATTCGGTTAGTGAGAACTTTATTGAGTATTTTTACATCGATATTCATAAGCGAAATTGGTCTGAAGTTTGCTATCTTTGTTGGATCTTTTTGTGGTTTAGGTATCAGAGTAATTTTGGCTTCATAGAATGAGTTGGGTAGAGGACCTTCTGTTTCTATTTTGTGGAATAATTTGTGAAGAACTGGGATTAGATCTTCTTTGAAGGTTTGATAGAACTCTGCACTCAATCCTTCTGGTCCTGGGCTTTTTTTTTTTTTTTGGTTGAGAGACTATTAATAACTGCTTCTATTTCTTTAGGGCATATAGATCATTAACTTGATCTTGATTTAACTTTGGTACCTGGTATCTGTTTAGAAACTTGTCTATTTCTTCCAGGTTCTCCAGTTTTGTTGAGTATAGCCTTTTATAGAAGAATCTGATGGTGTTTTGGATTTCTTCAGAATCTGTAGTTATGTTTCCCTTTTCCTTTCTGATTTTGTTAATTAGGATGCTGTCCGTGTGCCCTCTAGTGAGTCTGGCAAAGGGTTTTTCTATGTTGTTGATTTTCTCAAAGAACCAGCACCTTGTTTGGTTGATTCTTTGAATAGTTCTTCTTGTTTCTACTTGGTTGTATTTGCCCCTGAGTTTGATTATTTCCTGCCATTACTCCTCTTGGGTGAATTTGCTTCCTTTTGTTCTAGAGCTTTTAGGTGTTTTGTCAAGCTGCTAATGTGTACTCTGTCTAGATTCTTTTTGGAGGCACTCAGAACTATGAGTTTTCCTCTTGGAAATGCTTTCATTGTGTCCCATAAGTTTGTGTATGTTGTGGCTTCATTTTCATTAAACTCAAAAAAGTCCTTAATTTTTTTTCTTTGTTCCTTCCTTGACCAAGGTATCATTGAGAAGAGTGTTGTTAAGTTTCCATGTGAAAGTTGGCTTTCTATTACTTAATTTGTTATTGAAGATCAGACTTAGTCCATGGTGATCTTATAGGATGCATGGGAATATTTCAATATTTTTGTATATGTTGAGGCTTGTTTTATGATCAATTATGTGGTCAATTTTGTAGAAGGTACCATGGGGTGCTGAGAAGAAGGTATATCCTTTTGTTTTAGGATAGAATGTTCTTTAGATATCTGTTAGATCCATTTGTTTCATAACTTCTGTTAGTTTCACTGTGTCCCTGTTTAGTTTCTGTTTCCATGATCTGTCCATTGGTGAAAGTGGTGTGTTGTGGTCTCCCATTATTATTGTGTGAGGTGCAAGGTGTGCTTTGAGCTTTACTAAAGTTTCTTTAATGAATGTGTTTGCCCTTGTATTTGGAGCATAGATATTCAGAATTGAGAGTACCTCTTGGAAGATTTTACCTTTGATGAGTATGAAGTGCCCCTCCTTGTCTTTTTTGATGACGTTGGGTTTGAAGTCGATTTTGTTAGATATTAGAATGGCTACTCCAGCTTGTTTCTTCAGACCATTTGCTCGGAAATTGTTTTCCAGCCTTTCATTCTGAGGTAGTGTCAATCTTTTTCCCTGAGATGGGTGTCCTGTAAGCAGCAAAATGTTGGGTCCCGTTTGTGTAGCTAGTCTGTTAGTCTATGTCTTTTCATTGGGGAGTTGAGTCCATTGATATTAAGAGATATTAAGGAAAAGTAATTGTTGCTTCTATTTCTTTTGTTAAAGTTGGCATTCTGTTCTTGTGGCTGTCTACTTTTAGTTTTGTTGATGGATTACCTTCTTGTTTTTTCTAGGACATGGATTCCGTCCTTGCATTGGATTTTTTTTTCTGTTATTATCCTTTGAAGGGCGGGATTCATGGAAAGATAATGTGTGAATTTGGTTCTGTCCTGGAATACTTTTGTTTCTCCATCTAAGGTAATTGAAAATTTGGCTGGGTATAGTAGCCTGGGTTGGCATTGGTGTTGTCTTAGTGTCTGTATAACATCTGTCCGGGCTCTTCTGGCTTTCATAGTCTCTGGTGGAAAATCTGGTGTTTTTCTGATAGGTTTGCCTTTATATGTTACTTGACCTTTTTCCTCTTACTTCTTTTAATATTCTATCTTTATTTAGTGCATTTGTTGTTCTGATTATTATATGTCGGGAGAAATTTCTTTGCTGGTCCAGTCTCTTTGGAGTTCTGTAGGCTTCTTGTATGTTCATGGGCATATCTTTCTTTAGATTTGGTATGTTTTCTTCTATAATTTTTTTGAAGATATTTGCTGGCCCTTTGAGTTGAAAATCTTCATTCTCATCTACTCCTATTATCCGTAGGTTTGGTCCTCTCATTGTGTCCTGGATTTCCTGGATGTTTTGAGTTAGAATCTTTTTGCATTTTGTATTTTCTTTGATTGTTGTGCTGATGTTCTCTATGGAATCTACTGCACCTAAAATTCTCTCTTCAATCTCTTGTATTCTGTTGTTTATGCTCGCATCCATGGTTCCAGATTTCTTTCCTAGGGTTTCTATCTCTAGTATTGCCTCACTTTAGGTTTTCTTTATTGTGTCTACTTCCCTTTTTAGGTCTTGGATGGTTTTATTCAATTCCATCACCTGTTTGGTTGTGTTTTCCTGCAATTATGTAAGGGATTTTTGTGCTTCCTCTTTAAGGTCTTCTACCTGTTTAGCAGTGTTCTCATTTATTTCTTTGAGTGAGTTATTAAAATCATTCTTGATGTCCTCTACCAACATCACGAGATATGCTTTTAAATCCGGGTCTAGCTTTTCGGGTGTGTTGGGGTGCCCTGGACTGGGCGAGGTGGAGTGCTGGGTTCTGATAATGGCAAGTGGTCTTGGTTTCTCTTAGTAAGATTATTAAGTTTACCTTTCACCATCTGGTAATCTCTGGAGTTAGTTGATTAATTGTCTCTGATTAGAGATTGTTCCTATAGTGATTCTGTTAGCCTCTATCAGCAGACCTGGGAGACTAGATCTCTCCTCTGAGTTTCAGTGGTCAGAGCACTCTGCAGGCAAGCTCTCATCTTACAGGGAAGGTGCACAGATATCTGGCATTCAGACCTCCCTCTTGGTTGAAAATGAAGCCCCAAAACAGGACCTGCCCCAGAAGCTGTGTTGATTCTGCCTGTCACAGAAGCTGTTAGTTTCTGTAATCTACACTCTTACCTGTGCAGACTAATCTTGGCAGAGTCCTGGAACCAAGATGTCTGCCATGGATGCTCAGGCAAAGCCCTCCAGTGCTGGGCAGACACCTATCCTCTGGCCGGGAAGTTGCCCGGATGTCTGGGGCCTGAAAAGTGGACTGCCTCAGAAACTCTGTGGCTCCTGCCTGTCCTAGAAGCTGTTAGCTCTGTAGTCCACACTGTTACCTGTGCAGATTATTCTCAGCGGAGTCCGGGAACCAAGATGTCTCTATCTTCAATTTTTAAAATAAAATTAATACATAATCAATACTTAACTAATTCAAAGATATAAAAAATGAGCTGTCTTGGAGATTTTATAGATTGTAAGGTTTAGTGTCATATAAGTATAACTCTGGAGAAAAATCGTATATTTCAAGACTGATGAGATTTGAGGAAAGCCTCATTTGGAGCACAGAGAATAGCATCCAGGAGTGGAGAATTGTCCTAAATTGCCCTGTGTAGGCTTGATGTTGGTCCATACTGACTTTATATCCCACATTCATTAAATAGTTAATAAATAGTTCAACATGAAGAGCATCTTCTATAATTTTTATTATGGCTTTCTCAGGTAAGTTATTTTTACTTCATCTTTTCCTTACTGAAAACAACTTTCTGATAAGGTTCTCTTTATTTTGGTTACTGGAAAGAAATTTTGTCCTGACTTAGTATTTTTCTGTCTCCTTTTACTTTGTTCCTTTTTTCTTTTTTAACTCTCTTATATTTCTCATAATATTATGATTATATTAATTATTTCCAGCCACTGCCATGCAGCTTAACATTGCCATCCTGGCATCAAAACTAGCAATATAGTAAATCATAAGTATGGGATCCTATTCTTGGAAAAAATGTACTCTATATCCATTGATAAATGTTACCTTTATATTTTACACAGGCATAAACCAATAAATATCCTTAGTAATTTAGCTTATTTTCTTGATCACTGAATGATTCAGTTGATTGAGCTGAGCTGAGATCTTAGGAAAAAGTAAGTGATCATTCACAGTGATGTTATGTTCATTTCTTGAGTCACTTGGCACTTGTGTATGAAAAGCAGACATTGGAGTGATTTGAGAAAAGTAAGTTTTCCATGAATACCCTTCTTAAATCAAGGAATGACAAAATGACCAAAGGGACTAGAGTCTTAAAAGTTATGAGTGGAAAGTCTAATCTGTGTTACAGTCAATATTTATCACCAGGAGAACACCCATGAAGATTGATGTTTACAGCATAGCCCTCAAGGCTTACAGTACCACTTTCACTCACTGCCTCATGGATAACATAAGACTGCTTTATGGGAGAGATGAGCAATTTGTCATTTCTGTGTTAGATGTCCACTGTGCATAAATAGGTTGGCTCTCTAATGATGAGGTCTCTCATCCTATTCACAATGGTGTAAACACATTCACTGATGCCCCACAAATGTTTCAATTATAAATAAAAAAAATGTTCCATTCCAGAAAAAATTTAAAACATGATCATTCAAAAAACATAATGCAAAATTAGAGTGCTCCTAAGACATGAACTGAAATAGGTATCATAATTAGAGTACTGATTCACTGTCATGACAAATCAGAAGTAAACCCCACAACCTTCATATTGTGACATAATGTAATTTTTCTTTGAAAATGATGCCTGTTTTATACCTCTCTAAGCATAAGATATAATTATAGACTACTCTAGTGTAACAATTGGGAAGGTTATAAAGAATATTTTAAAATTTTAATGATAGTTCATAAGTTCATAAGCTCAGTTTAAAAGCCACAATTTTTCTCAATCATTACACTCATATATTACTTTATGGTAATTTCAAATTAAAGTAGGGTTTATAAGCTAATATTTTAACCTAAAAAGGGATACACTAAAAGGATTAAATTTATTTCATATTCCTAATACAAAATAGTGCTATTAAGTATGTATTATTATTATTCTGAACACATTGATACTAACGAGTTTTTAATGGAAAATGTAAATTCTATAATTTGCTTTGATCAAAACCACACTTTATTCCCTAACCTCTAATTACTACTGTTCCTCAAATTACTTATCTCTCCAAACCTCATGTACTTTATTTATAAAAGCCACTCAAACTACTTAAAACCATCTCTATGAGTTTCTTTGAAACACAGTATCAGTGTAGCCTCCAAAGGGTCGCCTCTCTAAAGGAAGCCAATTCCCCATCCACCAGAGTCATCAATTGACAATATTTCTTATCTAATATTGGGATATCATGATCCCCTACTGCATTTATGTGGATACTTTGGCTAGCTTGATCTTCTGTCAGTCATATAACATGCAGGCACAGTTGTTATGAACTAGAGTGTTGACATGTCTTTGTATTAATCATCATGCACTTTAAAAATAGCTTCTCCTTTGAGGGGTGAGAGATACATTATATGGGTTTGAAGTGACGCATTTAGGGAACTGTTCATTAGTATGTTCATTTAACAGAAAAATAATATGTTATCCTGAATGTCTAATAGCTTGCATGGCAAAAAGTGTGTGATCTTTTTACTGGACAATGCATTAGAGTCAATTTATAGAGTTGGTTTTCAATAAAAATCAGAAAGTAGATGATTACTTCCACAAACTGCATATTGCTATTGTATTAATGAATATGTATTTTACCAGATCTGAAACATCCCTGTAGATCTCAAGATTTATTTTTGGATACCATTGTCCTGTCAGTGTGGATATAATATTCTAGGGCTATGAAAGCCAGTCAAATAAAAATAAAATCTGAGTTCTATTACAGCTTAATTTCTCCATAGATTGTGTCTAAACTATGTATTGTCTATAGTACATATCATGGCATGAAGATTTAGAAGAATGACCAATCAAAATGGCAACAGTTTATAACATTTGAGGGAATGTTAAAGGGAACCAAGTGATCAACGACTCTGGACATGATAGACCGTACCAAGCACTTAGAATTTACATTGGATTACATATGGTGTCTGGGAAAGGAATTGATTCTTCATTGTAGGCAATACCACATAAACTATCTACATGTATATCTATATCTGTATCTACATTTGCATATATATATCTATATCTACATATATCTATAAATATAGCTATATGTATACCTATATTTATCTAATCTATCTCTACTTGTATATCTAACACCTATGTATATATGTATCTATACATATATGTATCTATCTAGTATTTATCATCCATTTATCTAGCAACATCTACCTATATCTATATCTATATGTAGCTCCAACTATACCTATATTTTCATCTATCTATCTATCTATCTATCTATCTATCTATCTATCTATCTATCTATCTCTATCTATCTTATATATCTTTATCTCTACTGGTATATATAATCTATCTGCATTTATCTTTCTCTTTACCTAACTATTATCTATCACAATATATTCATATATGTACATTTTATATAGACATTTATGTATATACATGTACATATCTGTAGATGTGCATATATATATGTATATGTGTATGTTTTCCTATATCCTAAATTTAAAATTTGTTTTAGCTCTATAATATATATTTGAATTGCATGTAAGAAAGTCAGGATATATATGTATATATGTATGTACAATATGTTACACATACTTAAATAATATATATATATATATATATATATATATTCATATATATATATGTGTGTGTGTGTGTGTGTATGTGTGTGTGTGTGTGTGTATCCACATATACATCCTGAATTTAACTTTCTATTAGCTCGAAAATATATATTTGAAATATATACAGGAAATTAAGGACATATTTGCATATGTACATATTCATGTATGAACATGTACATATATACTGAATTTCATATTATATATATATGTGTGTGTGTGTGTATATATATATATATATATATATATATATATATATATATATATGTATATATATATACATATGTATATAAACTTTTTTTTCCATTTTTATTAGGTATTTAGCTCATTTACATTTCAAATGCTAAACCAAAAGTCCCCCATACCCACCCAACCCCACTCCCCTACCCACCCACTCCCCCTTTTTGGCCCTGGCGTTCCCCTGTACTGGGGCATATAAAGTTTGCTTGTCCAATGGGCCTCTCTTTCCAGTGATGGCCGACTAGACCATCTTTTGATACATATGCAGCTAGAGTCAAGAGTTCCGGGGTACTGGTTAGTTCATAATGTTGTTCCACCTATAGGGTTGTAGATCCCTTTAGCTCCTTGGGTACTTTCTCTAGCACCTCCATTGGGAGCCCTGTGATCCATCCAATAGCTGAATGTGAGCATCCACTTCTGTGTTTACTAGGCCCCAGCATAGTCTCACAAGAGACAGCTACATCTGGGTCCTTTCGATAAAATCTTGCTAGTGTATGCAATGGTGTCAGGGTTTGGATGCTGATTATGGGGTGGATCCCTGGATATGGCAGTCTCTACATGGTCCATCCTTTCATCTCAGCTCCAAACTTTGTCTCTGTAACTCCTTCCATGTGTGTTTTGTTCCCACTTCTAAGGAGGGGCATAGTGTCCACACTCCAGTCTTCATTCTTCTTGAGTTTCATGTGTTTAGGAAAATGTATCTTATATCTTGGGTATCCTAGGTTTTCGGCTAATATCCACTTATCAGTGAGTACATATTTTGTGAGTTCCTTTGTGAGTGTGTTACCTCACTCAGGATGATGCCCTCCAGGTCCATCCATTTGGATAGGAATTTCATGAATTCATTCTTTTTAATAGCTGAGTAGTATTCCATTGTGTAGATGTACCACATTTTCTGTATCCATTCCTCTGTTGAGGGGCATCTGGGTTCTTTCCAGCTTCTGGCTATTATAAATAAGGCTGCTATGAACATGGTGGAGCATGTGTCCTTCTTACCAGTTGGGGCATCTTCTGGATATATGCCCAGGAGAGGTATTGCTGGATCCTCTGGTAGTACTATGTCCAATTTTCTGAGGAACTGCCAGACGGATTTCCAGAGTGGTTGTACAAGCCTGCAATCCCACCAACAATGGAGGAGTGTTCCTCTTTCTCCACATCCATGCCAGCATCTGCTGTCACCTGAATTTTTAATCTTAGCCATTCTGACTGGTGTGAGGTGGAATCTCAGGGTTCTTTTGATTTGCATTTCCCTGATGATTAAGGATGTTGAACATTTTTTCAGGTGCTTCTCTGCCATTCGGTATTCCTCAGGTGAGAATTCTTTGTTCAGTTCTGAGCCCCATTTTTTAATTGGGTTATTTGATTTTCTGAAGTCCACCTTCTTGAGTTCTTTATATATGTTGGATATTAGTCCCCTATCTGATTTAGGATAGGTAAAGATTCTTTCCCAATCTGTTGGTGGTCTTTTTGTCTTATTGACGGTGTCTTTTGCCTTGCAGAAACTTTGGAGTTTCATTAGGTCCCATTTGTCAATTCTCGATCTTACAGCACAAGCCATTGCTGTTCTGTTCAGGAATTTTTCCCATGTGCCCATATCTTCAAGGCTTTTCCCCACTTTCTCCTCTATAAGTTTCAGTGTCTCTGGTTTTATGTGAAGTTCCTTGATCCACTTAGATTTGACCTTAGTACAAGGAGATAAGTATGGATAGATTCGCATTCTTCTACATGATAATAACCAGTTGTGCCAGCACCAATTGTTGAAAATGCTGTCTTTCTTCCACTGGATGGTTTTAGCTCCCTTGTCGAAGATCAAGTGACCATAGGTGTGTGGGTTCATTTCTGGGTCTTCAATTCTGTTCCATTGGTCTACTTGTCTGTCTCTATACCAGTACCATGCAGTTTTTATCACAATTGCTCTGTAGTAAAGCTTTAGGTCAGGCATGGTGATTCCACCAGAGGTTCTTTTATCCTTGAGAAGAGTTTTTGCTATCCTTGGTTTTTTGTTACTCCAGATGAATTTGCAAATTTCTCCTTCTAATTCGTTGAAGAATTGAGTTGGAATTTTGATGGGGATTGCATTGAATCTGTAGATTGCTTTTGGCAAGATAGCCATTTTTACAATGTTGATCCTGCCAATCCATGAGCATGGGAGATCTTTCCATCTTCTGAGATCTTCTTTAATTTCTTTCTTCAGAGACTTGAAGTTTTTATCATACAGATCTTTCACTCCCTTAGTTAGAGTCACGCCGAGATATTTTATATTATTTGTGACTATTTAGAAGGGTGTTGTTTCCCTAATTTCTTTCTCAGCCTGTTTATTCTTTGTGTAGAGAAAGTCCATTGACTTGTTTGAGTTAATTTTATATCCAGCTACTTCACCAAAGCTGTTTATCACGTTTAGGAGTTCTCTGGTGTAATTTTTATGGTCACTTATATATACTATCATATCATCTGCAAAAAGTGATATTTTTACTTCCTCTTTTCAATTTGTATCCCCTTGATTTCCTTTTGTTGTCGAATTGCTCTGGGTAATACTTCAAGTACTATGTTGAAAAGGTAGGGAGAAAGTGGGCAGCCTTGTCTAGTCCCTGATTTTAGTGGGATTGCTTCCAGCTTCTCTCCATTTACTTTGATGTTGGCTACTGGTTTGCTGTAGATTGCTTTTATTATGTTTGGGATTAAAAATGTGCACCATTACCACTTGGCTATATTTTTATAGCTAGTAGAATACTAGTTTATAGGTGTTGTTTCTGTTTTCTAGCAAATAAATATGCTGGTAGGAACATAAATTGAGTCATGTTTTAAGTATGTTTGATATCTTCTCACAGCACATTTGGTTGCAACTACATCACTAAATGTGTTGACATCATTACTTGACTTTTGATCAAAATAAGAGTTTTGATACTAAGTATAATCAATTACCTAGATAATGACATACAATGCATACATGATAATTGTACAAATACCAATAAAATGGCTATCTTCTAAATAAATTAATTTGCTTCCTATGATTGCATCAATATAATGTGTATATAGTAAAATTGACAGAACATGGTAAGACGAGAGAGTATTCATATTATGTACAGAAGCATTTACGAATGACCCCAAAAGATCACTAAGGAGCTGAATCTGCTGTAATAACATTAGGGTTTCTTTATAATACAATCAAGATTGGGCTTACTCACAGCCAGCCCACAGGATGGTTTGGTAAAGGAGCCTTGAACTCTCATCTGGACAAATTTTTATAGATTATGGAAGCAAGTGAGGGTGAGTCCATCCTGCCATGCATCCAACTGAATGACTATGCAAGCCAACAGACAGGTGGGTGCTCTGAAGCAAGACCATAAGCAATCACAAGCCATCTGAAAGTACATCAGGGACAATCAGACTAATCTTTGATTGACTTTTGCTAGGAAGTAGCTAGGGAGTAACTCTGCGGTATGGGCCAAGGATAGGCCATGGGGTCCTTCCTGGTACAAGGGTACATCTTTGGTTCAGCTGCAGGTCAAGTTCTCAAACTTTTTTTTTTCTTTTAACATAGAGGCCAGTCCCAAGATGGAGTAGGTTTTGTTTCTCATTGTCACCAATATATCTCAGGGAAATCACTTGGATATGATTCACAGTCATCTTTCTTATTATATATTTGTATTATACCTAAATTTATTCTGTAAGGACTCTTTAGTTGTTTAAATTGATTTTTTATATCTAAATAGGTGGGAGTTTTATAGTGTTAGCTAGTAAGCTAGTTTTATTTTAAAACCAGTATATCTTTTATATATGAATTCTGACTTTATGCTGTCATTGAACCCACATAGATAAAGTATACAAGTAAGGATTGGGATGATCTTGCAGCTAGTATGTAGTCTGATATATCTGCTCTGCTTCCCATATTCTATTTAAAGGCAGATATTAAACAATTGAGAGTGTATAACATCATGATACAAAAATATAGCTGTCAAAAGAGACCAAGTGTTATAACCATCATTGTTGCTACTATGAAAGAGTAATAACAAGATAGCTGTCTTTTAAATTTCCAACGACAAATTCTTGTGTATAAAGAGTAAATAATATGCAATTTCTCAATGAACTAAACTCAGGATAATTTTTTGAATGGCAGATCCTAACAATAGAGTACCAAGTGTAAAGTGTATCTATTTCTGGATAGAACTTAACTTTAAGTACTTAACAAATCACTTTCAGAAAGTTTTTCTTTTTTGGCATTGTCCAAAACAATAAAGCATTTTAAATGTGGATAGTAGCATCCAACTGAATGAAATTATCAGGCAATATTTATTCTATTAATGGTATAGCATTTATATGTGCTTTTTTGAGTCAATAAATTATATTTCTTTCCTTTATTATGTCCTTCTATGCAATCTTTAGGTAAATATCCTCATCTCAAAGTTTCAAATACAGCAGTAGCAGAGGAAGAAAGTGAAGCAACCATTTTTCATACTTAAAATACACTGATATTATCAAATTGTGTACCACTACACCTTATTACCAACTATCATTTGAATAAACATGCCGGTACTAAAAATGCAATCTTAAAGTAAACTTTGATACCTTCTTCTTGGTTTATTTGAAATATATAACATATTTTTAATAGTTCCTATTTTGCAAAAAGACAATATAATATTTAAACTATTCTCATACTTTTTTTTCACACATGTCATGGGTTTTGCTTTTATATGTCTTATATACTAAAATATGTCAAAATGCAAAATGATGAATTAATACTTGTTGGTATTTTCTGTGAGTTTGTGATATGTACGAAAAATGTTTTCTAATAGAAAACATTATTTTAATAATAACCTTTGATATGTGTGTGTATGGGTGGGTCCTTAGTTCAGATGTGTTTCTAAATTGTTTTGGTGCTTATGGTAATAATGTGTCTAATTTTTATGCCTTGATTCACATGTGTTTAAAATTTTGGGAAAAAGTTATATTTGTCTGAAACTGTTATTTTCTGTTACATGATGTTTTGATCTACTGTTCCTCATCACAGTGATAGGACAAACAGCATATGGCTAAACATATTTATTTAGGCTTACAGTTTAAAGTGTGAAATATATCATGATGTGGAAAGCAGAAAATGTCTTATTTACAATGGTTTGGTCTCTACTGATGAGGGTTTATGGCCAATTACATCACAGTGGAAAATACAAAGCTAAACTTGAGAGAGAAAATTTGCAGGTAAGACATCCTCACAGTGTCTAACCACAGCTATGCCTCTGGCCTCAAAATTTCCAGTGTTCTCAAGTCAATACTTCCACGAGATTGGGATAGGTCTCAAAATATACACACTTAAAAAATATTTCATATAACACATTAATTTAAAGGTACTTTACTGGTTTTTCTCACATATAAGTTTATATCGATAACACTACCACCAAAGTAATCCTTTATTTATATCCATTGTTTTAAAAATTATGAGATGTACAGCCCTAACTTGATGTCATGCTCAAATTCCAGAGTTCAGTGATCTCTGTAGAAAAGGAGGAAAAAAATATTAAAGGCTAGAGGGTAGGAAGAACACCAAGGAAACATGAACAAAGCTTATAAATACTCACAGAGAATGAAGCAGCATGCTCAGAGCCTATATAGATCTGCTCCAGGTTATAAATTATAGCTTGCAGTTTAGAGGTTTTAAGGAATTCCTGAGAGTGCAAATAGGTATCTGATTTTTATGCCTTCTTTGTGGCTCTTTCCTTCTGTTGGTTTGCTCTCTCTTACTTTAATGTGATAGATTATGTTTTATTTGTTTTCTTTTCTTTCTTTTTCTGATTAATATGATTTAATATTTTTAACAGACAATTAATTATCTCCCTCCCTGTCCTCCTTCCAAATGTTCTTTTTCCCATTCATCTCCAAAATCTCCAAGTAGATGTCCTCAGCTACCCGCACCCCATCAAATCTCCTGACTCCCTGAAGCCACAAGTCTCTTGAGGAATAGGTGTATCTTCTCTCACAGAGTCTAGACCTGGCAGTAGCAGTCCACTGCTGTATATGTGTTGGGGGTCTCATATCAGCTGGCTTATCCTGCCTGTTTTTTTTTATTACGTATTTTCTTCAATTACATTTCCAATGCTATCCCAAAAGTCCCCCATACCCTCCCACCCACTTCCCTACCCACCCATTCCCAATTTTTGGCCCTGGCGTTTCCCATGTACTGGGGCATATAAAGTTTGTATGTCCAATGGGCCTCTCTTTCCAGTGATGGCCGACTAGACCATCTTTTGATACATATGCAGCTAGAGTCAAGAGCTCCGGGGTACTGGTTAGTTCATAATGTTGTTCCACCTATAGGGTTGCAGATCCCTTTAGCTCCTTGGGTACTTTCTCTAGCTCCTCCATTGGGGGCCCTGTGATCCATCCAATAGCTGACTGTGAGCATCCACTTCTGTGTTTGCTAGGCCCCGGCATAGTCTCACAAGAGACAGCTATATCTGGGTCGTTCCAGCAAAATCTTGCTAGTGTATGCAATGGTGTCAGCATTTGGACGCTGATTATGGGATGGATCCCCGGATATGGCAGTCTCTAGATGGTCCTTCCTTTTGCCTCAGCTCCAAACTTTATTTTTGTAACTCCTTCCATGGGTGTTTTGTCTCCAATTCTAAGAAGGGGCACAGAGTCCGCACTTTGGCCTTCATTCTTCTTGAGTTTCATGCGTTTAGCAAATTGTATCTTATATCTTCGGTATCCTAAGTTTTGGGCTAATATCCACTTATCAGTGAGTACATATTGTGTGAGTTCCTTTGTGATTGTGTTACCTCACTCAGGATGATGCCCTCTAGGTCCATCCATTTGCCTAGGAATTTCATAAATTCATTCTTTTTAATAGCTGAGTAGTACTCCATTGTGTAAATGTACCACATTTTTTGTATCCATTCCTCTGTTGAGGGGCATCTGGGTTCTTTCCAGCTTCTGGCTATTATAAATAAGGCTGCTATGAACATAGTGGAGCATGTGTCCTTCTTACCAGTTGGGACATCTTCTGGATATATGCCCAGGAGAGGTATTTTGGGATCCTCTGGTAGTACTATGTCCAATTTTCTGAGGAACCACCAGACTGATTTCCAGAGTGGTTGTAAAAGCTTGCAATCCCACCAACAATGGAGGAGTGTTCCTCTTTCTCCACATCCTCGCCAGCATTTGCTGTCACCTGAATTTTTGATCTTAGACATTCTGACTGGTGTGAGGTGGAATCTCAGGGTTGTTTTGATTTGCATTTCCCTGATGATTAAAGATATACCAGATGGCGAAAGGCAAACATAAGAATCCTACCAACAGAATATTCTGCCTGTTTAGTGGCTCAGTGTCTCAACAGTCTTGGGAATCCAGGTTAGTTGAGACTTCTGGTCTTCCTATGGGGTTGCTTGCCTCCTCAGCTTCTTTCAACATTTCCCAAATTCAACTACAGGGGTCCCAACTTCAGTCCATTGGTTGGTGTCTCAGTCAGCTGCTTGTTGGACCTCTCTCAAGGACATCTAGGCTAGGGTCCTGTTTATAAGCATACCATAGCATCAGTAATGGCAACCCCATTCCTTCACTTGATGTTCTGTCTTTCTTTCATTGTTTTTTTTTTTAATATTTTTATTAGATATTTTCTTTATTTTCATTTCAAATGCTATCCCGAAAGTTCCCTATACCCTCCCCCTGCCATGCTCCCCTACCCACAAGCTCCCACTTCTTGGCCCTGGCGTTCCTCTGTACTGGGGCATATAAAGTTTGCAAGACCTGGGGCCTCTCTTCCCAATGATGGCCGACTAGGCTGTCTCATATGAGGCTATGCCAGTGCCTGGCAAATACAGAAGTGGATGCTCACAGTCATCTATAGGAGAGAACACAGGGCCCCCAATGGAGGAGCTAAAGAAAGCACCCAAGGAGCTGAAGGGGTAGAAAAACAATATGAACTAACCAGTGTCCTGTCTTTCTACTGGAGATATACTCTACAAATTCCCTTTCCCAACTGTTGGACATTTCATTTTAGGTCCCTCCTGGGCATTTCTCACTTCCCTGGTCTCTGGTATACTCTAGAGTGTCCCCTCTATCTCCTACATACTAACAAATCCATATGATATATTATAATGAAAAAATAGCTTTTCTGAGAACAAATTCTGGGCAATATTCTTTTAAAATCTGTATAGTTAATATCCAATGAATTATTTTAAATAAAAAGTATAATATTGCAATCTGTGATATTACATTTTAATTAGTCTATCACTGTGTTATTTTCTCTATGTGTTATTTATATTAAGTGATATACATTATCATATATTACATCTATAATATATACTCTTTAATATATAATTATATCTATAAAATTATATAATCTGTAATATTACATACTTGTTTTCTATATATTTATATGTTATTATTATTATAAGAGTTCCAATTTCACACATTTTTACAGTAAGGAAATACAGGGTGCTCTGCTCAAACTTTTAGATTCACTTTTGGGTTTTAAATCATCTCTTTTGTCTGGCTGTAGAAAGAATCAGAATTAACACAATGTCAAGAGAGAGATTTCCATAATAAAATCATCAAATGGATCACATCAATCTGAGACATTGGTGAAATGTCCTTTACAGAACATGTCCAGGAATAAAACAAGCCAAATTTATTACTCATCAATCAGTGATTTCTTTATATAGTGTTCAAATAGCAGTCTCTCCTGTAAAGGAAACATGGAACTAAGATTTTTTGTAGTAGGTGTGATATACTCTATCTTCATCATATTGTATATTATTATCAGTTTCATAATAATAATATCACTTTCATAAAATAATAACAAAGTTAAAACTATTGTGATAATTATTGTTTGGTAATATCGAGGGACATATTTATAATGAGGATTCCTAAAATATCAGATATTTTTGGAAGTTCAAATAAAAATATGAAAGGCATACTTAAAGAGAACACAAAGACAGTAAAGAAAAAGACATATTCTAGAAGTTATAGTCATGATATCTGGCACTAGGTAAACTTGATCCAAATCCTAGACTTATGCTTTTGTTAAACTTAAATACATACATTTATGGAAAATACAAAAAAGAAAGTAAGACGTGTTGTATATAGAGCTATTTACATTATATCCTTTAAAAGGTAATTCTAAATGTTTACATTTTTTTTCTGCTTTTCCATGTCCATGGATTCAACACTGAGAAAAAGATCTGCTGAGCAAAGTTTGACAGCCTTTTATTATTTTAATTTTGAACAGCTAAAACTTAACACAGACTAGAAAAAGCTAGAGGCTGTAGTGATATTTGTGACATACCACCCATTGTTCTCCTGTTATGTTGCAGAGCTTTTTCACAGCTGGAGAGTAAATGCTTTCAAGAATTACTTTAAGAAAACCACCACTAACAATCACTTTAAAACGACACTTGAATATACATATCCTAAAATGAATAATATTTTCCAGAGAATATATAAAAATAATCCTTGCTTCAAAGGAGAATGATGAAGGCCATTCTCTAATCAAACTCTCTGTGGGCATATAGTCAGCCATTGCATGCCTATCTCCTTTGAGGGACGTTGTTTCAGGGACTATTTTTATACATTAAACTAAATAGTATATTACAATAATTGAATTTGAAAGTATAATATTTTATGTAAAATGTTCATGTAGCTTGTAAGTTAGAGTACATGATTTCATGTTATCAAGTCAGAAGAGTACCAGATTTCCAGCTTCTTAAGCATTTATTAAATTTAAGCATCCATTATTTATATTAGGGCAAATTTGTTCATATTAAGTATATCAAAAATTTTCCAATTTAAAATAACAGACAAAATATATGATTGGTTCAGATACCAATATGTAATTTTATTTTGGGAATTAATTTAAATATCTTTTAATATAATATATATCAGAAGTGCAAAACTATTTATAGTTTAATTTTTCAGTTGAAATACCTAGGATATAAGAGAACTTAATTAATATAATTAATAATATTATTAATTAATAACAACAGAGAATAAGGTTGGGATTCTTATTCATAGTTCTTACACAACATAACAAAATAACATTGAGGAAAATTAACTATTTTGAGAAGGAAAGTGAAGCTAGAGCTTAACATATATGTTATTTGAAATAATCAGGTTGTTGAGGATACAGTTTTAATTGCAGTTTTTTTGGCTTATTTAAAGAGAAAGATTAAGAATATTTTAATAATTTAACTTTTGTGTGTCAATGTACTTGTGAATGAAGATGCAGTGATATAGTATAGCACAGATTTGCCTTACTATTAAAACCTTGCCCACAGAGTTCTTGATTTGAGCACCAGCAAAGACTATAAAAATAGTCTTGTACATCAAGTTTCTGTAAAGATCCTGGGGCATGGTAAATGACTAACAAATATAAGTAGAGAAACATCAAAATGTCATCATTGAAATTATAATCACCATCTGTTATGGGTATATGAGCTTTTTTTGCAACTCCAATTGAGATAAAGCATCCAAATTATACAAATATCCTGCCTTTCACCTTGTCTGTGTCACAGATGGTGTGTATGCAGATACCTCTGGTGAAATATTTTGTGTTCATGGTTATTGCAATTTTGCATGTATATGGAGATCAATAGCTTTCCTAGGAAATGTAGGTGTCATACAGGGTTCTGTAAAAAATGATTAGGTATAGATATGAATATAAATTTTATTATATTATTTTTAATTATATTCATGGATGTTTGTCAGTGGGTTCATGTGTGTATATCTGTGAGTGTAAGTTTGGTTTCCATGGAAGCCTCAAGGATCTGGTAATACTGAAGTTGGGATTTCAGGCATCTATGAGCTGTCTGACTTGAGTATTTGTTAACAAACATGGGTTCTCTGTAAAATCAGTATACATGTTTTGCCACTAAATAATCTCCAGATCAGGAAGCTCATTATATTTATAGACTACATAAAATAAATGAATGGATAATGAATTCTAATCATTATTTTGACACTGTCATTTATTTCAAATTATTTAGTATTACAGTTTTCTATGATTACATGAAGGTAATTGTAAAAGGAAACTACTTTTCTATCTGAAGTGTTGAGCTCAATGAAATGCAGCCTTCCATTTAGTTCATTTGCCTGACTGTAGTGAAGATGTGAGTCTAAACAAAGGCTTTACACCTGTACTAAAAAGAAGGGGGGGGGGGTAAAGATGAAGTCTGAACATCATGAGAAAGCAGCCAGGGCTATGTAGGGCAATCCTAACTTCTAGGCACTCTGTGTGCTCTAGAATAGATTAAATGCTTGAAAAGAAAGAATATGTTTTGGCAGCATTGCTAGATCTATATCCCCAGGGCAAAATTGAAGACATAGTTGCATTCAATACTGACATAGATCTTCAGAAAGATATTTTCCTAAGCAAGCATTGCAGGCACTCCACGGTGCGTGCCAAGAATATCTCATGGAAACGAGTGCAGCCCTGGAATGCACACAAGGAATACAGAGGAGAGCCTTGAAACAGGAACTGCTTCAGTGCCACCCAGAGCAGCAGGCGATGGCAACAATGGTAGTCTCAGCAGCAAAAAGGGCGATTTCTCCATTTATAAATGCAATTGAACATATGGCTAGCTTAATTAGGACTTTTCTCATTAACTCAGAATAGGCCATCTCTACTCAAGTATGCTGAATAGAAAATCTGCATGAATAACAGTGTATACATTTGCAAAAGACCATTTAATAAGTTGGAATTCAAGAAGTCAGCTATGAGCATCTGTGCAGCATTTGCTTATTTTTACCATTTTTAGTCACTCTGTTGTATACCAGAACTCCCATTGATAAGAATGGTTCTTTTAATGCCACCTCCCTATATTCTGCTGTAGTTAGATGCTGAAGCACTGTTCAAACCCAAAATATACTAACAGAGCTGTATTCAAAGAAACCACACATTTCTTAACTTTAATTTTGTTGTCACTGCATATGGAACACACAAAAGTAAGTACCAAGTTGTCTAGTAAGAATTCGAAGATTCTCAAGGCCATTTGTTCTCCTGTTATAACTCAGAAAAATTGAGGGAATACACTATGAGCATATGAATTTCCACAAGAAATCGTGTCCCTGTGTACGTGTGTATGTGTGTGTGTGTAAAAATCACACAAAAAATCACATATAAATATAATTTTCAGTCTAATGTTTGGTTTTGTATATAAAATTTAGGATTTAGAATGAGATTAGATAAAGGTCAATTTAAACATCAACTGTCTTAGTCACTTTAATTTGGATGAGTTGAGGTAAGAGAAAAGTAGATGAAACCCTTTATTAGAATTTCAAAAGCACACAATTATGATGTTAAGACTCCAGACTGTATAGTTAACTTTTCTAGTTTCAAATGTAAAAATTTCTATTTTCTCCTCAAACATGGCAGTCGTGATACTGGCATCAGTGCACTTACTTTATACCTACCAGAGTAGCACTAGATGAACACAGGTTAATAAACATAATATTATGGTTAGGAAATACTAAGTTACTGGAATGGAGTATCAATCTTGAACATCTTGTGGCAGAATACATTAACTTGTTCTAATTCTAAAATGCAATTAGTGACCTTATGAAAAATTGTAGATTTTCAAAAACCATGGTTAGGTTGCTGGAACATAGTAAACTGGGGCATTGTGTGGAAATTGGCCTCCTTTGTAAAACATGGCTAGGGATAAGCAAGCATTTAAAATGTTTCATGGCAAAATAAATAGGAATTACCTTGAAATGTAAATACTGTTTTAATTTCCTCATGTTTTATATAGCTACATGAAACTTATGTCCATAATGTACCTAATAAGCAAATTTTTAATTCTCTGAAATTGAATTTAAAAAAAAATCACATACTTAACGTATTTCTTAAGGTAAGTGGAAATGGTTAAGTGATATTAATTAACAATAGAAACATAAATAACTTTGACATAGTGTTAATTTTATTACATCATAACAGTCTGAAAAGATTTGAAACAATAATGAATGTTGTAGATTAAAGATTTACAACTAAAGCAAATTGATGGAAATGTTTCAATAGATATTTGGATCAATTGCTTTAAGATTATTAGTTTTTGCTGTGATTTACACACAACTACAATTTACTGTTTTTTTAGAAAAATATTCTTTATTAATATAGATAGTCAGACAGACCAAACCATAGATCATCTGAACTTGCAATTAGGACTAAAAAAATGGAATTGATTTGGTAAAATTTCTAAGTGTCAGTGATTTTCACATGAAGATCACTTTTTTTTTCCTAATAACATGTCATGCAGGTTTATTGTCAATTGTTTTTCTATTTGAAAGCTTACAGTTCCTTCTTTCAACTTAGCCAGAAAAAAAAAGGTGGGTATTTTAAGGAGAGTATGTAAAATTCCTAATTTATGTTACAAGTTGGCTTACTAACTAAGGGTCTCAGTATGATAGTCAAAAGATTATTATTTGTTTTTGTTTATTTTTTCTATTTTTCACTGAGTCATTCATTTTTATAAAAAGAAAAAGAGATGACCTTTTCAAATTTTTAAACTATTTTGTCAAATTATTTAACAATTATAAAATTTCCCCTGTGATTATTTCAATTCTGACAACAACAAAGGCAAGTTGTTAGTGATTTCTCTTTATGAGCTACCGAATTTTTATTTTATTACTTCAAGGCTAATCATCTATGTGTATTAGTGTGTGTGTGTACACATGTGAGTAAGAGAGAGACAGAGATAGAGACAGAGAGACATTGAGAGATAAACAGAGAACCATACAGAGAAGCAGAAAGACAGAAAGACAAGGAGAGAGAGGAAGAGAGAGAACGATAAGGAGAACAGGGAGTGAGATGGGAAGGAAAGATGCAAAAAGATATACTTGCTGACATTTCTATCTTTCAAAATTATTAATTCATAAAAATTAATCATGACTGCCCTCTGAAAGAGCCAACAAGCAGCTGAGTCAGATGCAGATACTTGCATCCAACCAATGGGTAGGAGCTGCTGACCCCTGTGGTTGAATTAGGGAAAAGCTGGAAGAAGCTA
The DNA here is from genome assembly GCF_000001635.26 of Mus musculus. Classification (NCBI taxonomy): domain Eukaryota; kingdom Metazoa; phylum Chordata; class Mammalia; order Rodentia; family Muridae; genus Mus; species Mus musculus. The sequence goes on from NC_000071.6 coordinate 61,549,625, forward strand.
AGGAGGAGGGTGACCCTGTAGGTGGACCAGCAGTCTCAATTAGCCTGGACCCCTGAGATCTCTCAGACACTGGACCACCAACCAGGCAGCATACACTAGCTGATAGGAGGCCCCCAATACATATATAGCAGAGGACTCCAGGGTCTGGGTTCAACCATAGAAGATGCACCTAACCTTCAAGAGACTGGAGGCCCTAGGGAATTTAGAGGCCTGTGTGTGGCAGGGCGTACAGGGCTGGGAACATCCTCATGGAGAAGGAGAGGTGAGGAGGAGGTATGGGATGGGGAACAGTCAGAGGGTGGACTGTGGGGGGCGGCGTGTAAAATCTTAAATTGATAATGACAAAATCTATTTGCTCATCATAGACACTTCTTTTTTCAATAATATATTCATTATATTTTCTATCAGTTGGAAAGTTTGAATCTCTAGTAATATGGTTTATAATTCTAGTGACCTTATGACTGGGGAGGAGATGGCTAAACAACTAAATGTATGGATTACTTTTGCATTGAACCCAAAATTATATTGCAAATGATGTAAAAAAGATATTCCACAGTCTTTGACAGCAAAGAATATTGTTTTGAACAATTGTCCCAGAATGCATGATCAAAGGAAATTTTGATATACTGATATTTTAAAAAGAAACAAAATGTTTTCATCTTTGTTGTAAAACACGTCATTCATCCTCCAATTCAACCATTTTTTCAGAAAGAAAATTTATTTATATTACTACTGTGATCTGTAGTCATGAGGGTAATATGACATAGAATTTATATAGCTGCCATGTATTTGAAATCTACTGTCTTAGGGTTCCTGTCAATATGATAAAACTCCAAGACCAAGAGTAACTTAGGGAGGATATGACTTATATCATTTTATACTTTCAGGTAAAGGTTCATTACAGAGGAATTTAAATACAAAATCCTGAACGGTAGAAGTCTGGTTATGGAAATTGAAGCAGAAGCGGTGGAGGAGTGTTGTTTACTGGCTTGCTTCCTATGACATATGCAATTTACTTTTCTATACCTCTCAGAACCATCTGACCATAATCTCACCACCCACAGTGGGCTGGACCCTCTCATATCAATTAGTTATCCAGGAAAAGGAGAACAGACTTACATAGAGGCAAATCTCATGGAGGCCTTTTTTTTTTTTCTTTTATTAGATATTTTTTTCATTTACATTTCTAATGTTATCCCAAAAGTCCCTTATACCCTTGCCCAGCCCTGCTCCCCTACCTACTCACTCCCACTTCTTGGCCCCAGCTTTGCCCTGTACTGGGGCATATAAAAGTTTGCTAGACCAAGGGCCCTCTCTTCCCAGTGATGGCCTACTAGGCCATCTTCTGCTGCTACATATGCAGCTAGAGACACAAGTTCTGAGGGTACTGATTAGTTCATATTGTTCCACCTGTAGGGTTGCAAACCCCTTCAGCTCTTGGGTACTTTCTCTAGCTCCTACATTGGGAGCCCTGTGTTTCATCCTATAGGTGAATGTGAGCATCCACTTCTGTATTTGCCAGGCACTGGCAAAACCTCACAGGAGATAGCTGTATCAGGGTCCTTTCAGCAAAATCTTGCTGGCATATGCAACAGTGTCTGCGTTTGGTGGCTGATTATGGGATGGACCCCATGTGGGGCAGTCTCTGGATAGTCCATCCTTTCGTCTTAGCTCCAAACTTTGTCTCTGCAACTCCTTCCATGGATATTTTATTCCCTATTCTAGGGAGGAATGAAGTATCCACGTGTTGTTGGTCTTCCTTCTTGATTTTCTTGTGTTTTGGAAGTTGTATCTTGGATATTCTAGGTTTCTGGGATAATATCCCCTTATCAGTGAATGCATATCAAGTGACTTCTTTTGTGATTGGGTTATCCATGGAGGCCTTTCTTAATTAATAGTCTCTCTTCTTGAATAACCCTACCTTGTGTCAAGTTGACAAAACTGACTAGGATATCAACATATACAAACTTGTGATTCTAATACGATATGACTTGTTGCAGTAGAAACACCTTGTAGTCTTTAAAGTAAATCAAAGTTTAAGGATCATAAAATAAATGATAATTCTAAATTAAATGTCAGACTTTCTATCTGATCATCATTTAAGAATTTTTATACATGGAAGATGGGGAAAATAGGAATCAGGGGGAGGTTCAAATGGGTGATTTTCAAGCAACCACAAAAGCAATTCATACTGAGGCCCAAAAGAAATGTCAACATTTATGAATGTAAAGGAAAAAATTGAGTGAGAAATTTTCTTACGCGCGTTCACAACCGGCCAGGAAAGACACAACAAACCAGAATCTTCTGCGGCAAAGCTTTATTGCTTACTCGGGAGCAAGAGAGGAAGAGCGTGGCAGAGAGAGGCAGAGAGGAAGAGAGAGAGAGACGCAGAGAGATGCAGAGAGAGAGGCAGAGAGAGGGGCAGAGAGGGAGAGAGGCAGAGAGCAGAGGAAGAGAGCAGAGGAAAAGACGAAGAGAAAAAGAAGAAGAGACGAAGAGGGGGAAGAGGGGGAGTGCCAGAACCCCATCCCTTTTAAGGAGAATTATCCTCCGCCTAGGACATGTCACTCCCTGATAGGCTGCAGCCCATCGGCCCAGTTGTCATCACGAGAAAGGCAGAGCACATGGCGGGAAAACTGCCCCTGCACATGTGCAGATTATTTACTACTTAGAACACAGCTGTCAGCGCCATCTTGTAATGGCAAATGTGAGTGAGGCTCCCCACAAAATTTCAACAAGAAATAAAACTTTTGAAGTCTTAAAGAAAATAATTTTCCCGGAGTCATTCCCTTCATTGACCTTAAATTCAACATTCCACAAAACTTACTTTTAGTTTATTTTGTGTTAAAAATGATTTTATAAGATTTGTGTAGGTATGTTCATATACATGCAATACCTGAGGAGTCCAGGAAAGAGCATCAGATCTCTGCATCTGGAATTGCATATGGTCATGAGCTACCCAGAGTATACACTTCGAACCTACTAACATCCTCTTTAAAAGTAGTACACATTCCAAATGCTGAACATCTTCTAAAACCCTCATGCTAAATTTGTAAAGTTATATTTTTTGTCTTAAAGACATTTTTTATTTTGCTGATTCACTTTCTTCGTTTGCACAAGAGATTGCAAAAAAATGGTCCAATTTTATCGTATTATCTTCTAATAAATAAATTAGAAGTCATGAACAAGCCATCTTTCTCTTTAAAATGTTTTTATATTCCAACAATACACATACATATTTATTTTATTTGCATGTTGGTATACTATTGTTTTGTGCTTGTGAATATAATGTATATGTTTTTCTTTTTGATTTGTTATTGTATTTGATGAGTAGTGTCAGTGAATTCAAATTTATAATTATTTATTTTTGTTAATTTTCTTAGCATACTGTATCCAAATTTTAATTAATGCTTGGTCATTAAGACTACTGGTTAACATCAACATGTCAAGACATCCACATAAATATAAATTAATATTTGTCTTCTAGAGGATTGGTTAATTTTGCTTTACTTAATTTTAAATATCAATGACTGCAACAAGATAGACAAATATATTACCATAAATACTGAACAGAAGAAAAAAATTAATAAAATATACCTAATTATGTATCCAAGTATTTCTTCCTTTCAAATAATTTTCCTTCACAAAATAACTATTTTGATAATCCTAAAGTTAACCTTACACTTTAAAACCTCTATCATTTTATTATTTTCTTACATCCATTGGTAATGTTCAACTCATTCTAGATCCCATTGGTTATTACAGAGGCTTCTAAGTTTTAGTTTTTGGATATTATCCTTAATTAAAGAAATTCTAGCACTATTTATTCCTTTATTTTATATTTAGTTAAATTTTGTTGGAAAGATTTACAAATAATAAATAAATACTAAATTGTTCTAAGAGAATCTAAATGCAGTAAGAAGGATCCTATATAACGTTTGCCATCCCAGTATTTTTGTTTGGGCCTTTTGTAATTTTAATTAACAACTTCAGAATTGGATCATGTTGTCATGCCCTTCTCTTTTCTAGATCTCTTTCCCTAGTGTTTAGTTATTTTAATTATTGTTGAGCACTGACCTGAAGCAAAGAAGCAATTTTCCTGTAGGAGTACTAATTACCAACTAAGTGCTTGGTATTTAGGGCATACAAAGTAAAGAAAAAAGCTAAGTTGCTAATAAATGCCCCTATATTTGCATACACTTCTGCTGTAAGAGACATGGTAGAATAGTTCCTTTGTGAATTGGAATTGATTAAGCCACCATTTATTTTAATTTTTTATCATTAAAGAAGGCATTTTAGTATATTGCTACCATAAGCCATATTAGAAAGATTAGAAAATATAAAATAAGTAGAACATTGAAATCCTCTTCTATTATTGGATCCTACATATCCTAATACTCATGTAACATATTCATATTTCTAAAAGAAAAAACAATAATCATGATACATAAACCTCACACTATTTATCTTAGTCTAATATAATGGGATATTTCCATATTTCATTATAATTTGTTTAATAAATAGTAAATTATAATCTGAAAATAGATTAAATATTTTCCAATTTCAGCCTCCAAATCTATGAAAAATGAAATTTCTAAAACTTAAATTCATCATTAGATATAATTTAAATACAAATAAATATTTTTTAAATAGTGATCTCTTTTTGATAGTTATCTAACACTTGCCAAGAAGCTCTATAGTATCCAAATGGTTATTAACATGTTTGCTGTGTTGATTTTATTATTCACTAAATTTGACACTCTGTGCTACCTGCCTGTTTTACTATATGGAGGAGTGTTACATGCCCATCTCTCCAGACTGCTGTCTCTTTTCAAGAGTGCTGCTGCTCAATACACTTCCCTTCTCTATGATTTTACTTTGAAGCTTGGCTAGGTAATTCATGTAAAAATTCTTGAAATTTTGGCTTCTAAGATGAGGATATAATTGACAGGCACTAACAGAAGTGGATGCTCTCAGCCAACAATTGGACTGATCACAGGGTCCCCAATGGAGGAACTAGAGAAAGGATCCAAGGAGTTGAGGGGGTTTGTAGCCCCCTAGTAGGAACAACAATATGAACTAACCAGTACCTCCAGAGCTCCCAGGGACTAAACCACCAATCAAAGAGTACACATAGAGAGACCTGTGACTCTGGCTGCATATGTAGCATAGGATGGCCTAGTTGGTCATCAGTGGGAGAAGAAGCCCTTGGTCTTGTGAAGGTTCTATGCCCCAGTGTAGGGGAATGCCAGGTCCAGGAAGTGGGAGTGGGTGGGCTGGTTAGTAGAGCGAGGGTGGAGGAGTGGGAGGATGGGGTTTTCTGAGGGGGAACCAGGAAAGGGGATAACATTTGAAATGTAAATAAAGAAAATATCCAAAAAAGTAAAAAACAATAAAAAAGATGAGGATGTAACAGATTGGAAAGAATGGTTCTGAGGAAGAGAGTATTATTGATATTGATGGTGTGAAGAAATTCTAAATCAGGATACCTGGAATCCATTTTCAATTGGTTGAGATTTTTATGGTACCAGAAGGAAAAACAGAAATTCACTTTTAATCAACAATTAAAAACAAAACCCATTGCTCTTGAAGTTATTAACTCTACACATGAAGTCATAAAAAAGAGAGAAAAATAAGGGATAACCTGCTCAAAAGGAGGAGTGATGCCTAGTGTGCTATGTCACAGTAACAATCATATACCATGTATGTTAAAATAGTAAGGACAGCTTTAAATGTATTTCTCATGAAGAGAGTATTAGAGACTTAATTACCCTGAACTAATCAAGTGTAATGGGAATCGAAAATGATATGGGACTTGTGATGTAGGCCAGTCAGTAAATGATCTTGCTGACAAACCAAAGCTGACCCTTCATATCCACATGGTAGAAGATGTGAAGAAGAGGAGAAGACACTACTGATGGCTTCCTTCTGACTTCCAATGTGCTCTGTAGCACATAGACTTTAGGACATACATTTAATCACAAACACACATGTAGACCCAGAGGGAGATATTTTAGATGCACACACATACACAAACACATACACACATACTCTCTCACACACACACAGATACACAAACACGTACACACACAATCACACACATACACATACTCAGATAGACAAACACACACACACAGACACACACACACACACACACACACACACACACACACACATCCCCAAACACAAATACACAAAACAAATGAATAAAATGAAATAAAACTTCTTTAAGGGAATGTTTAGCCATACAGAGACCTCAGGGTTATACTGCTACAGAGAAGAACTCTATGGATGCCAGCTGTCTGCAATTTACAGTTAATCTTTGGGAGGCAACAAGCTTGCTGAAACTTGGTGGCATATGCCTATCTTCTGTAGCCTTTGTTTGTAATAGCTATAACAGGATAGTGTTGGGCAGTACATATACAATTGATCTACAGGAGATTTTTGATTTTTAATCAAAATCGTAGGATAGAAATAAAATGAAAAAATAGTAAGGCAAATATATATTTTGCCAAATGGAATGAGATAAAATCTGACCATCAAAATTGGAATGTTTTTAGCTCAGGATTAAAAGATGTAGAGGGACCCCAAGCAGGCATTCGAGGTGTACCGATTTGGCCTTGTTTAATTTGAAATTTAATTTTAATGTTTCTGGTTGTATTTTCACATTGGAAAATAAGGAATTTATATAGCAAAAAACGTCAGTGGGACTCCATTTACTGTGTCTGTTTTATGTAAAAGTATTTAGAGTTCTTAGAAAGATCCCCAGCCCTCTAACTTGCCAATTTATGCCCTTCCTGTTATATGCATCATATAGCACAGTCATAAGACTATGTTTGCACATTAAGGGGAAAATTTTGTTCATAATAACTTTATCAGGAGCCAGATAAACTCCATGACCCACATGGAAGTTCCTTTACTCATATAACCAAGATACTTAGATAAATCTAATGAAAAATGCCATGCTTGATGCATAACTACATATGAAGTTAACAACTGAAAAATTTTGAAGTATCCCTTTGAACAAGTACCTTCAAGAAACAGTATAAGAGAGAATGGGTATCAGTGTTTTTTGTATAAAAATGACAGAACACTAAGCCTCACTCCACTATTTTAAAAAAAATTGCAGACAACTGTTTGCTATTTCTATAGTAACTTTGTATCAATGGATCAAACTGTCATGGGCCATGAGTCTTGTGCTGATTTTGTTCAGACATGCCATTAACTAATAAGGTGCATTTTATTTCAATTTGGATAGCAATGGAGTTTTTCTGCCAGAAAGAATAGATTTTAAGTAAAGAATTTCTTCATTTAGAAGTACAGTACATTTTCAATGTTTTACTTTGAGTGTGTCTTAAACTATGCTATGTTGAATGTTTCTTCTTCCCATTTACATATGTGCAGGAAAATTAATTAACATGAGTTAGGAAAATGGAACAGGTCTCCATTAGGTTATTTTGCCAAACTAAGATCAGAAATCACAAAAGAAAATGCCAAAGATTCATCCAAACTCATGATACTATAAATGAGTGTGCAGAATTCATGATCCATATGTCAGAAATCTCTCACTTAGGGTGAATTTTGATTTGTCAGAATACACATGGCAGATATTTAGTAATTAGAAATTACATAAACAACATCCCTTCCTTATTTTATAAAGTTGCATAGTGCTCAATCTGACCACTCCCTTTGCTAGACATTAACAACCTGCTGGAGACACTAAAGGCACACCATAACCAAGCAAACACATCTTCAAAATAACAACCACATATCCTGCAGTCTACTGCCTTAATGCCCTAAGGCCTCATGCAATGTTCTAGCCACAGCCCCACTAACTGTTCCTTTGCACTATGATCAGCAAAGTTATCTTCCTATTCAGGTTTACAGGGGAAATTATTAATGTCAGCCAAGGAACTTCCTATTTTCACCATAGCCCATAAATGAAGACTTTATAAATTCAGGGTACTAATAGAAGATGTTGGTGATCTGGAATAAAATTATTGAAGGAAAGAATATTGGAATGAAAAGAATAGGGCATGATTTAGAGCAATTAACGGCTTACCGGGTAATTTAATGAACCCATGAAATTAGCAAAAACCAAATGAGAAATGACCAAAGAAATATTGTATGTGTTTTTCTTATTTTAATTATGAAATGGTACAATCATTACAATATATCTCCTTTCCCTTTCCTTGCTCCAAATACTCCCATGTACCCCTTCCCCGCTCCCATTTAAGTTCATGGTCTTTTAAGCACTAATTTTATTGGATACCTGTGTTTGAAAGTGTGTGTGTGTGTGTGTGTGTGTGTGTGTGTGTGTGTGTGTACGTTTACATTTCTAAATATAAACTGCTCAGTTTGTACAATATGTCCTGTGTATGATTTCAGGACTGATCTTTTGTTACTGGGAAATTGCTGGACTTTTCTCCGGAGAAGAACATTTCTCCATCTTCTAGCTTTCCTCAGTTGCCTAGAGTATTTGTGAAATGTTGGGGCTTTGTGGGATTTTCTCAGTCACCTTTGCTTGGTTCATTGGTGTAATATTTGTTTTTGTCATGTTTTATTAGTCATGCTATTGAGGTTTTATGTGGTTAACTTCTAAAATTACTAGGAGATACAATCATACTGCAACCCTCCTGACTCTTATAGTGCTTCAGTACCCTCATCATCAATGGTCGCTAAACTTTAGTTTGTTTTTTTTTTTATAGAAGCACTATAAAGAAGAGTCATGAGAGTTAACCAGGAATCCATTAAAAGTAGAATTTTTTCCTATGATTTCTATAATGTCCAGTGAAACTTCAAGTTGTGGCTTTGTCCTTTTAAATTTATAGAAACCATGAACTAGAAGATAAACATGACTTAACTAGATTGATAGCATATTATTTCTTAGATTGTGAATTTTATTGAATTTATTCTTTTCATAAACAGTAAGTTGAGATAGAAAATCTCTATGTTCTTTTATTGTTTTTCAAGATTTAGTATTGTGAACCATTTCAATGTTTTCATCCTCACATTTCAAATCACCTTTTAATATTTCATCATTTCACTTTCTGTATTAATGCATATTTGCATTTTAAAACAGAGCCTATGTGGATATGTTTGTGTTTGTGAGAATAGAGATGTCTCCTTCCAAAGTTCTCTTTCTTCCCTTCGAAGTTTTGTGCTATGGGATCTTGCTCTTGTAGTCAAGGCTTCTCTTGAGAAAGCACTTATCTGTTTCATGTAAGTAGTTAAAAAACGTGAAAGTGGAGCAGCTGCTTTCAGAGAAGAGGGTACCACAGACATCATTTAAATTGATGCTAATTCTTCCAGAATAAGCTATTGAAGTGCAAAGAATGCCATCTCAGTACGTCTGGCCTAAGTGTTCTGAAATGTATTTGTGCTTCAGGACTAACCTTCCTTTTCCGTGCAAAGATAAATGAGAACATTGAACTTTTGCTCGTGGAGAGCCATAGTTCACAGGACAAGTTACTACAGGAAATTACATGAGAAAAAATAAAAGCCAAACAGAGCATGGCAGTTTCTTATTTATCTCTTTCTAATTTTGCTAGCAAAATTAAGTGACAACTCTCACGGACATCCTAGGAGAACAAACACATCTATATTTTCCTGGAATTAAAAATGTCCCAGTGATATCGGGATTTTCTCAGTACTTGAGCCCCTCATGGAGTATTTAATATGAAAGTGGCAGAAATCAGGTTAGTCAGAACAGAAGCAAAGCACCCCACATTAGGAGTAGAGAGGGAAAAGTAGAACAGGGCTGCAGTATCTCAGCGCACTCTTGAATGAACTGTTTTTGTCTCTCAGATATGCACCCCATCTTTGATTTGACGAGAATATTTCCAATAGCTCTTATTAAACATTCAATGACTAGTGTGTGTCCCATGCTCCCAGACAGCACTAGGATTAAAGCCTCCCACACACTGTGCTGGGTCACTCATTGTGGTTCCAGGACTTATAGCTGGGTAGAAGTGTTGCTTTCTTCTAATGGCAGCTTGCATTTCAGCTTTGGACACTATGCAACAGTCCTCAGGGGGCAGGCTTTCAAATGAGTTATACTCAGTTCCCCCAAATTCTGTGTCCAAACTCTGTTGCACCTTTAACAACAGAATCTTAGTTTAAAGTTTAAAGTATAAAGCAAACAAGGCAATGAAGTACCAGTGTTATTTTGGAGTCTCTTTGACTCCCTTGACAAGCCATTCAGATGGAGATTTCCTGTGCTTGATATTAGAATTTTTGTTTTCCCTTTCCTTCTTTCCTTTCCTTTCCTTTCCTTTCCTCTCCTTTCCTTTCCTTTCCTTTCCTTTCCTTTCCTTTCCTTTCCTTTCCTTCCCTTCCCTTCCCTTCCCTTCCCTTCCCTTCCCTTCCCTTCCTTCCCCTTCCCCTTCCCCTTCCCCTTTCCCTTTCCCTTCCCTCTCTTCCCTTCCCTCTCTTCCCTTCCCTTCCCTCCCCTTCCCTTCCCTTCCCTTCCCTTCCCTTCCCTTCCCTCCCCTCCCCTCCCCTCCCCTCCTCCTTCTTCCCTTCCCCTTCCCCTTCCCCTTCTTCCCCTTCCCCTTCTTCCCCTTCCCCTTCTTCCCCTTCCCCTTCTTCCCCTTCCCCTTCTTCCCCTTCCCCTTCCCCTTCCCCTTCTTCCCCTTCTTCCCCTTCCCCTTCTTCCCCTTCTTCCCCTTCCTTCTTCCCCTTCTTCCCCTTCCTTCTTCCCCTTCTTCCCCTTCCTTCTTCCCCTCCTTCCCCTTCCTTCTTCCCCTTCTTCCCCTTCTTTCTTCCCCTTCTTCCCCTTCTTCCCCTTCTTCCCCTTCTTCCCCTTCTTCCCCTTCTTCTTCCCCTTCTTCCCCTTCTTTCTTCCCCTTCTTCCCCTTCTTCCCCTTCTTCCCCTTCTTCCCCTTCTTCCCCTTCTTCTTCCCCTTCTTCCCCTTCTTCTTCCCCTTCTTCCCCTTCTTCCCCTTCTTCCCCTTCTTCCCCTTCTTCCCCTTCTTCCCCTTCTTCCCCTTCTTCCCCCTCCCCCTCCCCCTCCCCCTCCCCCTCCCCTCCCCTCCCTCCCTCCCCTCCCCTCCTTTTCCTTTCCCTTTCCTTCCCTTCCCTTCCCTTCCCTTCCCTTCCCTTCCCTTCCCTTCCCTTCCCTTCCCTTCCCTTCCCTTCCCTTCCCTTCCCTTTCCTTCCCTTCCCTTCCCTTTCCTTCTCTTTCCTTTTCTTTCCTTTCCTTTTTTCTTTTTTGGATATTTTCTTTATTTACATTTCAAATGTTATTCCATTTCTCTACCTCTTAGAAACACCCTATCACACACACACACCCCTGTTCCTCTGACCCACACACCCTCTCCCTCCTCCCAAGCCTCCATTCCCCTATACTGGGGTATCTATCAAGCCTTCATAGGACCAAGGACCTCTCTTTCCATTGATGCATGTATGTCACCCAACTTCCTTATTGTCTTCTGTATAAAAAGTTTGATGCTCGATTTGACAAAATACATTCAGATTCTACACAACCTCTCCTGTGTCCATCTGTCTGTCATTCATCCCATGTTTTGCCCACCCGCGACTAGAGACCTGTTCCACGCAGACAAAGGGGCCAAGAGGGTCTGCGGCAAATATCAACCTAAATTAAACTCTAAAAGACAAAGTTAGCAACAATTCAATATTTCTGTTATTAAAACTAAATTTATGAATCAAACCAATAACTAGAAGTTCATTTCCCCTGTTTATAAAAATTTTCAGTTTCTTCATATTGTGACATTTGTAAAGTTTGAAATATCTAAAATTTCTATTTAAATATTGTTACGATCACTTTGCATAAAGAGGGACCTTTGCAAGCAGAATAGCTACTCTTTGCTCCGTGTGTTTTAAAAACATATTTTGCTATATTTTCCTGTCACTTATCCAAGTCTCTGATAGTTTGCTATTAATACAGGTAGAAATGTTGTACATAGTCTTTGCTTTTATAATCATTTCTGAGACAGAATTATGTCATTTACTGTTTGAAACACTAATAAAAATTATCAAGATATGTGTTGAGTTTGAACAGCCTTCAAGTTCTTGTCAATGATGAATCTTTTGTTATTTCTTTTATTTTATCTTACATTGGTTAAGTTAAACTAGCTACTTTTGTAACATTCAAAAATTATAAATTCTGACACATTTCCATTTTTTTCAGGTCAGTTCCCTTTTAAGGATAGATATGTACAAAAACATTGAATGCTCCTTAAGGTTTCTATAGCATTGTAAGATATTCAGACTACTATTTTTTTCATGGGGAGTCTTTGTATTGCTATGTTCTTTGCACAGAATCTTTCAGATAACCATCCTATATCAATTAATACTTATCTATACATATGTCTTCAGGCAGGTATAAGAAATTTAAAAGAAAATCCATTCAAATTTTAACAGGAATAAGTAAAATGGATTAAATTTTAGGCAGAATATAGGTATATAAGAATTTTTCCTTCATATATAATTGCATATAAAAGTCCTTACAATTTAGTAAAGTATTGTATTCTTTTTCATGATTGTTTTGGTTTAAATAAACCAAGAGGTTGGTTTATCCTGAACATTCAAGAGGGATCATTCATACATTTGTTAGTAGATACAGAAGTGGCTGTCAAAACAAACAAACAAACAAACAAACAAAAAACAAAACAAAAAACAAAAAAAAACAACAACTTTGTTTTGAAAGGCTTTCCCTGTGCAGCTGAATCTACAACCTCAAGGAACAAAGCTTACTTCTAAGAGTATTAAGAGAAAAAATGGCATCCTTTATATCTTGGACTTGAAAGCCTTATAGTGCTCCATTTGACACACAATATTATCAAGGCCAGTCAAAATATTTTCAATCCAAGACTAAATAAAACAGCATCCATTTGTTGCCATGGTAAATGGCATGTAAACATGCACACAGATAAAATAAATAATTTAGGTTATCACTTTAACCAGTTTACTCAAAAAGTAGAAAATGCAGAGTGGATTTAATGTCTCCTCAAACTTTCTTTTTGTTCTTTATTTTATTTTATTTTTTGTGGTGATTGTGGAGTTGGATATGAGAAATAACGGAGGACTCGTAACACTATTTTCATCAGCCTTTATTTATGTTGTAGTAGCCATAGAAACACTTATTTTTAATCGAAAGCTTTTATATTTGATATTTTATTTGGATTTGGATTTACTAAAAATGGCGCTGTGATTGATCTAACAATGTTTGTTGAAGAAAGTAAGAGACAGGTGTGGCCAATATAATTTGGGATTGACGTATGTTTGTTGTATGCTTTGCTATGCATTAAATTATCTCTGGCTGAAACAGAATCTTATTTCTAGAATCTTGTAATGATTACTCAACTATTGAAAGGTATGAAATGAACTATAACAGAACTGGTAGTGTTGGTTCTTGCTCAACCCTCAGTAAATAATTTTCACATTAATATATAGCCATGCGGTTGTTGAATTCCACAAACATGAGTGACAGCGGGGTGACCATTGTGTTAATATTTTACCAGAGCTAATGCATGTTTCTAGTTATCATCAACTTATCAGCTCTGGCACAAACTTGTCTCCAAGAGGAGTGATTAAATCTGGCTTCCCTCTCTGCTTCTCACTGAATTGCTCTGTTTGGCCTCAAAGTAACTCTAGCAATTTGTTTTCTTCTTCTTCTTCTTCTTCTTCTTCTTCTTCTTCTTCTTCTTCTTCTTCTTCTTCTTCTTCTTCTTCTTCTTCTTCTTCTTCTTCTTCTTCTTCTTCTTCTTCTTCTTCTTCTTCTTCTTCTTCTTCTTCTTCTTCTTCTTCTTCTTCTTCTTCTTCTGTCTAGGGAAAGAGTATTTATTTATTTATTTATTTAGGCATTTTTATTAGATATTTTCTTCATTTACATTTCAAATGCTATCCCCAAAATTCCCTATACCATTCCCCTGCCCTGCTCCCCAACCCACCCACTCCCTCATCCTGGCCCTGGACTTCCCCTGTACTGGGGTATATGGATGGCCTAGTCAGACATCAATGGGAGGAGAGGCTCTTGGTATTGCAAAGATCGTGTTCTAATATTCTATCTCCTTCTCATTCTCTTGCTTCAATTGTCTCTGTGGAATTGCACTCAACTGCATGAAGTCCAGAATGAACTCAGCTTTCCTGCACTGCAATCACTGCCTGATGAACTGATTTAACTCCCAACTGACTACGTTCAACTTTCCCCCTCTTAAACACCTTTTTTTTCCCCCAGAGCATTGAGCGTATTCTGTCTCAGATTCATTCTGTAAAATCTTTTTCTGATTCTTCATTTTATCTGCCACTCAATTAGTCATCTATATTTGGAATTAACTGGGCATACTAAGGGATTCCAGTCAGATGGAAAAAAAGGTATGTACTAAGGGAGTATTCAGCATTCTAGCTGAATCACAGAGACCTAGATAGTCTTTGAAGGTGGTCAGAGCATCCATGTTGCTGGATTAAAATTTCTTTACATTATCTGGAAAAAGATACCTCAAATGAAAACATGACTCTACCAGGTTGTCTGTAGGCAATCCTTTAGTATATTTTCTTGATTAATGACTTACATGGGAGATCTCAGCCCACTGAAGGTGATACAAACCCTGGCCAGGTGCTTCCTTGTGGTATATGAAAGATGTAAGGCAGAGGGCACAAATCTTTACTGCCTTAAATTGTTCCTTTACTCCTCTACACATGAAAATAACAGTTAACTAAGCCAGGAGACTTATAAACAAGTTTGCCAACTTTTCCTCATCATCCAAATATTGGGCCATTTACCTTCATTACCTGAAAATATGTATATTGTGTGATAATATTCTTTTCAAGATGAACACCTCCACTGTATATGTAGCAATATTAAGGTATACCTTAATTATTATCTTATTGCTGTGTCTCCTCAGATACTTTAAAGTTATATCTTACACTTTTCAGGTCTTCAAATCAAACTCATACATTTACATCAATGATCAAAATCTTGATTATTTTGTCATAATTATGGGTACAATATTTGTCATAATTATAGGTATTATAATATCAGCCTCCTTTCAAGCTAAACTATCTCCAGAAAATATTTCAGTTTTCTAATATTTTTCACAAATACACTTTCAAGTTTACAAGAAGTAAAATCTCTCTCTCTTTTCTCATTCTCATGTGTGTGTATGTGTATGTCTGTATGTATATATGTATGCATGAATGTATGTATGTGTATGTGTGTGTATTTCTTTCATGTCTGGAAAAAGTATGAGGTACACATACATAACTTTCCATCTCTTTCTGGATTTGTTTCTTAAAACTTTAATCATATAATGATAATACATAATCATTTTTTTCTACTTTACTGTTCCCTTCTGGCTAAAGTACAACCCTGGAGAAATAAAATCTCTACCAACATAAAACCTGTTCACACTATAACCATGAAGCAAGCTAAATTCCTGAGCATTATAACAACACTAAAGTTCAACTTACAGTCACTGTTGTGCAGTGGGCTCCAGCAAATTGACAGACAATCTTGTAATATTTGGTAAGGCCCTTAACTTTCTTCATTCTTCTGTTAGAACTCTATCACTCGTCCTCTTTTTATTCTGAAGTAGAAACTTTTTCTTGTGCTTCTTCTCAACACACATTCTGAGCAATTAAATTCAGGCATTAGAGATCTCAAAAGTTCCTACCTTCTTTCTGCAGTACTAACAGCCCTACACATATCTTGTCCTGCTGTCTTTTTACACCAAAGGAATAAACATTCTGCACTTTAAACAAAGGCTAATATCCATTTCTTCCTCTGTATGTCTCATCTGTGCTCACTTAATGGGCTTCTAGTGATATTTCTTCAGTGATTCTACTGCCTTCTACTTACACTATTCATCTCTCCACACCACCATTCCCCGAAAAACAAAGAACAAATGTTATACTTCCAACATAAATATGCCTTATTATACCAACTTTCTACTCTAGATATCTTTTCTGTTTCCATAAGTTTCATCAAAAAGATTCTGCATAATTGGTTTCTTCATTTCACCTCCTTACAGCCTTTTGTCACCTCATACATACATTCCAACTTATAATAAAAACTAAAATTTTCTGTTTGACTCTAAACGTTTATTTATTTGTATGTGGATGAGTATCTTGCCAGCATCTGTGTAATGAACAATGTGTGTGCCAAGCCTGTGAATGGGGGAGGAGGAACTTCCAAACCTAGTGTTAGCTATGTTTGTGAGCCATCATGCAGTTGCATGAATCTGGGTCTTCCATAAAAACAGTCACTGATTTAACTTCAGAGCATCTTCCCACGTTCACCCTTAACATACTTCTTCCCAAACAAGCTGTCATCTCTTTGATAAAATCAGGAAACAAATTATTCCCTGTAATATTGAGCATGTACTCCAGGTGAAATAGAACTAAAGATGTGTAGCTGGAGAATCTTTTACTCTCATCTGTTTAAATCTAGTCATGTCTGTTAGACTAGGTGTTTTTAATGAGACTACCATAAAGCCTTTTCATTTCAAACGCCTTAATCTCATTTGATATATACTCTTAAGGACAAGATATTTTTAGGAACAATGAGCCTACAATAGGGTCATCATTTGCATAAGAGGATTTTTAATAAACTCCTGGTGTAATAAATGAGCAAGGAGTATATCAGGAAAGTATCTCTCTTGTAGAGAAAGGAAGAAAATGGAGAAGTTTTCTTTTCTTGTTGAAACTAGTTTTTGCTTTATTCATTAGTATCTCTTCCTGCTCTTTCTTGTTTTCTGACAGTCATATTGTCCTTGGATTGTCTATGATAACTTAGAGATAATTTGATGAAGTATAAAACTGTGCAATAATTAAAACATTTGGGCATCGTACTCTGAGAGGCATTAGCTGGCTAATTCTATTCATTTCTTTTAACATTTAGTGTTAATACTTTGAGTACTTTCCTTGTCTGACATATTTATAATATACCAATGCAATAAGGTTCTAACACTAATTGTGTAATTCCTTCCCCACTTTATTCTATAGAAAGATCACTGTGCTGTGTGAAAAACTACATGTTCTATAATGTCATTTTGTTATTCAGGCTGTTCAAAATGGTTATATTTGATCCCATTCCATATCACAGAAGCCAAAATCTCTCATAATTGTCAAAGCAAAACTTTCCCTAGGCCAAGTACACAGAAAAGGAAGATTATTTTTCTGATGAAGTTGCAATACAATAATAACTAAACTGTTAAAATGAGTCCTTCTGCTTGCTGGCATACTGGTATTGAGGAATTTGCTAACTGAATTACTACTTATAAAATAAGTAAAAGTTTTACACAGTTCTCAGTATCAGACAATAGTTTTCATACCAGTCCACATAAAACAACATCTTTTTCATCCTATATGTTATTATAGTTGTTGTCAACATTTTGCAGATAGAACATTTGGCATAACAAAATATCATGATGGATTTGTAGCTAGAAAAATATAAAAATTGACTTAGTAGACAGTCTGTCTCCAGAACATATTCTGAGTACTAGTTTAATGAAGTTTGATTATTCTTTCATTATTGCATTGAATTATCTATGATCTTATGTAAATATTAATTTGATAATGGTAAATGTTTCTGTGGCTATATATACTAACATGTATGACTTCTACGTATCTGGGCATATAAATGTTTTTCTATTTATTTTCTTTTCTATTTCTTATTTATTTATTTAAATCATTTATTAATTACTTGCTTAAATTTTGTTTTGTAGAATGAAAACTGAAACTACAACTTCCTATAACTCAATATGTAAATACTAAACTGAGAAGTACAGCTGTTAATTTTGAGTCTTCATTGTCCTTTAATTGCCCATTATAAATGACTTTTCTTGGGATTGGTCAAATATACTATATTCTATAAAACTAACATAAGGTGATAAACAATGAAGTGTATTGATGTAACATAGGTTCTTAATTAAGTAGAGAGGGCCACATCCTCTGAGCCTAGCCTCATGAAAGATCTTGCCCTCTGTGAAATCAGAGTTCCATAACAGCAGAGACTCTGTTCCATTGCCTGTTGAAAATGAACTAAGGTGTTAAGAAAAACACGTTCTATCAACAACTCCCATGGAAGTACATGTTCTCCTAGACAAGCTTTCAGGTAACAAGATATCCTCAGTATTATCTTGATTTTACTCAAAGAAGAAATCAAGGCAGACAACAGATTATCTGTTAAGTAGTGTAGCCTACAAAAATGGAGAAAATACATGAGGTACAAGGCTCAAAGGAAATAAATATTTAAATATCTGAAGGTCTGATTCACATACAACAGTGATATGACCCTATCACCAAGCATAGCACCAACAGTTCTTTAACCAATGTAGCATAATGTAGCAATATACCTTCATCTGAGTTTTGATCGCTGTTTCTCCTGAGGTTAAAAACTATAATGAGAAAAGATAAAGGCATTCATAAATCTTCAGGGAAATCTAAAATGCACACAGTTTCTGTAAAAAGAATTCATTGGTGACACTTCATCTCTAATATTTAACCTAGGGAAGACACTGGGTGTCTTTTATGATTAAACAGCTCTCAATATGCAATTTTTATAATAGTAGCACATCAAACATGGGTAATTATTTCTAACATTTCCTTTTACAGGGTGAAAGAAAAAATGTTTGCAACATTTCGTGGTGTCGTGGAAATCACAATGATAGATTTTTGTTTAAAAGTTACCTTGATCCCGTAATATTTTTTTTTTACATTTTTTCCTAATTCTTTTTAATACTTCCATTATAAGTTGAAAATATATTTTTAGGAAGTATGTCTTATTTCCTAAAAGAGAAGAAAAGAAAATATTCTTTCTTTCCTAGAGGAAAAAAAAATTTCTCCATAACTGTAATGGGAAATTAGAAACCTAAGGTAAAATCATAGTTTCCAAGAAAACAATACCTGATTATACATCCAAAAGATCATAATCAAAATAAAATTGATGCAATAGCATTTTTAAAATATATATTTTTATAACTGACAATTTTAAATATATCTTAAACTTAAATAATAACAATAAAATATGTGATTAAATGTTAACATTTGTTCCACAGGAATATTGAAATAGAAAAAATATAAATAAATAAGCAAATAAATAAATATACAAACATGCTTGAAGACATTTGTCTGAAAACCAAGTGAGCAAAATGGAAAAATATACATGATTTAAACATATTTATTTGTACTATCCTTATAGCATGAATACACTGAAACAATATTCAATTCATTTACATTTTTTCATATACTAAAAGAAATTCAGTGGGTATATGAAGTTGAGTCATGTTACTATTAACATTAGAAAACTACATATTGGCAAATAAATATTGCTCTTCATGATCTTCAAAAGCCTCAAAGATATGGGCACAGGGAGAAAATTCCTGAACAGAACAGCAATGGCTTGTGCTGTAAGATCGAGAACTGACAAATGGGACCTCACAAAATTGCACAGCTTCTGTAAAGCAAAAGACACTGTCAATAAGACAAAAAGGCCACCAACAGCTTGGGAAAGGATATTTACCAATCCTAAATCAGATAGTGGACTATTATCCAATATATATAAAGAACTCAAGAAGGTGGACTCCAGAAAAACAAATAACCCCATTAAAAAATGGGGTTCAGAGATAAACAAAGAATTCTCACTTGCGGAATACAGAATGGCTGAGAAGCACCTGAAAAATGTTCAGCATCCTTAATCATCAGGGATATGCAAATTAAAACAACCCTGAGATTCCACCTCATACCAGTCAAAATGGCTAAGATCAAAAATTCATGTGACAGCACATGCTGGCAAGGATGTGAAGAAAGAGGAATACTCCTCCACTGTTGGTGAGATGGCAAGCTTGTACCACTCTGGAAATCAGTCTGGTGGTTCCTCAGAAAATTGGATGTAGTACTGGATTATCCAGCAATACCACTCCTGGGCATATATCCAAAAGATGTTCCAACTTGTAATAAGGACACATGCTCCACTATGTTCATAGCAGCCTTATTTATAATAGCCAGAAGCTGGAAAGAACCCAGATGTCCCTCAACACAGGAGTGGATACAGAAAATGTGGTACATTTACACAATGGAGTACTACTCAGCTATTAATAACAATGAATTTATGAAATTCCTAGGCAAATGGATGGATCTGGAGGTTATCATCCTGAGTGAGGTAACCCAATCACAAAAGAACTCACCTGATATGCACTCACTGATAAGTGGATATTTGCCCAAAAACTTAGAACACCCAAGATACAATTTGCAAAACACATGAAACTCTAAAAGAATGAAGATCAAAGTGTGGACACTTTGTCCCTTCTTAGCATTGGGAACAAAACACCCATGGAAGGAGCTACAAAGTTTGGAGCTGAGAGGAAAGGATGGACCATCTAGAGACTGCCATATCCAGGGATCCATACCATAATCAGCCTCCAAACACTGACACCATTGCATACACTAGCAAGATTTTGCTGAAAGGACCCTGATATAGCTGTCTCTTGTGAGGCTATCCCATGGCCTAGCAAACACAGAAGTGGATGCTCACAGTCAGCTATTGGAAAAAAAGTGAACTGTAGGGACCACTTCGTAAAAGAAAAAATTGCAATTCCTAAAATATTTGGCTTATTTATCTAAGTAGACATCAATTGAAAAAATATACATAAGTAAGAAAAAGATGAAGAGTTTAAAAAGTGCCAGGAATATAATTGTATGTACATAACCAACCTATTGATAAATTTTGATTTAGAAATAAGTTTGTCCTTTAATCCATTTTCATAAAATGGAGAAGAAGTAATATTCTTGGGCAACTACATCATCTAAATTTCTTTTGTTCTTTCTATTTGTTCCTTTGAGAAAGTTTAGGATCAGTCTCTCTCTCTCTCTCTCTCTCTCTCTCTCTCTCTCTCTCATCTATCTACTTATATATATATCATCTATTTATTCCTAACATATATCATCTATATATTAGATCTATCATCTCTCTGTATCTATTAATCTAATCTATATTTCTTTTTATATAAGTATCTGATATATTGACATGAAAAATTACATCTATCTATCTATCTATCTATCTAACTATCTATCTTCAACAAAATATCTTAAAATACTTTTCTGATGTATACTGTGTCTATAATAAATCTAATTAAATGTAAAAAAGAAAACAGATTAAAGAAATTGTGGATAAAAATTTAGTTCCATGGTTACAGGCAACACCATTTTATTTAAATAGCATTCATAAAATTAAAATTTAAGTTTAATTTTATTATAGCATTCCTTGACTTATACTTGTAGTCTTTCAGGAAATTAAGAACAGATAGATAAGAAGAGAGGTATAACTTAGTGGTTAAGGGCACTTGCCATACTTTCAGAAGACTCAGATATTTTTTTAAATGTTAATATGTATTCTATTAATATAAATATATACATTTCATTAGTTTTCATATTTGCATAAGCATTAGATCCTGAGGAGGAAAGTTGGAAATAATTTAAGCATTATGTTTAGGTTTTAGTTAGCTGGATTGGAGTTTAATATATAGAAACTGATGATTCACGTCCTACTATGATTTACATTTGAATATTACACCATTTCTCAATGAAGCAATCTCAGTGCAAGGGGATACTTGTGGTTCTATGGATGCTTGATGTTCCAACGAAAGGGGATGGCAGAGGAGTGAGATGAGAGTTTGTGGGTGCCTGGGGGACCCTCTTAGAAGTGAAGGGGAGGGTGGATGGTATGAGGGGCCAGTAATGGGGATAACACTTGAAATATAAATAAATAAAATAATTTTAAAATATGATTTTACCTGTAATATTGCCATTAAAAAAATAAAAGAACCATGAAAGTCTATGCCCTGCTTTATAATAAATCAGGTGAAGACATTTGGTTCATAAACTCTCAAGAATTAAATTAAAATGGTTAATTCATGATAAGTACCATTTTAATGTGGGGTAATGTTTTTAACAGGTATCACACTTTATGTCTTTATGTTTGCCTGCTATTAATTCATGTCTGAACATTCATAAACACAAGTATGTGACATTATACCCAGATTTCTGATCATATAATTGCTTTGCCAGTTTACAGATTACCTTATAAACTTTAATGAAGCTAAATATTGGAATCTTCTGCACTCAATAAAAATGTATTTTAGTCCCACAATCAATATGAATAAGCTCACAAGACATGGTGAATTGTATGCTTTGTCTGCATAATAAAGGTAAATTTTAAATGTGTACAAATATTTGTTTTGCATATGGTACAGTGGATATCAAGACATTAATCATTTTGACTGAAGATAAATATACAAAGCATTTCTAATATGAACCTCATCTTGAAATAACATTAATTGATGAATGAATGATAATAGAAAAATTTCACAGTATTTGTCCACACCACTATACTTTCCTATCAGGGAAGTAAATCAAACATGAATAAACTCTTTTGTTATATAAATACATTCTTACAAATATCTTATTAATTTAAGTAAGTACTCCAACATTCTTGTCTTTTTTTCTTCCATTAATTAATTTATTTATTCAATTTACACCTCCATCACAACCTCTCCCATTCCTCCTATTACTACACTCACATAGCCCCTGCCCACACTTCCCTTACATTTCTCCTCTGAGAAAGCATGGGGGACATCCCTGGACCACCACATCCTAGCATACCAAGTCACTGCAGCACGAGGCACATCCTCTCCCATTGAAACCAGACTAGGCAGTTCAGATAGGGGAATGGCACACAACAGAATCAGGAACAGTCCTAGCTCCAGTTGTTGGGGAACCTGCACAAAGACCAATCATCTTGTATAGCACATCAGCTATACATTTCTGAGGCTCTAGGTCTGGCCCATGTATGCTATTTGGTTGGTGGTTCAGTTTCCAGGAGTCCCCGATGGTCCAGGTTACTTGACACTGTCGGTCTTCTTGTGGAGTCCATATCTCCTCCCAGTACCTTGATCCTTTCCTAAATCTTCCAGAAGACTTCCCAAACTCTACTGAATGCTTGATTGTGGGTCTCTGCAACTGTTTCTGTAAGCTACTGGGTGGAGCCTCTCAGAGGATATTTATGCTAGGCTCCTGTCTGCATGCATAACAGAGTATCATTAATATTTCCAGGAGTTTTAGCTCATTGGATAAATCTCAAGTTTGGCTAGTCACTTGTTGGCCATTGCTTCTGTCTCTGTTCTACCTTTGTCACTGCATTTCTTGTAGATAGGACAAATTTTGTGTCAAAATTTTATAATAGAGTTGGTATCCTTATCCCTCCACTGGGAGTACTGCCTAGCTACAGGAGATGGCAATTTCAGGCTCCATATACCCCACAGCTATAAGTTGCAGCTAGTCAGCCTTATAGATTTCCTGGACCTTCCAATCCCAGAATGTCCTAGAGATATACCCTACCCCCAACCCACCTCCAATACTACTGATTTCAATCTCTCAACCAGGGTTTCCCTACACCTGATTCCTCTGTCCTCCAGTGATCTCCTCCTTATCCCCTCTTCCATTCAGTTCCTGGCCTCCATCCACCTCAAAGAGCATCTTACTTCCCCTTCTGAGTGAGATTCAAAAATCTTATCTTGTGTTCTCCTTGTTATTAACAGTCTTTGTGTCTTTTGATTGTAGCATGCATATCCTGCACTTTATGGCTAATATGTACTTATAAATGAATATATATATATATATATATATATATATATTCATGTATATATATATATATATACACACACACACACACAGACACACACACACACACACACAGCAGGCATGACCTTTTTGGTCTGGGTTAACTCACTCAAAATGATATTTTCTAGTTCCATCCATTAGCCTGTTAATTGATGATATCCTTGGTTTTGGAAGCTGAGTGTGTAAATTTCAATGTATAAATTCACATCAATGTCTTTATTTATTCATCATTTGAGGGGTATTTGATTTTTTTCTAGTTTCTGGCTATTATGAATAAATAAAGCTTCTGTAAACCCAGTGGAACAAGGGTCTTTGGAATATGGTTAAGCATCATTTCTTTTTTTTTTTTTTTGTTTTGTTTTGTTTGATGAAAATTAAATGTCCTTCTCCACCTCTTTTGATTACTTTTGTTTGAAAGTCGAATTTATTATACTAGAGTGACTATTCCAGCTGTTTACTTGGGTTCATTTGCTTGGAAAACCTTTCTCCAGCCCTTTACTCTGAGGTAGTATCTGTCTTTGCTGCTGAGGTTGGTTTCTTGTATGCAACAGAATGATAGATCCTATTAGCCTGTGTTCTTTTATTTAGGAATAGAACAATACATTGTACAAATTTTAAATGGACAGTGAAAGAAATCAGAAAAACAGCACCCTTCACAAATAGCCACAACAAACATTCATTTCATTTTGAAAGATCTCTATTTGTTTGGCTGTAATTTTCTCCATGTCTTTAAGAGCTGTACTCATTTACTATTTAAAGAATTCTATTATCTTCTTAAGATAATATTTAAGGTCATTTTCTTGTGCTTTCAGGTGTGCTAGGATATCTAGTGATTACTCTAACAGGATTCTTTTGTTTCTGATGGTGCCAAATACCCAGGTTTTGGTTTATTGTGTTCTTATAGTGGCCTTTAGCCATCTATTTGTCCCTAGCTTTGGCAGAACTGATGGCAGCAGTCCTCTGGCACTGCTGGTAGAGCTGATAGTCCTAATAGTTGTAGGTCACTGGGATGTCAGGTAGAGCTAACTGTCCAGGGTGGAAGTAGGCTTCCAGAAATGATGGAAGAACAGTAGTCCTGTTGGCTTTAGGCCTCTGGTTGTTCCAGATACCAGAAGAACTCCAGGCATGCCAGCCATGCTTGATGGTCCATGATAGCTTCAGGCCTCCAGGATTGTTGGTAGAGCTATGGACTCAAAGACAGAGCACAGAGATTACAGGGCAGACCTCACATGGCTGCTAGGCTTGTCAGTGGAACCAGAGGATTAGGAATTGGGGACCTCATCTGGTTGTCCTGGGTGGCAGCAGGCCTTCAGGGATGCAGGCAAAGCTGAGGTCCAGTGAAAAGAGTGCCTAGGGTACAGAGCTGACCTCACCACTGCTGGGTTTCCAGTATTCAAGAATTAATGTAGAACTATACCTTTTCTTGAATTTCATGAGTTATATATTTTCTTTTCCTTAATTTTTATTTTCATTGTTCTCATTGTTTTAATTAATTAACTTTACATCTGATTTTAGCTCCTCTACCCTCATCTCCTCCAAGTCCCTCTTTCTCATCTCTCCTCTCCCAATCCTTCCTCTTTATCCTCATGAATGAGGAGTCCTCCCATGGATATAAGCCTGTTTTTGCCTACCAAGTCAGAGTACATCAGTTCCTACTGAGGCTAGATAAGACAAACAGTCATCTAGCTAGTCAGTCAGTTAGGGGAAAGGGATTCAGAGGCAGACAACAGAGTCAGACACAGCTATCTGCTATCAGGGGTCTCACATTAAAAAAAAAAAAAAAAAAAAAACAACAAAAAAAAAACAAGGTGCACATTTCTTATATCTATGTAAAGGGATTAGTTCTGCCCCAGGAATGTTCTCTAATTGGTGTTTCAGTCTCAGTGAGCCACTATGTGCCCTAATAAGTTGATTCTGTAGGTTATTTTGTAGTGTCCTTGAACTCTCTGGCTCCTTCAAATCTTCCTTCCCCTCTTACACACAATTCCAAGTTTTGTCTAATGTTTGGGTGTGAGTCTCTGCCTCTATTCCATCAGTTGGGGGATAAAGCCTCTCAGATGACAATTATGCTAGGCTCCTGCCTGCAAGTATAGAATAAAATCATCAATAGTATCAGGGATGAGCTTTTTCTCATGGCATGGGTATCAAGTTCTGCTACTGGTTCAGTTATTTGATAACCATTCCCTCAATTTCTGCTCTTTCTTTATCCCTGTGCATCCTGTAAGCAGGACCCATTGTGGGTTGAGGTTTTGAGGCTAGATTAGTGTCCATTGGTAGTTGTCTTAGTTATGGTTTCCATTGCTGTGAAGAGACACCATGACCAAGGCAAGTCTTATAAAGGAACTTTAATTGGGGATAGCTTACAGTTTCAGAGATTCAGTCCATTATCATCAAGGTTGGAAGCATGGCAGCATCCAGGCAGACATGGTGCTAGAGAAGGAGCTGAGAGTTTATCTTTATCTTGTTTGAAAGGGAACTAGGAGAAGACTGACTTCCAAGAATCTATTCTAGAAGTAGGGTGAGTACAGTTTCAAAGCCAAACCCCACAGTGACACTTCCTTCCACAAGGCCACACTTACTCCAAATGGCCACACTTCCTATTAGTGCTACTTGCTGGTCTAATCATATTCAAGCCACCACGGAAGTCTTGCTTGGTTATAGGAGATGGACATTTCAGGTTATGGAACCCATTGCTAGTATTCTCAAGTAGGATCATCCTCATAGATTTTTGGAAATTTCCATTGTCTTAGGTTTCTACATCATCCCACAGAAACTTCCTCTCTTATTTCAGTTCTCTCTCTCAATTCTCTCTTCTGCCCCCCCCCACACCATTGATCCCTCTTGTTTCACTCCTCTCCCCTTTGTTCACCTAGTTCTCCCCAATTCTTAATAAGTTTCAAACAATCCCTCCTTGAGCCCCCTTCTTATTTTGTTTCTTTCAGTCTGCTGTTTATAGTTAGACTATCCTATGCTTTAGGGCTAATATCAACTTGTAAGTCACTCTATACAATGAACATACTTTGGGGTCTTAGTTACCTTATTTAAGATGATATTTTCTAGTTCTATTCATTTTTCTGCAAATTTTATGATGTCATTTTTTAGATGTGCAATATTCCATTGGGTGAATATGTCACATTTTTTTATCCATTCCTAAATTGAGGGACATCTAGATTGTTTCAAACTTCCTGATATTATGGATAAACTTCTATGAACATAGGTGTGCAAGTGCTATTGTGGTATGATGCAACATCAATTTGGTGTATGTCCTCTAGTGATATAGCTAGGGTTTGAGACAGAACTACTCCCAATTTTCTGAGAAGCCACCAAATTCATTTGCAAAGTGTTTATAATATCTTGTTACTTCTACTAAAATCTTTCTAGTTAGGAAGTTTGCATTAACACATGATGTTTCCTTTAGAGTAACCTCATATTATATAGAGTATTTTCCATGTACTAGCAGTTTCACACAGAACATTTATTAAAACTCTGTGCAATATTTTCAGCAAAATCAAAACAAAGCAAACTGAAGAAAGAAACAAAAATCAGGTTGATCAAGTATTTCAACATATAGGCTTAAGAACAGTAAACTAAAGAATATTCACCAACCTTCTAGTCAGTGCCTGCTACTTTGGGCCCAAAATTGGTGGACAGTCCCGTGGTTCTAGAGGACTCTCAACTCCCTGGGCGCCCTAGCATGCCCAGGGTCTTAGGATCACTGGTGAGTAGAACACAACATCTCTATCAACACCACCAAAGTGACTGGGATTAACAGGAGCTTGGGAAAGTGGAACCCCGCCTGACCAGTGGCTCGGGTTCCTTCTAATCTAATTTTGTTGTGAACTCAGAAGACAGCCCTATGGCTCCAAAATGAGGAACCACTCCCAGGCACTCTAACATGCCCAGGATATTAAAATAACAGGATACCAGGATCTTGGGATCCTGGAATTCTAGGATCCCAGGAGCTTGGCCAGACTAGGATCTCAGGGTCTCAGAGGAAGTTTGAATCATAGGAACTCTGACACCCTCAGAATCTCAGGATCACAGGATTCTAGAATCACAGGGTCACAGAGAAAGCTGGACTCTGAGGAGTTCTGACTCAACAGGCATTATAGGAAGGACAGGATCTCAAGGGCAGGGAGCACTTGAGATAATCAGAAGGAAGAAGGAAGGAATAAGAACAGAAGCAAAAGAAATCAAGGTTACTTGGCGTCATCAGAACCCAATTCTTTCACCATATTAAGTCTTGGATACACATCACACCAGAAAAGCTAGATATGGATTTAAAGTCACTTCTCATAATGATGATGGAGGACTTTAAGAAGGACAAAAGTAACTCCTTTAAAGAAATAAAGAAGAACAGAGGTAAAAAAGTAGAAGTTCTTAAAGAGAAAACACAAAATTTCCTTAAAGAATTCCAAAAGAACACAGGTAAATAGGTAGAAATCCTTAAATATGAAACACAAAAATCCCTTAAAGAATTTCAGGAAAACACATCCAAACAGGTGAAGGAATTGAACAGAAATTTCAAAGAAATAAAAATGGAAGTAGAAACAATAAAGAAATTACAAAAGTAGACAACTCTGGAAATAGAAAACCTAGGAAAGAAGTCGGGAGTCAAAGAAGCAAGCATCACCAACAGAACACAAGAGATAGAAGAGAGAATATCTGGGCAGAAGATACCATAGAAAACATTGACACAACAATCAAAGAAAATGTGAAATACAAAAAGACCCCCAAACATCCATCTCCCCACTGCAGTCTTTCAAATTCATTCTATGAAGCCACAATTACTCTGGTACCTAAACCACTTAAAGACCCAACAAAGAAAGAGAACTTCAGACCAGTTTCCCTTATGAATATCGATCCAAAAATACCGAATAAAATTCTCACAAACGGGAGTCAAATAACACATCAAAATCGTCACTCATCATGATCAAGTAGGCTTCATCCCAGGGATGCAGTTATAGTTCATTATATAGAAATCCATCAACATAACCCCCCGTATAAACAAACTCAAAGAAAAATAATATGATCATCTCATTATATACTCAGAAAACATTTGACAAAATCCAACACCCTTTCATGATAAATGTCTTGGAAATATCAGGAATTCAAAGCCCATACCTAAACATAGTAAAAGCAATATATAGAAAACCAGTAGCCAACATCAAACAAAATTAAGATAAACTTGAAGCAATCTTACTAAAATCAGGGACTAGGCAAGGCTACCCACTCTCTCCCTACCAATTCAATATAGTGTTTGAAGTCCTAGCCACAGCAATTAGACAACAAAAGGAGAACAAAGAGACAAATTGCAAAGGAAGAAGTCAAAATATCACTATTTTAAGTTTCTGGGCTAATATTCACTTATCAGTGAGTGCATATCAAGTGACTTCTTTTGTGATTGAGTTATCTCACTAAGAATGATATCCTCCAGATACATCCATTTGCCCACAAATTTCATAAATTCATTGTTTTTAATAGCTGAGTAGTACTCCATTGTGTAAATGTACCACAATTTCAGTATCCATTCCTCTGCTGAGGGACATCTGGGTTCTTTCCAACTTCTGGCTATTATAAATAAGACTGCTATGACCATAGTGGAGAATGTGTCATTAGTACCAGTTGGAACATCTTCTGAGTATATGCCCAGGAGAGGTATTGCTGGATCTTCCAGTAGTACTATGTTGAATTTTCTGAAGAACCGCCAGACTGACTTCCAGAGTGGTTGTACAAGTTTACAATCCCACCAGCAATGGAGGAGTGTTCCTCTTTCTCCACATTCTTGCCAGCATCTGCTGTCACCTGAATTTTTGATCTTAGCCATTCTCACTCTGTACAACAATATGAACTAACCAGTACCTCCAGAGCTTGTGTCTCTTGCTGCATATGTAGCAGAAGATGGCATAGTCGACCATCATTGGGCAGAAAGGCCCCTAGGTCTTGCTAACTTTATATGACCCAGGACAGGGGAACTCCAAGGCCAAGAAGTGAGAGTGGGTGGGTAGGGGAGCAAGGTGTGGGGAGGGTATAGGAAACTTTCCGGATAGCATTTGAAATGTAAATAAAGAAAATATCTAATTAAAAAATACAAAAAAAAAACCATTATTTGCAGGTGAAATTATAGTATAATTAAGTGAACCCAAAAATTCTACCAGAGAACTCCTAAACCTGATAAACAGCTTCAGCAATATAGGTGGATATGAAATTGACTCAAACAAATTAGTGGCCTTCCTCTACACAGGATGAGAAAGAAATTAGGGAAACAACATCCTTCCCAATAGTCACAATTAATATTAAATACCTTGGTGTGACTCTAATTAAGCAAGTGAAAGATCTATAAGGTAAGAACTTCAAGTCTCTGTAGAAAAATTTGAAAAAGATCTCAGAAGATGGAAAGATCTCCCATGCTCATGGACTGGAAGGATTAATATAATAAAAATGGTCATCTTGTCAAAAGCAATCTGCAGATTCAATGCAATCCCCATTGAAATTCCAACTCAATTCTTCATAGGTTTAGAAAGAGAAATTTCCAAATTAATCTGGAATAACAAAAAACCTAGGATAGCAAAAACTATTATCAACAATAAAAGAACTTCTGATGGAATCACCATCCCTTAACTCAAAGTGTACTACAGAGCAATTGTGATAAAAACTGCAAGGAATTGGTACAGGGACAGACAAGTAGATCAGTAAAATAGAATTGAAGACTCAGAAATGAACCCACACACCTATGGTCATTTGATCTTTGCTAAATCCTCCAGTGGAAAAAAGAGAATTTTCAACAAGTGGTGCTGGCTCAACTGGTGGTTAGCATATTGAAGAATGCAAATCAACCCATTCTTAATCTCCTTGTACAAAGCTCAAGTCCAAGTGGATCAAGGACCTCCACATAAAACCAGATACACTGTAACTTATAGAGGAGAAAGTGTGGAAGATCCTTAAGCATATGGGCACAGGGGAAAGTTCCTGAACATCAGTGGCTTGTGCTATAAGATCAAGAATCCACAAATGAGACCTAATAAAATTGTAAAGCTTCTGTAAGACAAAGGACACTCTCAATAAGAAAAAAAAAAAGGCAATCAACAGATTGGGAAAAGATCTTTACCAATCCTACATGAGATAGAGGACTAATATACAATATATACAAAGAACTCATGAAGTTAGACTCCAGAGAAACAAATACCTATTAAAAATTGAGGACAGAGCTAAGCAAAGAATTCTCAACTGAGGAATACCCAATGGCTGAGAAGGACGTAAAAAAAAAAAAAAGTTCAACATCCTTAGTCATCAGGGAAATGCAAATCAAAACAACACTGAGATTCCACCTCACACTAGTCAGAATGTCTAAGATCAAAAACTTAGGTGATAGCAGATGCTGGCAAGGATGTGGAGAAAAAAGAACACTTCTCCATTGCTTGTGGGATTCCAAACTGGTACAACTACTCTGGAAATCAGTTTTGTATTTTCTCAGAAAATTGGACATATTCATACCTGAGGATACAGCTCTACTACTTCTAGGCATATACCCAGAAGATGCTCCAACATTTAATAAGGACACATGTTCCACTATGTTCATAGCAGCCATATTTATAATAGCCAGAAGCTGGAAAGAACTCAGATGCCCCTCAACAAATAAATGGATACAGAAAATGTGGTACTTTTACCTAATGTAGTACTACTCAGCTATTAAAAACAATGAATTTATGAAATTCTTAAGCAAATGGATGGATCTGGAGCATATCATTCTGAGTGACGTAACCCAATCACAAAAGTACCCACATGGTATGCACTCACTGATAAGTAGATATTAGCTCAGAGAGGCTATATCAGTGCCTAACAAATACAGAAGTGGATGCTCTCAGCTATCCATTGGACTGAGCACAGGGTCACCAATGAAGGAGTTAGAGAAAGGATCCAAGGAGCTGAAAGGGTTTGCAGCCCATAGGAGGAACAACAATATGAACTAACCAGTACTCCCAGAGCTCCCAGAGACTAAACCAACAACCAAGGAGTACACATGATGGGACTCTTGGCTCCAGTTGCACATGTAGCAGAGGATTGCCTAGTCAGTCATCAAAGGGAGGAGAGACCTTTGGTCCTGTGAAGGCTCTATGCCTCAGTTTAGGGTAATGTCAGGGCCAGAAAGTGGGAATGGGTGAGTCTTTGAGTAGGGGGAAGAGGAAGGGAATAGCAGGATGGTATTTTTCAGAGGTGAAACCAGGAACAGTGTTAACATTTGAAATGGAAATAAAGAAAATATCCAAAAAAAAGATTATTCACCAAAAAGTATTAGTATGCTTAACTATGCTTAAGTAGAAATGTTAGGACTTATAAGAATTTGGAAATATACATCTCTATCCACATACAGTATAAATAAATAATTACTAATGTTACAGATTTGAAAACTGATGAAATCAAAATAATATGCAAGGCCAGCTTGGTCTACAGTGAGTTCCTGGATAGCCAGGGTTACTCAGAGAAACCCTGTCTTTAACAAAAAAACAAACAAACAAACAAACAAACAAACATAATATGCATTACTATAAGATGCTCAAATCTTATAAAATAATACTGAAAAAAATTGTGCTTGTATCAAGAATATGAATTTGATGCATTATATACCTATATCTACCCATTTCTAAAGTTACTATTACATTAAAATTCAATGGTTGCTTTGGATGACAAGAAAGAAATATTGTGATAGGGAGAACATCTGGCAAGCTGT
Organism: Mus musculus; assembly: GCF_000001635.26. NCBI lineage: Eukaryota > Metazoa > Chordata > Mammalia > Rodentia > Muridae > Mus > Mus musculus. Next base: position 61,581,990 of record NC_000071.6, read on the forward strand.
TCATTTGCAATTGTTTGCCTGAGTGCTGTTCAATTTTATTATAATTTCAATCATAAAGATTTGATTTTATATGGAAACTAACAATACACAATAGTGCACACATTACACAAACAAGTCGAAAAATTGTGTGCATTGGTTTAAATATAATTGCAAGAATGTTTGTAAATTATCATCATCATCTGATTTTCCTCTTTCTAAAATATAAAGAGAAAACAGGGCATAAGTACAGTTTGGACTTTTGAGTTAGTATCTCATAATAATTCTATAAAAAACAGTAAAATATACAATAAAACCATAATATAAACACAACTTCATGTAAATCCATGAAAATTATCCTCTCATATTTATTATTTTCATGCAACAAAACAAATACTAAATTAGAAAATACATACATCATGTAAGTAGTATTAATAGAAGTGTATTATAGAATACTTGTTGAATTCAATAAGCAAAATCAACCCCATCTTGGGGTTTAATTGAGGAATCATATCAATATTTTCATAAAAATAATTAATGAAGAGAAACTGTATTTGATGAAATAAAGAGGAAAATCCAGTCATTTTACCCAAATATCTGATTAAATAAAATACAGTATGAAATAAATCATTTATGAAATGAAGTTATACATATTTATTAATACTGTAAAAATCAAACATATATGTTTCACATATAATAAAATTATTACAAATCAACATATTATACTATTGAAGAGTATTCAAAATATTAGAATATAAAATGTAATATAGTACTAAAAATACGGGAAAATTGCTGATACATTCAGATCCCTAACTGCTCTGGGATTTAGGTGCTGGATAAAGATGTATTAAATATCAAAGTATGTTTGAAAACTGACCAAGTAATCACCACTAGTGTTGGTTTCATCATTTTTACATTTCATAAAATAAATAATTTTCAGAAAATTCTAAGTTAGTTCCTCAGCTATAATATAAGTGTAAAAATAAAATACATGTCTCTTCTTACCTAAATGTAAGTTAAATTTTGTGAACATTTAATATTTCAACTCTCTTACTAGAAATATTTTTCTTATTTATTTTCTTTGTGTTATTAATTCCCCACCTCCACCCTGGTACTTCTATACTTTGTTATGCTAGGTGCTTCCTCTCCTACTGGAGCCAGAAGAGGTAACTCAGCTAGAAGAACATATTCCATGGACAGGCAACAGCTTTTGAGGTAGCTCCCCACTCTAGTTGTTCAATATGAAGGTCAAGCTGCACATCTGCTACATATGAGTGAGAAGGCCTAGATCCAGCCCATCGATGTTCTTTGCTTGGTGGTTTAGACTCTGAGAGCCATAAGGTTTCAAGTTAGTTGACTCTTGTTCTTTCTATGGAGTTCCTATCCCCTCAAGGACCCACAGTCTTTCCTCCTATTCTTCAGTAAAAAAAATTCCTGAGGTGCCAGACTAACTGGACGTCTACATGAAGTAGAAGATTGAAAGTAGATTCATAGTTATTGCCTTGCACAAACTCAAGTCCAAGTGTATCAAAGACCTAAACATGAAAATCAATACACTAAATCTCATAGATGTTAAAGTGGGAAAACCCTTGAACACATTGGTACAAGAGACAAGTTCCTGAAGAGAACATCAGTGGCTCAGGTTCTAAGATCAACAACTGACACATTGAAACTGCAAACATTTTGTTAGGCAAAGCACATTGTCAATAGGACAAATTGGCAGTCCACAGAATGGGAAAGGATCTTCAACAGCCCTACATCTGACAGAGGGTTATTACCCAAAATTTATGAAGAACTCAAGAAGTTAAATGTCAACCACTCAAATAACCCAATTAAAAAATGGGGTATAGAACTAAACACAGAACTCTCAACAGAGAAATCTCAAATGGAGGAGATGTGCTTAAGGAAAAGGTCAAAGTCCTTAGTCATTAGGGAAATGCAAAATTTAAAAAAAATTAAAAAAAACAAAACCAAAAAACAAACCTCTGAGGTTCCATTTTATACCCATCAGAATGTCTAAGATCAAAAACTCAAGGAATAGCACATGCTGGTGAAGATATGGAGCAAGGTGAACACTCCTGCATTGCTGTGAAAATGCAAAGTTGTACACCCACTTGAAAATCAATTTTGCAGTTTTTCAGAAACTGGAAATAATTCTACCTCAAGATCCAGCTATACCACTCCTTTATATACACCCAAAAAGATGCTCCTCTATCCCACAATGATACCGGCTCAATCATGTTCATATCAATTTTATTTCTAAGAACCAGAAACTGAAAAGATCCTAAATGCCCCTCAACTTAAGAATGGTCAAAGAGCATGTGGTAGATGTACACAATGAAGAATTATTCAGATATTAAAAACCAAGAAATCATGAATTTTGTAGGCAATTGGATGGAACTAGAAAATATCATCTTGAATGAGGTAACGCTGACTCAAAAGGACATGCATGGTACATATTCACTTATACGTGACTATTAACCACAAAGTACAGGTATCATATTAATTACTCTTAATATTAAGACTTTAGACTTACAATGATGAAGATTAATAGATTTTCAGCAGTTTTGATATGTAATAATGAATATATCTACAGCCATTTTATGACCTTTACCCAACAGTACAGAAAAGACTCCCAAAAGTCAGGAGTTGCTTCTTTAAGCCTGAAGGAGCACAAAGTCTTCATCTTAACTAACTGACTCTAATGTGACTATTCTTATTAGTACTCCAAGTTGTCTATCCTTCCTGTCATTTTGGATTCAAAGAAAAAGAGACCCTTTTATTAAGTATTTATGTCAAGCATCAAGATTACTCTCATGCAGAAATTCCATTTACTCTCTGACAGATGCATGAATGGTCATTGAGGGGTAATTGTGAAGGACAGTATAAATTGAGCAAGAATGCTTGAGTGGATACCATGTTTGCCCATTCTGATCTTGTGACCTTTCTATGTAATCATGAAGTTCTTTTCAGTCCATAAAAATAGCATTTACTATGACTTTTTTTTAGTATGGCTGTTTAAAAAAAAACCAAAATGATGCTTGACAGTCATCAACAAATGTTCTCTCTTTGGAGTCCATGGTCATATTTTTCCTTTGTGGCCCCAATAAGATGACCCATTTGCTTAGAGCTATAATAGTATTATCTGTTGGTAATAAGCTTATAACACTTAAGTTAAGCATGTTAAGTCATTTTATTTTCCAAGTTATAAACATTCTTTTTTGTTGTTTTGTTTTGTTTTGTTTTGTTTTGTTTTGTAGACAGGGTTTCTCTTTGAAATCCTGACTGTCCTGGAACTCATTTTGTAGACCAGGCTAGCTTTCAACTCAGAAATCTACCTGCCTCTGGCTCCCAACTGCTGGGATTAAAGATGTGTGCCACCACTGCCCAACTTCATAAACATTCTTAAGTAAGGCTATAATTAAGGCAGACAATATGGAATGACTTTTCTGCCAGAACAAGCATGTCATCACAGTTTTATGATGTATTCACATAATGTCATTAATTTAGCACATTTATAAATAGAAATTGTTATAATTTAAGTTCTGTAGCACAGTTAAACAATAATTGAGTGTCTGAAGAGTTGGCTCAAAAATTAAGAGCATTGGGTGTTCTTCTAGAGGAACAGAGATCTATTCCCAGTACCTCCATGGCAACTCAAAAGCATCAATTCATCTAGTTTTTTGGTATCCAATGCTCTTTTTAGGCCTCTGTGCACATCAGACATGCACATGGTAGTGTGCAGATATACATGCATGCAAAACACTCACAGACCCAAAAAGAACATTCAAGGTGATACAAGAGCTTGTTCTAAAAATTATTGCATAATCTATTTATAATGGGAAAGGAAAATCACCATTACAAGTCATATACAAAAATGTGACACATATTTGAAAGAAATCTTCTTCTATAAATAGAGAAACAGAAACCTTGGAAACAAACATTCCCCAAAGTGGAATGTGATTCCTGGAAAGATAGTTCAGCAGTTAACAGAACTTACTGCTCCTGTAGGGGGCATCTGTTTGATTCCAGGAACCTACACAGGGCAACTAGTAAATACTTATAAATCTATGTCCAAAGGATCTGATGTTAACTTCTGCCCTCCATAGTCACACACACTTGCATTCATGTGTTCATTTTGACACACTGCCATATATTCATACATATAAATAGTGGCAAAACCCAACTCAATAGTGTATTTGTATGTGTGTATGTGTTTGTGTGTATGTACATGGGCTTTTATATATATATGCAAAAATATGATGAATGAAAAGAGGCTTTGAATTTGTGAATGGCAGAAACATGGGAGGAGTTTAAGTGAAGCTGTCAGGAAGTTGTTGGAGGGAAGAAAAACACAATATTAAAAAGTAAGTCCCAATAGTGGGAATATGGAGCCTTAAGAGACCACCTCTAGTTATTAGACAGGACCCCCAATTGAAAAATGGGGACACCAAACCATTTACAAAACTTTGACCCCAAGTTGTTTCTGTCTAAAAGAAATGCAGGGACAAAAAAGGAGCAGAGACTGAAGGAACGGGTGACAAGTACAAAACCAACTTGAGATGCATGCCATGTCTGGGCATCAATCCCTGACACTAGTACTGATACTATGTTGTTCTTGCAGAGAGTAGTCTATCATGGTTGTCCTCTGAGAGACTCTATCAGTAGCTACTGAGACAGATGCAGATAGTCACACCCAAGCATTAGACTGAGGTCTGAGACTCCTATGAAAGAGTTAGAGGAAAGATTGAAGGAGCTAGAGGGAATGGCAACCCCAGAGGAAGACCAACTTGGACTTCTAGGAGCTCCCAATGACTGAATCAATAAACAAAGAACATACAAGCACTGGTCCCAGGTTTCTGGCACATATGGGATAGAGTGCTGCCTTATCTGGCCTCAGTGGAAGATGATGTGCCTATCCATGAAGATAGTAGATGCTCAAGGGTAGAGAGAGATGGGATGCACCCTCTCAGATGTTAGGGGCAGGGGATGGGGGAAGAAATCTGCCAGAGGGGACAATGAGGGGAGCAACATTTGGGATTTACATAAATAAAATATTATTAATTACTTAATCATAAGTAAATAAATAATTATTTAGTTAAAAAGAAAAAGTAAAATTGATCTAAAAAAAGAAAAAGGAGAGAGAGAGAGAGAGAGAGAGAGAGAGAGAGAGAGAGAGAGAGAGATCCCTTCCCAAACCTACAACCTGTGTGCCTCCCAGAAGGTCTGTAGAAATCTAAGACACAGGTGAGAATGTCCCCCAAATAGCCATTTGAGCTGGGACAGCCATCTGACTAGGGAACCATCCCCTACCCCCCACTCTCATTCCCTGAGCTCCACCTTTCTTCCAGCCCAATTCCTACCTGGGTCAAATAAGCACTCACACACCCCACAGCCTGTTTATCTCCCAGGAATCTCAAAGTAACCAGGAAAACAGCCTGCCTGCATCCCAGGAGATCCATTACAATCATGGGCACAGGAGGTCTTCTCTAACCAGAGTCAAAAAGGTCCATCCTAACCAGGGTCAGCACTGCCTGCCTCCAAGAAGGCCAACTCTAGTCAGAGACACCCAGGCCAGTTAACAACCAGAGATAGCCAGATGGCCAGAAGCAAGCACAGGATCATAAGCAACAGAACCAAATCCAGTCACAAGAATCACAAGAACCCAGTTTCTCCACCACAGCAAGCCATGTATACTTCAATTCACCTGAAAAGAAAGATAACGACTTAAAATCTTATCTTCAACAGAACTAAACTTATACCTGGTACTTGAAATCTAACCAACTATCTAAGACTCAGTTTGTTCCAGACCTTAGAAGAGAATCTACTACCACCAATCTATTAGACAAGCATAATCCTGTACCACAAACAAAATCTTATTTTTATATCTATGAATAAGTATGTTTAAAAACAGAAAAAGAAAAAGAAACAAAAGTGAGAAATTCATAGGTAGCAAGCTAATAAGCAGCATTCTTCTGTAGTTCTTGTTCCTGTCTGGAATTCCTTCCGACTTCCCTTAATGATGGAGAAAATAAATTCATTGTTAAATGTCAGCCAAATGTACCCATTCTTTCCCTACATCAAAATATAAGGAGATTGAAGTACAGTTAAAGTGATTGGGTCTGATTCATTGAAGAATAATTCCAAGTTACAGTTTGACTTAAACTAAATATATATAAAATTAAATTCCCAAATTTTGAGTTAAACTAAATTAGCTGAAAATAGATTTTCATCAAAGAAATTTAATCTAATGAATGATCAATTTATATAATTATCTTGAATATCATAATTGTATGAACAAATATATACAGACAAACATTCTGAGTATTATTAAATCAGACTATGAGAAGCAAATAATTGTATTCATACATATGCTTAGTTTTAAAGTACTAGTTCTACTGTATACAATAAAGTTTTAATAAATAAATGCACTTGATTAAAATTAGATGATGAGAAAAATATTAACAATATATGTATGCATAGTGATAGTCACTAATAATACATATATGCATATATTACTTAATAAATTTAATTTCAGTATACAAAATGTCAAATTTCTAAAAATTAAATATTAATTTAATAATAGCATAGTATATTTCTTTTGAGGGGCAGAATCTAGGTTTATTACATTCTATGAAAAACTAAAATTCAAATAAAATTCATTCTTGCTCTTTTGGGAGGTTCTTAATTTTATTTATTTTTTATTATATATTTTAGTTATTTACATATCAAATGTTATCTCCTTTCCTATTTTCCCTTCCAAAAAGCCCCCTATCCACTTCTTCCTCCCCATGCTCACCAACCAACACACTCCAGCTTCCTGGCCCTGGCATTCCCCTATATTGGGGCATATATCATTCAAAGGACCAAGAGCCTTTCCTCCAAAGGATGATGGACTGGGCCATCCTCTGCTATATATTCAGCTAGAGCCATGAGTTCCACCATGTGCTTTCTTTGCTTGGTGGTTTAGTTCCAGGGAGATCTGGAGGTACTGGTTAGTTCACATTGCTGTTCCTCCTATGGAAATGCAAACTCCTTCAGCTCCTTGGGTAATTTCTCTAGCTCCTTTTTTGGAAACCCTGTGCTCTGTCCAATAAATGTCTGTGAGAATCCACTTCTGTATTTTTCAGGCACTGGTAGAGCCTCTCAGGAGACAGCTATATCAGGCTCCTGTATGCAAGCTCTTGTTGGCATCTACAATAGGGTTTTGGCAGTTTAAGGCCTAGGTGGGGTAGTCTCTGGATGGTCATTCCTTCAGTCTCTGCTCTGAACTTTGTCTCTTTAACTCCTTTCATGGGTATTTTGTTTCCCTTTTTAAGAAGGAATGAAGTATCCAAACTTTGGTCTTCCTTCTTCTTGAGTTTCATGTGGTTTGTGATTCTTATCTTTGGTATTCTTAGCTTCAGGGCTAATTTCCACTTATCAGTGAATGCATATCATGTGTGTCCTTTCGTTATTGGATTACCTCACTCAGGATGATATCCTCCAGATCTATCCCTTTGTCTAAGAATTTCATGTATTCATTGTTTTTAATAGCTGTGTAGTAATATATTGTATAAATGTACCACATTTTCTGTATCCATCCTTCTGTTGAGGGACATCTGAGTTCTTTCCAGCTTCTGGCTGTTATAAATAAGGCTGCTGTGAGCATCGTAGAGAATCTGTCCTTATTACATGTTGCAGCATCTTCTGGGTGCATGCCAGGAGTGGTTCTGAGGAAGTACCAAACTGATGTCCAGAGTAGTTGTACCAATTTGAAATCTCACAAGCAATGAAGGAGTGTTCTTTTTGCTTCTTGTCCTCCCCACCATCTGCTGTCATTTTTAATCTTAGCCATTCTGACTGATTTGAGGTGGAATCTCCGAGTTGTTTTGATTTGCATTTCCTTTTTATTTTTATTTCGTATTTTCCTCAATTACATTACCAATGCTATCTCAAAAGTCTCCCACACCCCCTCCCATTCCCCTACCCACCCATTCCCATTTTTTGGCCCTGGCGCTCCCCTGTACTGGGGCATATAAAGTTTGCCTGTCCAGTGGGCCTCTCTTTCCAGTGATAGCCAACTAGGCCATCTTTTGATATATATGCAGCTAGAGTCAAGAGCTCCGGGGTACTGGTTAGTTCATAATGTTGCACCTACAGGGTTGCAGATCTCTTTAGCTCCTTGTATACTTTCTCTAGCTCCTCCATTGCGGGCCCTGTGATCCATCCAATAGTTGACTGTGAGCATCCACTTCTGTGTTTGCTAGGCCCTGCCCTAGTCTCACAAGAGACAGCTATATCATGGTCTTTGCAACAAATGCTTGCTAGTGTATGCAATGTTGTCATCGTTTGGAGGCTAATTATGGGATGGATCCCTGGATATGGCAGTCTCTAGATGGTCCATCCTTTTGTCTCAGCTCCAAACTTTGTTTCTGTAACTCCTTCCATGGGTGATTGTTTCCAATTCTAAGAAGGGGCAAAGTGTCCACACTTTGGTCTTCGTTCTTCTTCAGTTTCATGTGTTTTGCAAATTGTACCTTATATCTCACTATACTAAGTTTCTGGGCTAATATCCACTTATCAGTGAGTACATATTATTTGAGTTCTTTTGTGATTGTGTTACCTCACTCAGGATGATGCCCTCCAGGTCCAAACATTTGCTTAAGAATTTCATAAATTCATTCTTTTTAATAGCTGAGTAGTACTCCATTGTGTAAATGTACCACATTTTTTGTATCCATTCCTCTGTTGAGGGGCATCTGGGTTCTTTCCAGCTTCTGGCTATTATAAATAAGGGTGCTATGAACATAGTGGAGCATGTGTCCTTACCTGTTGGAACATCTTCTGGATATATGCCCAGGAGAGGTATTGCGGGATCCTCTGGTAGTACTATGTCCAATTTTCTGAGGAACAGCCAGACTGATTTTCCTTCTCAGCCATTTGGTATTCTTCAGTTGAGAATTCTTTGTTTATCTCTGTACCTCATTTTTAATAGAGGTATTTGATTCTGGGGAGTCTAAATTCGTGAGTTCTTTATATATATTGGATATTATTCCTCTATCTAATTTAGGATTGGTAACGATATATTCTCAATCTGTTCTTTGCCTTTTTGTCTTATTGACAGTGTCATTTGTCCTACAGAATCTTTGCAATTTTATTAGGTCCCATTTGTCAATTCTTGATCTTCCACTATAAGCCATTGCTGTCCTGTTTAGGACTTTTCCCCTGTGCACATATTTTTATGGCTTTTCCCCTGCTTTCTCCTCTATAAGTTTCAGTGTATCTAGTTTTATGTGGAGGTTCTTGATCCACTTAGACTTGAGCTTTGTACAAGTAGATAAGAATGGCTTGATTTGTATTCTTCTACATGCTAACTGCCAGGTGAGACAGCACCATTTATTGAAAATGTTATCTTTTTTTCCTCTGGATGGTTTTAGCTCATTTGTCAAAGATCAAATGACCATAGGTAAGTGGGTTCATTTCTGGGTCTTTTATTCTACTGTACTGATCTATCTGCCTATCACTGTACCAATACCTGGGAGTTTTTAATCACAATTGCTTTTAGTACATCTTGAAGTCAGGCATGGTGATTCCACCAGAGGTTCTTTTATTGTTGAGAATAGTTTTTGCTATCCTAGGGTGTTTTTTGTTATTTCAGATGAATTTGCAAATTTCCCTTTCTAACTCCATGAAGAATTTAATTGAAATTTTGATGGGGATTGCATTGAATCTGTAGATTGCTTTTGGCAAGATAGCGATTTTTACTATATTAATCCTAACAATCCATGATCATGGGAGATCTTTCCATCTTCTGAGATCTACTTCAATTTCTTTCTTCAGAGACTTGAAGTTCTTATCATACAGATCTTTCACTTCCTTAGTTAGAGTCATAACAAGGTAATTTATACTACTTGTGACTATTGTAAAGTGTGTTGTTACACTAATTTCTTTTTCAATCTGTTTATACTTTGTGTAGAGAAAGACCACTGATTTGTATGAGTTAATTTTATATCCAGCTACTGCACTGAAGCTGTTTATTAGGTTTAGGAGTTCTCTGGTGGAATTTTTAGGGTCACGTATATATACTATCATATTATCTGCAAATAGTGATATTTTTACTTCTTCCTTTGCAATTTTTATCCATTTGACCTCCTTTGTTGTTTAATTGTTCTGGCTAGGACTTCTAGGACTATATTGAATAAGTAGGGGGAAAGTGGGCAACCTTTGCTAGTCTCTGATTTCAGTGGGATTGCTTCAAGTTTCTTTCCATTTACTTTGATTTGGTTTGCTGTATATTACTTTCATTATATTTCAGTATGGGCCTTGAATTCTTGATATGTCTAATACTTTTTATCATGGATGGGTGTTGGATTTTGTAAAATGATTTCTTAGTATCTATGGAGAGAATCCTGTGGATTTTGTCTTTGAGTTTGTTTATATAGTGTATTACATTGATGAATTTCCATATATTAAACCATCCCTGCATCCCTGGGATGAAACATATTTGAACATGATGAATGATAGTTCTGATGCCTTCTTGGGTTCGGTTTTTGAGAATTTTATTGACTATTTCTGCATCGATATTCATAAGGGAAATTCATCTGAAATTCTCTTTATTTGTTGGGGCTTTATGTGGTTTAGGTATCAGAATAATTGTGGCTTCATAGAATGAATTGGGTAGAGTACCTTCTGTTTCTATTTAGTGGAATAGTTTGAGGAGAGTTAGATTTAGGTCTTCTTTGAAGGTTTGAGAAAACTCTGTACTCAGCCCATCTGGTCCTGGGCTTTTTTTGGTTGGGAGATTATTAATGACTGCTTCTATTTTTTAGGGGAAATGGGACTGCTTAGACCTTTAATCTGATCTTGATTTAACTTTGGTACCACGTATCAGTCTAGGAATTGTCCATTTCATCGAGGTTTTTCAGTTTTGTTGAGTATAGCCTTTTGTAGTAGGATCTGATGATGTTTTGGATTTCCTCAGATTCAGTTGTTATGTCTCTTTTTTATTTTTGATTTTGTTAATTAGGATACTGTCCTAGTGCCCTCTGGTTAGTCTGCTTAAAGGTTTCTCTATCCTGTTGATTTTCTCAAAGAAACAGCTCCTGGTTTGGTTGATTGTTTGTATAGTTCTCCCCTCCCCCGACTTGGTTGATTTCAGCCCTAAGTTTGATTATTTCCTGCTATCTACTCCTCTTTGATGAACTTGCTTCCTTTGGTTCTAGAGCTTTTAGGTGTGTTGTCAAGTGTATGCTCTCTCGAATTTCTTTCTGGCGGCACTCAGAGCTATGAATTTTCCTGTTAGGAATGCTTTCATTGTGTCCCAAAATTTTGGGTATGTTCTTGCTTCATTTTCATTAAACTAAAAAGTCTTCAATCTCTTTCTTATTTCGTTCTTGACCACAGTATCATTGAGTAGAGTGTTGTTCAGCTTCCACGTGAATGTTGACTTTCTATTATTTATGTTGATATTGTAGATCAGCCTTAGTTCATGGTGATCTGATAGGATGCATGGGATAATTCCAATATTTTTGTATCTGTTGAGGCATGTTTTGTGACCAATTACATGGTCAGTCTTCTAGAAGGTACCATGAGGTGCTGAGTTGAAAGTATTTACTTTCGTTTTAAGATAAAATGTTCTGTTAAATCCACTTGTTTCATATCTTCTGTTAGTTTCAATGTGCCTCTGTTAAGTTTCTGTTTCCAGGATCTGTCCATTGGTGACAGTGGGGTGTTGAAGTCTCCCACTATTATTGTGTGAGGTACAATGTGTGCTTTGAGCTTTACTAAAGTTTCCATAATTAATGTGATGCCTTTGCATTTTGAGCATAGATATTAAGAATTGAGAGTTCATCTTGGAAGATTTTCCCCTTGATGAGTGTGAAGTGCCCCTCCTTGTCTTTTTTTTTTTTTTTTTTTTTTGATAACTTTGAGTTGCAAGTAGATTTTATTAGATATTAGAATGGCTACTCCTGCTTTTATCTTTGAACCGTTTGATTGGAAATTGTTTTCCAGCCTTTTACTCTGAGGTAATATCTGCCTTTGTCCCTGAGGTGAGTTTCCTGTATGTAGCAAAATATTGGTTCCTGTTTATGTAGCTAGTCTGTTAGTCTATATCTTTTTACTGGGGAATTGAGTTCATTGATATTAAGAGATATTAACGAAAAGTAATTGTTGCTTCCTATTATTAATTTTTTTTGTTAGAGTTAGAATTCTGTTCTTTTGGCTATCTTCTTTTAGGTTTGTTGAAGGATTACTTTCTTTTTCTATGGTAGAATTTCCCTCCTTGTGTTGGAGTTTTCCCTTTATTATCCTTTGATGGCTGGATTCATGGAAAGATATTGTATGAATTTGGTTTTGTCATGGAATACTTTGTTTTCAACATCTATGGTAATTGAGAGTTTTGCTGGGTATAGTAGCCTGGGCTGGCATTTGTGTTCTCTTAGAGTCTGCATGGCATCTGTCCAGGACCTTCTGACTTTCATAGTCTCTGGTGAGAAGTCTGGTATAATTCTAGTAGGTCTGCCTTTATATGTTTCATGACCTTTTCCCCTTACTGCTTTTAATATTCTATCTTTTTTTTTCTTTCCATTTTTTATTAGGTATTTAGCTCATTTACATTTCCAATGCTATACCAAAAGTCCCCCATACCCACCCACCCCCACACCCCTACTCGCCCACTCCCCCTTTTTGGCCCTGGCATTCCCCTGTTCTGGGGCATATAAAGTTTGCATGTCCAATGGGCCTCTCTTTCCAGTGATGGCCGACTAGGCCATCTTTTGATACATATGCAGCTAGAGTCAAGAGCTCCGTGGTACTGGTTAGTTCATAATGTTGATCCACCTATAGGGTTGCAGATCCCTTTAGCTCCTTGGGTACTTTCTCTAGCTCCTCCATTGGGAGCCCTGTGATCCATCCAATAGCTGACTGTGAGCATCCACTTCTGTGTTTGCTAGGCCCCAGCATAGTCTCACAAGAGACAGCTACATCTGGGTCCTTTCGATAAAATCTTGCTAGTGTATGCAATGGTGTCAGCGTTTGGATGCTGATTATGGGGTGGATCCCTGGATATGGCAGTCTCTACATGGTCTATCCTTTCGTCTCAGCTCCAAACTTTGTCTCTGTAACTCCTTCCATGGGTGTTTTGTTCCCACTTCTAAGGAGGGTCATAGTGTTCACACTTCAGTCTTCATTTTTCTTGAGTTTCATGTGTTTAGGAAATTGTATCTTATATCTTGGATATCCTAGGTTTTGGGCTAATATCCACTTATCAGTGAGTACATATTGTGTGAGTTCCTTTGTGAGTGTGTTACCTCACTCAGGATGATGCCCTCCAGGTCTATCCATTTGGCTAGGAATTTCATAAATTCATTCTTTTTAATAGCTGAGTAGTACTCCATTGTGTAGATGTACCACATTTTCTGTATCCATTCTTCTGTTGAGGGGCATCTGGGTTCTTTCCAGCTTCTGGCTATTATAAATAAGGCTGCTATGAACATAGTGGAGCATGTGTCCTTCTTACCAGTTGGGGCATCTTCTGGATATATGTCCAGGAGAGGTATTGCTGGATCCTCCGGTAGTACTATGTCCAATTTTCTGAGGAACCGCCAGACGGAATTCCAGAGTGGTTGTACAAGTCTGCAATCCCACCAACAATGGAGGAGTGTTCCTCTTTCTCCACATCCTCACCAGCATCTGCTGTCACCTGAATTTTTGATCTTAGACATTCTGACTGGTGTGAGGTGGAATCTCAGGGTTGTTTTGATTTGCATTTCCCTGATGATTAAGGATGTTGAACATTTTTTCAGGTGCTTCTCTGCCATTCGGTATTCCTCAGGTGAGAATTCTTTGTTCAGTTCTGAGCCCCGTTTTTTAATGGGGATATTTGATTTTCTGAAGTCCACCTTCTTGAGTTCTTTATATATGTTGGATATTAGTCCCCTATCTGATTTAGGATAGGTAAAGATCCTTTCCCAATCTGTTGGTGGTCTCTTTGTCTTATTGACGGTGTCTTTTGCCTTGCAGAAACTTTGGAGTTTCATTAGGTCCCATTTGTCAATTCTCGATCTTACAGCACAAGCCATTGCTGCTCTGTTCGGGAATTTTTCCCCTGTGCCCATATCTTCAAGGCTTTTCCCCAATTTCTCCTCTATAAGTTTCACTGTATTTGGTTTTATGTGGAGTTCCTTGATCCACTTAGCTTTGACCTTAGTACAAGGAGATAGGAATGCATCAATTAGCATTCTTCTACATGATAACAACCAGTTGTGCCAGCACCAATTGTTGAAAATGCTGTCTTTCTTCCACTGGATGGTTTTAGCTCCCTTGTCGAAGATCAAGTGACCATAGGTGTGTGGGTTCATTTCTGGGTCTTCAATTCTATTCCATTGGTCTACTTGTCTGTCTCTATACCAGTACCATGCAGTTTTTACCACAATTGCTCTGTAGTAAAGCTTTAGGTCAGGCATGGTGATTCCACCAGAGGTTCTTTTATCCTTGAGAAGAGTTTTTGCTATCTTAGGTTTTTTGTTATTCCAGATGAATTTGCAAATTGCTCCTTCTAATTCGTTGAAGAATTGAGTTGAAATTTTGATGGGGATTGCATTGAATCTGTAGATTGCTTTTGGCAAGATAGCCATTTTTACAATGTTGATCCTGCCAATCCATGAGCATGGGAGATCTTTCCATCTTCTGAGATCTTCTTTAATTTCTTTCTTCAGAGACTTGAAGTTTTTATCATACAGATCTTTCATGTTGGGAGCCGCCCTCACATTTGCCATTATAAGATGGCGCTGACAGCTGTGTTCTAAGTGGTAAACATAATCTGCACACGTGCAGGGGCAGTTTCCCGCCATGTGTTCTGCCTTTCTTGTGATGACAACTGAGCCGATGGGCTGCAGCCAATCAGGGAGTAATACGTCCTAGGCGGAGGATAATTCTCCTTAAAAGGGACGGGGTTTTGCCATTCTTTCTCTTGCTTTCTTGTTCTCTCTCTCTTGCTTTCTTGTTCTTGTTCTTTTTCTTGCTTTCTTGCTCTTGCTCTTGCTCTTGCTCTCTTGCTCTCTTGTTCTTGTTCTTTTTCTTGTTCTTTTTCTCTCTCTTGCACTCTTGCTCCTGAAGATGTAAGCAATAAAGCTTTTGCCGCAGAAGATTCCGGTTTGTTGTGTTCTTCCAGGCCGGTCGCGCGAACGCGTGTAAGAACTTCCTTAGTTAGAGTCATGCCGAGATATTTTATATTATTTGTGACTATTGAGAAGGGTGTTGTTTCCCTAATTTCTTTCTCAGCCTGTTTATTATTTGTGTAGAGAAAGGCCATTGACTTGTTCGAGTTAATTTTATATCCAGCTACTTCACCGAAGCTGTTTATCAGGTTTAGGAGTTCTCTGGTGGAATTTTTAGGGTCACTTATATATACTATCATATCATCTGCAAAAAGTGATATTTTGACTTCCTCCTTTCCAATTTGTATCCCCTTGATCTCCTTTTGTTGTCGAATTGCTCTGGCTAATACTTCAAGTACTATGTTGAAAAGGTAGGGAGAAAGTGGGCAGCCTTGTCTAGTCCCTGATTTTAGTAGGATTGCTTCCAGCTTCTCTCCATTTACTTTGATGTTGGCTACTGGTTTGCTGTAGATTGCTTTTATCATGTTTAGGTATGGGCCTTGAATTCCTGATCTTTCCAGAACTTTTATCATGAATGGGTGTTGGATCTTGTCAAATGCTTTTTCTGTATCTAACGAGATGATCATGTGGTTTTTGTCTTTGAGTTTGTTTATATAGTGGATTACATTGATGGATTTTCGTATATTAAACCATCTCTGCATCCCTGGAATAAAACCTACATGGTCAGGATGGATAATTGCTTTAATGTGTTCTTGGATTCGGTTAGCGAGAATTTTATTGAGGATTTTTGCATCGATATTCATAAGAGAAATTGGTCTGAAGTTCTCTATCTTTGTTGTTCTGTGGTTTAGGTATCAGAGTAATAGTGGCTTCATAAAATGAGTTGGGTAGAGTACCTTCTACTTCTATCTTGTGAAAAAGTTTGTGCAGAACTGGAATTAGATCTTCTTTGAAGGTCTGATAGAACTCTGCACTAAACCTGTCTGGTCCTGGGCTTTTCTTGGCTGGGAGATTATTTATAACTGCTTCTATTTCTTTAGGGGATATGGGACTGTTTAGAAGGTCAACGTGATCCTGATTCAACTTTGGTACCTGGTATCTGTCCAGAAATTTGTCCATTTCGTCCAGGTTTTCCAGTTTTGTTTAGTATAGCCTTTTGTAGAAGGATCTGATGGTGTTTTGAATTTCTTCAGGATCTGTTGTTATGTCTCCCTTTTCAGTTCTGATTTTGTTAATTAGGATTTTGTCTCTGTGCCCTCTAGTGAGTCTAGCTAAGGGTTTATCTATCTTGTTGATTTTCTCAAAGAACCAACTCCTCGTTTGGTTAATTCTTTGAATAGTTCTTCTTGTTTCCACTTGGTTGATTTCACCCCTGAGTTTGATTATTTCTTGCCGTCTACTCCTCTTGGGTGAATTTGCTTCCTTTTTTTCTAGAGCTTTTGGATGTGTTGTCAAGCTGCTAGTATGTGCTCTCTCCCGTTTCTTCTTGGAGGCACTCAGAGCTATGAGTTTCCCTCTTAGAAATGCTTTCATTGTGTCCCAAAGGTTTGGGTATGTTGTGGCTTCATTTTCATTAAACTCTAAAAAGTCTTTAATTTCTTTCTTTATTCCTTCCTTGACCAAGGTATCATTGAGAAGAGTGTTGTTCAGTTTCCACGTGAGTGTTGGCTTTCTGTTATTTTTTTTGTTATTGAAGATCAGCCTTAGTGCATGGTGATCTGATAGGATACATGGGACAATTTCAATATTTTTGTATCTGTTGAGGCCTGTTTTGTGACCTATTATGTGGTCAATTTTGGAGAAGGTCCCGTGAGGTGCTGAGAAGAAGGTATATCCTTTTGTTTTAGGATAAAATGTTCTGTAGATATCTGTCAGATCCATTTGTTTCATCACTTCTATTAGTTTCAGTGTGTCCCTGTTTAGTTTCTGTTTCCATGATCTGTCCATTGGTGAAAGTGGTGTGTTGAAGTCTCCCACTAATATTGTGTGAGGTGCAATGTGTGCTTTGAGCTTTACTAAAGTTTCTTTAATGAATGTGGCTGACCTTGTATTTGGAGCATAGATATTCAGAATTGAGAGTTCCTCTTGGAGGATTTTACCTTTGATGAGAACGAAGTGCCCCTCCTTGTCTTTTTTGATGACTTTGGGTTGGAAGTCAATCTTATCAGATATTAGGATGGCTACTCCAGCTTGTTTCTTCATACCATTTGCTTGGAAAATTGTTTTCCAGCCTTTTATTCTGAGGTAGTGTCTATCTTTTTCTCTCAGATGTGTCTCCTGTAAACAGCAAAATGTTGGGTCTTGTTTGTGTAGCCAGTTTGTTAGTCTATGTCTTTTTATTGGGGAGTTGAGACCATTGATGTTAAGAGATATTAAGAAAAAGTAATTGTTGCTTCCTGTTATTTTTGTTGTTAAAGTTGGCATTCTATTCTTGTGGCTGTCTTCTTTTAGGTTTGTTGAGGGATTACCTTCTTGTTTTTTCTAGGGCATTGTTCCCGTTCTTGTATTGGTTTTTTTCTGTTATTAACCTTTGAAGGGCTGGATTCGTGGAGAGATAATATGTGAATTTGGTTTTGTCGTGGAATACTTTGGTTTCTCCATCTATGGTAATTGAGAGTTTGGCTGGGTATAGTAGCCTGGGCTGGCATTTGTGTTCTCTTAGTGTCTGTATAACATCTCTCCAGGCTCTTCTGGCTTTCATAGTCTCTGGTGAAAAATCTGGTGTAATTCTGATAGGCTTGCCTTTGTATGTTACTTGACCTTTTTCCCTTAATGCTTTTAGTATTCTATCTTTATTTAGTGCATTTGTTGTTCTGATTATTATGTGTCGGGAGGAATTTCTTTTTTGGTCCAGTCTATTTGGAGTTCTGTAGGCTTCTTGTATGTTCATAGGTATCTCTTTCTTTATATTTGGGAAGTTTTCTTCAATAATTTTGTTGAAGATGAGTTGAAAATCTTCATTCTCATCCACTCCTATTATCCGTAGGTTTGGTCTTCTCATTGTGTCCTGGATTTCCTGGATGTTTTGAGTTAGGATCTTTTTGCATTTTCCATTTTCTTTGATTGTTGTGCCGATGTTCTCTATGGAATCTTCTGCACCTGAGATTCTCTCTTCCATCTCTTGTATTCTGTTGCTGATGCTCAAATCTATGGTTCCAGATTTCTTTCCTAGGGTTTCTATCTCCAGTGTTGCCTCACTTTGAGTTTTCTTTATTGTGTCTACTTCCCTTTTTAGGTCTAGTATGGTTTTGTTCATTTCCATCACCTGTTTGTGTGTTTTTTCCTCTTTTTCTGTAAGGACTTCTACCTGTTTGATTGTGTTTTCCTGTTTTTCTTTAAGGACTTGTAACTCTTTAGCAGTGTTCTCCTGTATTTCTTTAAGTGATTTATTAAAGTCCTTCTTGATGTCCTCTACCATCATCATGAGATATGCTTTTAAATCTAGGTCTAGGTTTTCGGGTGTGTTGGGGTGCCCTGGACTGGGTGAAGTGGGAGTTCTGGGTTCTGATGATGGTGAGTGGTCTTGGTTCCTGTTAGTAGGATACCTACGTTTACCTTTCGCCATCTGGTAATCTCTGGAGTTAGTAGTTATAGTTGACTCTGTTTAGAGATTGTTCTTCTGGTGATTCTGTTACCATTTCTCAGCAGACCTGGGAGACAGATTCTCTCCTCTGAGTTTCAGTGCTCAGAGCACTCTCTGCTGGCACGCTTTCTTACAGGGAAGGTGTGCAGATATCTTGTTTTTGGACCTCCTCCTGGTCGAAGAAGAAGGCCCAAAACAGGGCCTCTCTCAGAAGCTGTGTTGCTTTGGCAGTTCCCAGAAGCTGTCACCTTCTGTGGTGCAGACTCTCACCTGTGCAGACTAAATTCCTAAGTTCCAGGGAGTCCTGGAACCAAGATGGCGACCGCTGCTCCTGAGGCTGAGGCCGCCCCGGAGCCAGGTAGACACCTGTCCTCTGGTCCGTACGGTGGCCGGCTGTCTGCAGCCTGCAAAGGGTACTGCCTCAGCAGCTCTGTGCTTCCGGCTGTCCCAGAAGCTGTCCGGTTCTCTGGCGCACCCTCTAACCTGTTCAGACTAATTTCCTAGGTCCCGTGGAGTCCCGGAACCCAGATGGCGACCGCTGCTGCTGAGGCTGAGGCCACCTCCCAAGCCAGGGTGACACCTGTCCTCTGGTCCGGACGGTGGCCGGCTGTCTCTGGCCCGCCAAGGGTGCTGCCTCAGCGGCTCTGTGCTTCTGCCTGTCCCAGAAGCTGTCCGGTTCTCTGGTGCACCCTCTGACCTGTTCAGACTAATTTCCTAAGTTCTGCTGAGTCCCAGAACCAAGATGGCGACCGCTGCTGCTGAGGCTGAGGCCACCTCCCAAGCCAGGCGGACACCTGTCCTCTGGTCCGGACGGTGGCCGGCTGTCTGTGGCCCGCCAAGGGTGCTGCCTCAGCGGCTCTGTGCTTCTGCCTGTCCCAGAAGCTGTTTGGTTCTCTGGCGCACCCTCTAACCTGTTCAGACTAATTTCCTAGGTCCCGCGGAGTCCTGGAACCCAGGTGGCGACCGCTGCTGCTCAATATTCTATCTTTATTTAGTTCATTTGTTGTTCTGATTATTATGTGTTGGGAGGAATATCTTTTCTGGTACAGCCTATTTGGAGTTCTGTAGGCTTCTTGTATGTTCATGGGCATCTCTTTCTTTAGGTTAGGGACGTTTTCTTCTATAATTTTGTTGAAAATATTCACTGGTCCTTTAAGTTGAAACTCTTCATTCTCATCTATAACTATTATCCTTAGGTTTGGTCATCTCATTGTGTCCTGGATTTCCTGTATGTTTTGAGTCAGGATCTTTTTTCATTTTGCATTTTCTTTGATTGCTATGTCTATGTTTTCTATGGAATCTTCTGCACCTTATATCCTCTCTTCCATCCTTGTATTCGGTTGCTGATGCTTGCATCTATGGTTCTTAATTTCTTTTCTAGGATTTCTATCTCAAGAGTTGTTTCCCTTTGGGTTTTCTTTATTGTTTCTACTTCCATTTTTAGATCTTGGATGGTTTCGTTCAATTCTATCACCTGTTTGGTTGTGTTTTCCTGTAATTCTTTAAAGGATTTTTTGTGTTTCTTTAAGGACTTCTACCTGTTTAGCTTTTTTTTTTTTTCCCCTGTAATTCTTTGAGGGATTTTTGTGCTTCCTCTTTCAGGACTTCTACCTGTTTAGCAGTGTTCTCCTGTATTTCTGTAAGTGAGTTATTAATATCCTTAAAATCTCCATCTTGCTTAAGGGAACATTGTAAAGTAACAATTCTTGATATCACGTGCCTCATATGATCCATTTGAAACAAGAATTACATTGTTTTGTGTGACACTATTCCAAGAGACAAAACAAATTTGAAAAGCTAAATCATTTTAAAAATGAGCCAAGCTTATGAAGTATCAAACAAAACTTTAATTTCTGGTACATAATTATATCAAATGAAATTATTTCCTGAACACCACTTTTGCAAACTGGTCTTCTGTTTTCTTTCATTTGACCTAGATCAGCTCTGGGTGCCTAGAGAAGGATTGGGATGGCGTGTGATTTCTCTCATGAGGCAAAGACATTTTTGTTCTCCTAGAAAGTGACCTGCTCTGGCTTCTGGAAAAGCTTCCCCCTCTTGGTGATCTGCACAGAGCTGGAGGACTCCTCCTGCAGTAAGCATCTTGAGAAAGATAACCACATGAGGGAGGTGGTCACAATTCCGACTTTTCCTTTCACCATTTGACAGTTCCACTCTTACATGGCAGCCACATAGTGTTCTTCCATCTTGCTTGTGGACAGCAGTAGCAACAGCTCAAGGATCCTCAAATTTAAGTTGGGTTTTGAGCAACCCACAGATTTCAGAGTGGTCCGTAATAGCCAAAAGCCCATTTTAATTCAGTCCTGTTCCCATTGTTTCCAAGACTACCTACATAAACCTTATAGTCCAAAGGACAGAAATAACAGTGGACTTAGAGATCCTGGGCTCAAAAGGCCCAAACTCAAATCTTAAAGTTCTGACAGGCCCATCTGTTCTCCTTTGGCTCTGCTCCCACTGATGCTTTCAGACCCGAAGTGTCCACGAAATGACCTAAAATAGTTTATTTCATCAGCTTTCAAAATATTGCATGATGTGTAAATTCACAAACACATACATGTTCACAGGTAGTATTTATACATATAACTGCATGCACATATACACATATATAACATTAATATATCGGCATATACCAGTTTGTGTTCATGCAGAAACTTGTAATATAGTACATTTTGCATATTGATTTGCAAATAGTCAATATAACAATACAACAATCTTTTGTTTTTATTTCTTTTATTCTTTTTTTTCTTTTTTCTTTCTTCCTTTTTTTCTTCTTCTGAACAAACAGAAATTATCAGATTTGTAGAAGTTCTAAGAGCTGGGATTTACATGTTTGTCATAATATTTGATTTACACACATCTGGATGAAGTCATTAAACAGACATATCACTGATTATCTCCATAAGTAAAATTGTGTGATTCTGAATGCAATTTCTATCTTTAAAACTGTTTATTTCTAGGTTATGTGGAAGCCAGTACCAGGCCTCTGTTATGCTTGTCTATGTTATATAAAGAATCACAAGCTGTGTACCATGTGCAATGTTAGCTATTTTAAATTTAATTGATTTTATTTTGATATATGAATTCTCAAATTCCTACTTGTAATAACAATGCTTGCCAAATCATAAATATATTTTCCTCTTGCCAATAAGAAAAGGGCAAAATAGTGTATGTGATATCTCATGAGTCATTTATAAATAATGCAGCAATATCATTTCTAGTTCACACTTGGGAAAGGTGAAGGCCTCCCAGACCTATATAATAAATTCCTGAAAAGGACTTTAAAGGCTTAAGTTATAATCTTTCATTCTCATCTATTGTGTGCTCAGCCACACAACTCAATAACGGTTGACAAACCTAATTTTCTAAAAAGCCTGAGGTTGTTTGTTGATATGGCAATGAGGGGGCTGTTTGCCAGGGGATACCAGTCTCCAGCGACTCCTCTATCACAGAAGTGAAGCAGAAGAAAAATGGAAGGCATTTCTTGCTCAGACTTTCCTTTTCTTTTCTTAGTTGTGTTTTTACTCAGAGTAAATACCATTCCAGATCTTTTCATTGATTCAACAGGCATTATATTAAAATGAAGACATTGATTTCAGTCAGGCTTTGAAGTAATTAAAGGTAAGCACAATTGGATGAAGGAGGTTATTCAGTCATGGCACTGAAGAAAATGTAGGGGAGTTTTAAGTCATACTGAATGTTGTGAAGTGGAAACTTCATTTTAAATCTGAAATCATTAAAAGGTGGCCTAAGGCCATGTATCTAGTTTCACAGTATGATACAAAAAGTGTCACTAAACTGTCTTCCTATGGGAATAATTCTTTAAAATACAATATAGAGGTAGAAATGTAATAGTAATAATAATAATAATATGGAGTTTCTATGTTTTTAGAGATCAATAATATACACTGAGAGCAATTTTAATTATGGCATAGACAGATGTAGTATATACTAACTATATTATCCTATTATATATATATCATTAACTAAATGTAATGTTAAGTTCAAAATATGATTTTAATGTTCATGGATTTTGAGGAGAGCCATTAAAACACTTTTAAGACATATCTTCCTTAAGGTATTTTAGCATTCTATAAAATGACTAATGATAGCTTTTAATTTAACAACAGGAATATTTCTTAAAACCATGCAGACTAAAATTATGAAAAACTTTACTTTAAGAAAGTGATTTACGTTTTTATTCTCAAAAAGTGTATGTGACATCTCATGAGTCATTTATAAATAATGCAGCAATATCATTTCTAGTTCACACTTGGGAAAGGTGAAGGCCTCCCAGACCTATATAATAAATGGCTAGGGATATTTATATAAATATTTGAACATATTAAAGAAATGCTAGACTATAACAATATATGAACCAAAGGGCTATTGCAAACAAAATAGATACAACAAAGAAAGGACTGGGAAATGTATATTACATTTATTCACAAAGAGCTTCATCAGCAAATAAATTGCTGGTAATAGAAAAATAAACAAACAGAAAATATTTCCAGTGATGATAGGTATTACAAAGAACAGAAAGAGTAATAAAAGTGACATTTTAAGCAAAACTGATGCTGTAGTTCTGAGTGGTTGGGTACTAAAGATATGGATCAGGGACAAGAGGATTGAATTTTCTTCTAGAGGAGCTGTGTTCAATCTGCAGCACCTGAATGATTGACTGCTCATGTCTGTCTGCTACTCCAGTTTTTGCATCCATGGGCATCAGGTAAATAATTGCTTTTCATATTTTTGTGCAACCATATTTCATTAAGGAGAAGAAATCAATATGCACACATTTACAATTTTTTGGTGCCTGGGATTATTTCCCTTGAAATTTGGTACAATGATTTATTAATATCTAAAATTACTTGAGAAAGAAAATATCAGTTTTTCAGTTCACAACTTAAATTTGTAAGCACATATATTTCTATGATCTTTTTGAAAACCATTATACAAGTTTTACATATTAATTTAAATACATTATAAAGTATTATACTAATATATCAGTTGCCCACAAATATTCTGTATTCTATTCATCCACAAATACTTATATATTCTTCCTCATGGATGCTAGTTAAACACTTAAACTGGGATTTCCTTGCACCACAATTTTATCATTTATTAGCTCTCTTTTACTTTGAAAGATTATAGAGGAGAATTTGAAGATGATCTCACATTTCATATAAAGCTGGCTTCTTATTACCATGTATTAACTAATAGTACTTTGGAAAATATTTTATATTTTCATAAAATAAGTTCAACAGCAAATCCAGTTGATATGTTAATAACATATCTGATTTGCATACTTCAAGTTTATTTTGCAAACATCATATACACGTATGAAGGGGGAGATAATATAAATAACATCAGTTCTCTAACTCTAACACACTAAGAAAGATAATTGTGAAATATGAGAAACATGTACTATTGTTGGGAAAGATACATACTATCTTCTCAACATTTTATTTTTAAGATCCAGAGAATAAATTAATCCTGGAATAATTTACAATATAGGAAATTGGTAATTAATTTTAGCCAAAATATTTTTCCTAGCAAGTGATGCAAACTGTTTATTTTTCTTTAATCTTTTCATGATGATTATTATTTTTCAGACATTAAAACATGCATTTCATCTTTGCTAGAAAGTGATAAACAAAAGTAACTTTGTTCTGCATAAGAAAAAAGGTAGTGGTATTTTATTGACAACTCTTGGCTTTAATTCAAGAATGAAAAAAATGTTTCCCTCTTCTTAATACATAGTAAAATCCTGAGTCACTTAAAATCACAAAACATTGTGTTTCTTATATATTCAAATTAGTGGGGGATTTTTGGGGGGAGGGGATGTCATCCTCTCTTTTTTGACTTTTCAAGTAAAATCAAATGAGTTTCTTCAGGAGGAGGGTGACCCTATAGGAAGACCAGCAGTCTCAACTAACCTAACGCCCTAGGATCTCTCAGATAACCAGACACCAACTAGGCACATACCCCAGCTGATAGGAGAACTCCAACACATATACAACAGAGGACTGTCAGGTCCTGGACTCAGTCAGAGAAGTTGTACCTAACCCTTCAGAGACTTTGGGCCCTCAGGGAGTTGGAAATGTCTGGTCCTGTGGGGGTGACATGGAGACATCCTCTTGAACACAGGGGAGGGAGAGGTGTGGGATGTGAAACAGTTGAAGGATGGACCAGAAGGGGGATAAAGTCTGGACTGTAAAAAAAAATATAAAAGAATTTAAAAACAGAAAAACAAAACAAAAAATCAAATGAGTTTTTATAGATCTCCCTTATATATCTATGTATACATGGTGACATTCAATTTCAAAAAGCATCAAATATTATACAACATGAAGACTGTACAGGATGCTTAAATGACATATGATGGAAGTGATTCTAAATTATATTACTATATATTTTATACATAATTATGTAAATTATTATATATTATACATTATATATTATATATAACTATATTATTATATATTTTATATAATATACTTATATCAAATATACATAAATATATCATTTTATAGAGGATGACTGCCCTCTAAATAGGCCTATGAATCTTATGTCCAAGTAATGATTGAACAATTATAGACAATTATGTACATGGATTATATCCAATTTTTAAGTTTTTATTTGCTTTTATTTCAAAGAATATCATGATTTTAAAAATATTCTGTATAACACTCTAGATATTAGAACAGATATATTTTTCCTCAAGTTATATGATTTTGAATTGTTAAAATTTGACTATTTCCTGAAGTCAGTCATTCCCCTCAACTGCAACTTTTCTGTGTGTTATGATATTTTCTAAACTAAGAAATTCAGGGTATGTGAACAGGGGAGCAAAATGACTCTTTACTATTGCTCACTGCCCAGTATGCTTGGCCTGTAGAGTCACAGAGGGACCTATTAGTGAAGATACAGTCTTTGCTTGGAGTTACTACTGGTGTTCAGTAGTTAGGATGCTGAAATGCAACGAAGTTATCTTTTTTGACCATACCATGTTTCTGTGGTATCTAATGCTAACATTTCTCAGGGCATCTTTGCTTATTTTTCTCATATTTATTAGTGACATTATTTGCTTCAGGTGTACCCAAACTTTTCATCATACTTGAAGATTTCCTCTGTGAGTGATAGGCGTTCATGTTTGTATGGGGTATACATTAAAGTATTTTTGTGAATCATAGATGCCTGTCTCTGAGACATAATAGAAAGTACTTAGTGTTAAGAATTACTACCACAAATGATATAATAACATCCATAATAACCCAAAACAATGGTTTTTATGAAGCCTATAGTTTCTTTCTGCTTTGAAAGATATTTATGAAATATAGGCTTTTTTTTTTTTTTTTTTTTTTTTTTACTTTGCTCAGCAGCTAATTTCTATGTCAAGGACTGAAGTAAGTGTAGTAACACATTCACTGCCATTCTCAAGTTTAACTGATTAAAATTTGACCATCTTCATTTGTCTAAAAAAGATTCTAAGAAAAAAATAATAAACCATTCTATTGAATCAACCCAAACACTGTATATCGCATACCACACTAGAATAACCAAAACATATTTTTATGAGTTACAGGATGATTTACTTGAATTATTCTGTCATTTTAGACAATACAAATTTGTATATTTAGGAACTAATATCTGCTGTTCATTTTGAAAGAAAATTGTATTAAGTAAAATACAAAGCCATGCACAAAATTTAAGCAGTAAAATATAAAAATATAAAATATATGAATACCATCAATAATGAGAAAAATTTTGTGATAAAACCAAGTAAGAAAGATGGGATTTTTTATGCATTACAGAATGAGATAAGCAAAAGAGTAGGGACATAGATGGAGCTAAATGTGCCAAATAGTTTTATATATATGTATGTATATATATATATATGTATATATATATATAACTATTTGGCACATTAATATATATATATATATATTCCAGACCAATGAAACTGAAATATCAAGACAGATATAGCATGGAAGAGTAAGGACATCTTTAACATTAGTAGGAGAGGAGGATTAATCATGTGAATATTCAAAATATTTGTCCATGTTTTCTCTTAAATATAAGTAGCTAAAAAACATCGGCTGGGTTTCTACATATGAATCTAATCACTTAATTTTTTAGCTAAAAGAATACTATGGTCCCTATGTTGAAAACAAGGGATATCAAATAGCTGTCAATTGTCTACTGTATGAATGTGGCTATTAATTAGTGTTGGTTTCAATAGTGACAAAATTTCACAATTAGAAGAAAGTTTTGAGTCTCTCTTCCTGTCTAAATATATGTATTTTTTTGTTCATTGTATGTTATTTGCATACAAAGAAACATAAACATATATAAAAACAACTCACTAACAAAATATTTTAATTTTAAAATTAGTATATTATTTATTAATTTATTTGTTAATTAATGAATATATTTTTCAGCTTCCCAGGCAACAATTTAATCTGGCAAATAAAAGTTACTTTTACAGATAATAAGCTAGAAAATGGTAAAATAGACATCACAAGTTCAACCCCTGCTCTTTCTGTGTCCATTCAAAGGAGAGCAGGCTAGCACACACGTGCATTCAAATACAATAGTAATATATGTTTGATCATATTTCTTTCCCCTACCTCCACATAGAGCCTTCCCATAGGCCTAATAATGAACTTTCATGTTTTTATATCTCTCTATTTACCTCTCTTCAAAAACAAAATAAAATAAATGCACTTAAATATGTAAAATTAGATCAAAATATCAGAACAAAAATTCCATAATGACATATTTTGTCAATTTTAAAGTAACATATAAGAATTGATTGTTAGTAAGCATTTTTTCCATTTAAGATTTTACTGTTTATTATGTTTTTCTGTTTGAAATTTGCTATTCCATAACATATTTGCCTTACATTTACCGATGTTTCTTGCCAATGAAAGGTACTTTGTCCAATATTCAACGTCTTTTCTGATAACCATCAATATACTAACACTTAAATGACTCACTTAGATTTCTCCACCACAATTTTAGGACAGTATTTTTTACTACTATTTTATTTTTCTTCACTTTAATTTGGTCTCTTCATTATTTGCATTACTCTTGAATTTCCTGAAATTATAATTATACCTGCTTTCCTTATCTTAGAATGTATGTGATATTCCATTGTGTGTATGTGTGTACACATATGTGTGCTATCTTGTTCTCCTTTGCATAGATACAAAAAGAGCAGATGCTGAACATGTGATGTCTATTTTACCATTCTCTAGCTTATCTGTAAATGTAGCTTTTTTTTTTTTTTTTTTTTTTTGCCAGATGTAATTGTTGCCTGGAAGGCTGAACAAGCTCACCCTTTCTTTTTCTTTTCTTTCTATATTATGGCTGGCTGGTTAAACTCAACAGCTCTTGCTCAAAACCTCCTCTCTAAACTGACTGATTCAAACTGGCTCCTCCTGGGTTTTGGCTAAATTGCTCTACATGGCCTCAAATTAATTCCAGCCCTCAGTTCTAATCTTTTGGCTTCTTTTCATTCTCTTGCTTATTCTGTCTTCATTTGCAACTTGTCTCTGTAAAACTGTACTGGTTAATCTCTCTCTCTCTCTCTCTCCCTCCCTCCCCACCTCTCTCCCCCTCTCTCTCTCCTTGTCTCCCCATATCCCTCTCTCCTTCTCTCCCACTCTCCTTTTGATCTGCTTTTTAAGTCATCTTGTTCTTCTGTTCTCTTAAGTATCTTGAGTAGCTTCTCTTTCCTGTCCTATTCTCTTGAGTGTTGGGTGTAACCTATGTTTGACTCCTGTCAAATCTTTCTCTGATTCATCACTTTGTCTGTGCCTCAATTAGACAGCACTTTCAAACATGACTGCTTTCTTCTACAAGCCAACTTTACCTATATTGATTAGTTTAAAGTTGTATTCTAAAGGTGTGACCAGTAGGTCAATGAGCCCCATGTCTTTACCTCAACATTTAGTTCTGAATTCTCAGATTGCCAACAACATTCAGAGCTTTGCATCTTTTCTAGGATTTGAAAACTGCTCCTTAATCTTGCAAAGCAAGCACTCTTAAAAATCATGTATTGATATTTGTTTTGATTTTTCATTTATTGAATTTGATGTTTATTACAAGATTTTCTTTTGTTTTTTAGCTATCACATCTTGTATTTTAATGAATCAAGTATCATACACTAAATTCTTAAAATAATGTTAAAATATAGTTCTAATTTTGATACTAAATAATTTTTATGGCATTCTAATATATGTTCTTTTGGGAGAGTCATTATTTTGTTATATAGTCTGAAAACAGGACTTTATATATTCAAGGCAGGAACCCTACTTAGTCTGATGAATTTTGAAACACTTTACATCTCTTTGCAGATCTTTAGTTTATTTATATGTATATAATACATCTGTATGTGTAAAATATATATTATATACATGTATATCATTGTTAAATACTAATGTGGCATAAATAAATCATTGAATATACTAAACTGCCAAATCCATACATTTTGAACATTTTAAAATCAACTTATGAATATCTAACTCTACTCAAATAGAACCATATTACAATCAACTAACAGCATAACTGAAATAAAGACTGACAGCTAAACATCTTGATTATAGAATTTCTTAATTCATTGTCATAAATTACTCTTTCAGTTATAGAATACCTGAGTAATAATTTCAGCCATTGAAATGTATGTCAACAATTTACTGTCATTATGTACATAACATCAATAATATACAGCTTCCTTTAAAATCAACCCGTTGATGGTACTTAACAATGATATATTCTATAAATATTCAATGAGTCTGATAAATAATTAAGAAATATAGATATTTTGACTCAATTTTTACTGAAGTAAAGTTTAGTATAATATTCATGGAATTTGGCTGTGCACTTTATTTTGTTTTGGTGAGTGAATGTGAATGTGTATCAATATATAATTAAATATAGGTGATTGATGATATTTTTCATATTTATCATACATATGTCATAGAGAAAGAGAAATTCTCAGTAAAGTGTGTAAGCTATTGATTCCTGTCAGCTTACTGCAAGTTCTTGGCATAAGCTCTATAACAGTTAGTAATTGTGGACTTTAAAAATTAGCTCTGGTTCAAAGTTTGAATGATGTATTTTACTGAAAATCTGGAGCTTTGCTGATGTCATATATTGATTTATGTTGGTAGTAGGCACTACAGTATAGAGAAAATCTCACCACAATGCAAAGCATTTATTTCTTGAAGGAACAGAGGGATTCAGGCTTCTTGGAAATGACTGGTACCCAGCTAGCTCACTACAATTACTTCATTCAAACGTCATACAAGTCTAATCAGGGCTGGAAAAGGTTCTAGTTACCTAAAAAAAATCTTACCCTTGCTGCCCATGAGAGCAGATAACTCACACAAATCTCAGTCCCTTTTGACTGTTAATAACCATAACCAAAATTGCTAGGAGTACCTTGGGACAGCTACAGATTCCCACATAGCAACAAGTGCAGATTTTTCTAGAGAAATCACATTTCCTAAAGATTCAGAAAGTCGTATAACAATTTTTTCAGCCTCTACAGATTGACCCAAACATAGCAAAGCTTCTGCTGAAATATTTACCTGAAACCCAGACACGAAAGCTTCGCTATACATGTCTTAAAGCCAGGAATAACGGCTTTACTATACATTCACTTAAAGCCCTAAATAAAAGCTCTACTGTATATACCAGTACAGTCGTATTTTATTGATTTTTTTGAAAATTACTGGACTGTGTCTAGGGACATGATGCTTTGGATAAAAGAACATGTTTCTCAAAGATAACAACCTAAGTTATATTCCATTTGCAAAACCCAGAAGCATATTTCTAATATGAGGTTCTCCAACGTCAATTCCCTAACTAGGTGATAGCAGGTGAATAGAGGAAAAGCATTTACTTGGTAGATAAACTTGAACTTCTCAGAGCCTTAATAGCACTTTTGGAAAACGGCATATTATAAACCATTAGGACAAGTAATGCTAGGGGAAACAGTTTAAAGGGTAGCAATGAGAAGGACAGCCTAGGCTTTATTCAAGAAAGGTATTGTAGGACAGTGAAAGGCAGCCTGGTTCTGGTGGAGCACAGGCTGGAAACCCTGATGACCCTAAGGAACAGATGGCAGTTTGCCATGATCCTGACACAGGGTCGTTGCCCTCCATAGATCTGTGGCCAACAGTCATGTAAGGGCAATGCCGTAAGCCCCTCCACAAGTAAAGGATGTGACCACAGGTCATGTAGCCTCAAGGCAGATCTCCATTCTAATGATATCTAAAAGCCTGGCTTAGCCAGACACTCCTCCATGCAAAAGGTATTTAACTTTAAGCCCACCCTGAGAAACTGGGTATGGTTTTATTAATCTACCTTCTGCCATGACAATAAATGTCTTAAAACCATAGACTGCCTCTTTTCAACAGGATCCACCATGGGGAGCAATGGAAGAGGTCTTCACCTAAAGAGCTGGATACCTATTCTCCTGCTTTCACAAGGCCGGTACCAACCAAGCCACTCTTCAAACAAGCCAAGAACTCTCTCTTCACTGCTGGACCCAACACAAGCTCTCCTTTCTTTTCTCCTTTGCCCCAGAGCTAGATCCTGTTCGCAGGTCCCCACTCCATTCTCAGCCCTTCTGCAGCATCCAGTGGTGCCTGGGTAACCAAGATCCTGAAAGCAAGATGGCCCTGGCCTCTGGGCAGGTTGGGGACCCTCAGCCAGTTCAAGCTGTCCCTGGAACCTCAGACTGCACTCCCTCACCCCCAAAGCTGTGTCCCGCAGCTTCCCATAGCCTGCCCGGTGCTGCAGTGGGGTAAGCACAGTCCAACTCCCAAGTCTACCTCCTGGAGTGGCCCAAGCCAAGTGACAGAGCAGATTCTGGACACCACAAGCCCTACAAAGTATGACTGGAAAGGGGCCAGTAGCCAATTGTCTGCTTACAGGTGGGAAGTTATAGGACAGAAAAGAGGAAGAAGGAAGGGAACTAAAACATTTCCTGTTTGGATATGTTGCTGGCTATTTCTAGGCGTAGCTTTGGAATCAAGATGAGAGGTGAGCTGAAAAATGTCAGGTGATAATAATCAACCCCATGTAATCAGCCCTTGCTGATGATCAGTGTGTGTGGAAGGCAAGACTCTGGAATAAACAGTTATTTCATCTCTGGGAATCAATGTGCTTTATTTTGGGGGAACTTGTCACTGGTTAACCAAAATGGGAAAACTTAACAAAATGGTATTATTGTGCTAATATTATCTGAACAATTTTTTTACATTATTTATTTTGTGTGCATATGTGCATGTATGTGTGTGCACATATGTGTAAGTCACAGCATGTGTAAAATCCAGAAATTTTTTATGGCCATAGAGTTTTTTTGTATTTATATTTTATTGGTTATTTTGTTTATGATCAACTGAATAAAATAATTTTTATGTTAAATATACAAATCAGTTATACCATCCAAATAATATAGGCAAGCAGTAAAAGTCAAACATTCTGATCTTCCCAATGACAAATGATGAAGGTCTGAAGGAACATTAAGAGTTAGATTCTATAGTCATGCTAATGAGACAGAGAGAAACCTAGATAAAGTCTATGTAGAAATCTGAAAGCATGAAGTTAATTCCTGTCCACTTTCTTTTCTTTCACTTCCATGATTGGCTGTCTGCATACCTCGACCTGAATATACATCTGACATTTCAACCTAACATGTCTATAACCCTGCTCATTATTTTCTCTAGGATAGCTTTAAGCCATCACTGTCAATATTATTATTCTGACAGCTCAGCAGGGTAAATATATATAGTTATCTTTGATTATTTTTTGTCCTTAGTCAGCCATATCTAATATATGAAAAAAAAAAAACTTCCAAAGTATTATTTTTTTCAAATGGGTTCCTACTTTCAGTTTCTATAACCAATCTATTAGTAAAATCAGAATAAAGATGCCTCTGTTGTCAAACTATATATACTTTTATTCAAAGGATGAATTATTATTATTTTAATGAAGCTATTCTGAAACACAATGTCACCCAAATTTATACTTCCAATAATATTGAGATCATACTTAATCTAAGTCAAATTGAAGCTACTGTAACATTCCCTAGGTCTCATTATTCCTTGCTTTTCATTTAATTTTCCTATCATTCTAGGCACTTCCCATATCTGTTGTTGATTTGAGAAACAAGAAACTACATTTAGTTATTCTATTTCCTATTTCATCTTCCTGAATTCCTACATTATAATTAAAATATATTATCATTTAAAAACAACAAAAAAAAACTAACACAAAACAAAACAAACCCTCCTAAGCCATTTATAGCTTGATTTAAAAGAGATGTGGTTGATTTAAATCCTGAAGTAATAACATTGTACCGTATAGATTTTACTTTGTTCATCCGGAAGTGCACTGTATTGAATCTTAGAGATATATATGTACTGGTTAGCTCTTTATCCCATTAGCTATATGACAGTGGAAACAAATATCTTGGGTTAATCTTGAAGCTCTACCATAATAGTACTGTGATTACGGAAATTTATTTCAAACTCTGAAGCTCCAATAACACTGCTGTACAATAGAGATATCACTATAATAAATTTTATCAGATAAATGGATTCTCAATTTGAATTAGTAATAAATTAGTAAAATTTTGTACCATTAAATCAGCAAAATTTAATTTCAACTTTTAAAGGTAAATTTATATGTATACTCATTTCTCTCCATTAATTCTTCTTTCCCTGTTTTAATATGAAGTTTTGCAAGTAAGTTTTCAGTAGCAAGACTTAGCCAAAATGGCAGCTTTAGAAAAATGGCTTCTCAGAGCAGTAGTTTCAATAAAATGAGAATTTCTTAAACTTGGTAATAGACATATAAACAATAATGCTTTCGCTGATTCAAAATCAATATGCTCAAAATCCCAAGTTTAAAATATATGATACAATCATGTTTTGTATGCTCCCAGAGATACACATTTTTTTTGCTGTATTAATTTTAGCTATTTTTGTCATTAAAAAGAAATCCTACATCTCCCAGCAGGCATTGTGAGACCAGCACTCGTCTAACCCTGCATATAACACTAACACCTTATTTCCCTAAATAAAATTACAGAATATGTAACACTTTTAGGTCCCTCCATTTGGAGTCATTTGGGAAGAAGGTCTCTCAAGAAAATTCCTGTATAAGATTAGCCTATAGCTACTCTGTCCTGCATTTTCTTGATTACTGATTGTTGTGAAAGGGCCCAGCCCACTGTGAGTAATGCCATTCCAGAGCTGGTCATCTTGAGCCCTATAAAGAATGCAGGATGAGTAAGTTGTGAGGAAGGAGACAGAAAGCAGTGTTCTTTCATAGTCTCTGCACTCATTTCTGCCTCCATGTACCTGCTATGACTGAATTCTTGCCCTGACTTCTTTCAATGGGGAACTATGAAGTAGAAATGAAGTTTTAGGGCAACAAACCCCTTCCTTTTAAATTTGATTTTGATTGTGGTGTTTTGTTACAGAAATAGAAGACTAACAATTCACCACTTTATAGCAGGTAGCAATGTTTAATCAGTTCCATGAAAAAATGGCATTCTACTTATTCATCCACTGGTGAACACTAGTGTGCTACTAAGCCTTTCTGTTAAAGTTTGAATTAGAAGTTATGAACTATCCAGTTTTTAATTCGTTTTCTAAGTGTCTTTTCCCAGTCTGTTTTTGTTTTGTTTTGTTTTGTTTTGTTTTGTCTTTTTAATAAAGACTTGTGTTAGCTGGCTTTGGATCATAAGGTGTCTCCTGTATTGTGTAAATCCCCCTAGAAACCATGAAAATATTTGCAACCAAAAGCTTTAAAATCAATGTAAATAATGTTTCCCTACATTCCCTTCTTATATTTGGTTTTCTTCTATCATTTGTAATTTTTAGCATTAAAATGCAACAATTATTATCTATATAAATTTATCCCCAAACATATTACATAATCTTTCTGCATAAGGTATTCATTTTCTTTAAATGAATGTCTCTCTTTCTACTAAGTTCAATTATTTCAAATTTCCAATTGATTTGCACTGCTACTATAAAAGTAAATAACTACACTTTAAATTTTGATCTGTTGTCTTTCAACATATAACTTTACTTGGATTTGCTGTTTTAGTTTGGTTTCTGATGCTCTGATAAAATATGCTGACCAGAGGAAACACACAAATTAAACAGTTCGAGGTAACAAGCCAATTCTGACAGCATCCATGGCAGGAACTCAAGGAAGGAACTTTGTGGCAGGAATTGAAGCAGGAATTATGGAATTTCAAACACTGCATACAGTCTTATTCCTTATAGCATAAGGAACTGTTGTGTGGGGAAGAGTCACTGGCTCAAAGACAGCATTACCCACACTGGGCTATGAAAACCTAAATTAGATAAAAGTTAAGAGAAAAACCTTCAGGCCAATCAGATGGATGCTATACCTCTGTCTCCTTTTCTCAGGTGTTTCAAACTGACACTATGACATTATCTCTACTAATTAGTTTGAACACACATTCTATCAAAAACATATTCTGGGTGCAGTTAATATATCATCATTTATTCTGACCTAGAGTTTCAAGAAGAAGATTTACTTTTTTCCAATATATATATATATATATATATTTAAGATTTCAAGTGTTTTATCAGATTTTCAAGGAGGAAAGTTTTTTGATCACCCTTCCTTTTATTAAATTATTGTATTTATTTTAATTTCAAATGTTACCTTTCCCTGGTCCCGCCTCCCAAAGTCCTTCATCCCATTCCTGATCCCCTTGACCATTGAGAAGGTGCTCCCAACCACCCCCACTCTCACCCCCTGCCCTCCATCCTCCATCCCCAAACCCCAACTTCCAACTCCCATACACTAACCTCCTCACATACCCACCCCCACTCCACCCCCCCCCAATAACCTCCTTCCCTAGGGCATCAAGTCTCTACAGGATTAGGCACATCCTCTCCCATGGAGTTCTGTCAAGGTGGTTCTCTGCTGCATATGTGCCTGGGGCAGTACACCAGCCCATGTCTGCTCTTTGGTTGGAAGCTTAGTCTCTGGGAGCTCCCAGGAGTTCAGATTAGTTGACACTGCTGGTCTTCCTATGGGCTTGCCATCCCCTTAGTTCCTTCAGTCTTTCCCCTGATTCTTCCATAGGGATCACTGACCTCAGTCCAATGGTTGGCTGTATCTGCATCTGTCTCAGTCAGCTGCTGGTTGAGCCTCTCTGAGGCCATGCATGCTAGGCTCCTGACTGCAACTATAACATGGCATCAGTAACAGTGTCAGGGTTTTGTTCCTGTGCACAGGATGGATCCCAAGTTGGAGAGGTCTCCAGATAGCTTTTCCTCAGTCTCTTCTCTATTTTCGTCACTGCATTTCCTTCAGACAGAAACAATTCTGGGTCAAATTATTTGGAGATGGGTGGGTTGCCCCATCCATTCCACTAGAGGTCCAGTTATCTACCTGGAGATAGAAATTTTTATTTAATGTTTCATAAAAGTAGGTGAAGTGTACAGCCTCCTTAAAAAATATATTCCTTTGAGAATGTCATGCTATGTATTTGATCATTCAACCACTTCTTCCCCAAGTCTTCCCAAGACTTTTGACATATTCACTTTACGTCCCATTCATTGACCTCCTCCTGGTCATCCCCATCCCCCGTCGCCTTCTGCTGTGACTGGCTGGGGCTCACCCTGGAGAACCCCCCAACCTGGCACTTTAAGTCTCTGTGAGGCAAGGCTCTTCCTCTTTCACTGAGGACAGACATGGTAGCCCAGTTGGAAGAACATATCCCACAGACAGGCTTCAACTTTTCAACTCCAGTTGCTCAGGACCTACATGAAGACCAAGCTGCACATCTGCTACATATGTTTGGGGGTACCTAGATTCAGCCAACATATGTTTTTGGATGGTGGTTCAGACTCTGAGAGCCCCAAGGGTCTAGGTTTGTTAATACTGTTGGTCTTCCTACAGAGTTCCTATCCTATTCAGGGCCCTCATTCTTTCTACTTACTCTTCCATAAAGGACTCCAATCTCCATTCATTGCTTGGCTGTGAGTGTCTGAATCACAGTCTGAATCAGCTGCTAGCTGGAGCCTCTCAGAGGACAGTATACTCCTGCCTTCAAGCATAGCATAATATCATTAATGGCATCAGGGATTTGTGCTTGCCCATGGGATGTGTCTCAAGTTGGGATGGTTACTTGTGGCAATTCCCTCAGTTTCTGGGAACTGGGAGAGAAGGATGATAGGTAGGGGAATGAGGGATTCAGGATCAGATGTAGGGAGAGATGGATAAATGGACATAAAAATAAATGGAAATATGCGACTGACAAGAGATGAAAAAGTGTGGGATGGACACCTCAAGGACTAGACAGAGTCCTGGGATAAGGGAGGCACCCAAGAATCAGTGGGGAGACCTTAGTGGTGACTCACAACAATGAGGTTATGGAACCAGAAAAGGCTACCTCCTGTAGCCAGGTAGGAATTCTAGGAATACCAGTGGAGCAATAGAAACACCAACCTACCCATAAAACTTTCAACCTAAAAGTTATCTGTCTACAATAAATGCAGGCATGAGGGATGAAGCAGAGACACAAGTTTTAAATGTTTTTCATAGACTCTCCATCCAAAAAACAACTTACAGAATAGAAAGTAGAGAAAACAACCTAACACTTCTACATTAGTTTTTACAATTTCTGTATATCAAAAATCATGATTTGTGCTATTCATTAGAAATCAATATTTCTGTATTAATATATTTTTATGTTGTATGCACCTTGAATGGCATGATGTATTGAATCTTAGGTTTGACTGATAAGTTGATATTCCTTTTCATATAAAAAATGTGCACTTTTTATCTATTTAAATATATTTAAAATTTTTGTGTACGATTTTCTTCATGAAGTAAGTTGGATTTGAAATATTCTATTTTGAATTAGTTTATTTAACATTATATCATCCTATATTTGGTCAAAATCCTATAGAAGTACCTTGGAATTTCATTTTTTTGTGGAAAGATTTGAACTTTATTTCTATCTTTTTAATGTGAATGCACTATTCAGACTCTATATGTATCCAGATTTAATTCAGAATTTTACATCCAGCAGTATTAAGTCCATTTTATCTATATTTAATTTTGGATAGTTTATTCTATTTCCTAATATCATTTATTCTCCAGTTAATTTTTAATGATAATATTTAAAATTTGTGTTTGATAAAATAAATTTTAATTATTTTTGAGTCCCACCTACATATTATTAACTACTTTGATGACAAGAAAGAAGATACTTTCTATTTTTTATCTTTTCATTCTTTTCTCTTTTTTTCTGTAATGGTTTTATACCTTCTCAAACTGCATGAATTTTGGCCCAGAATTAGATATTTTCTATTCTTCTTCTCATATTAATCTTCACTGTGGTTGTCCACATATTTTGGAGATCAGACACTGAAGCCATTCTTACAGCTTTATGAAGTAAGTTTTCCTTGTAATATTGTACAATAGATAATTCACCAGTTATTATATTTCCCAGTTGATGACAACACAGGAATTTAATTAAAGGTCATAAGTTAATTTGTCCCTTATTATTTGTTTTTCTTGTGCTGACATGTAAACCAGGCCTTCTGTTTATGGGACAAGCTGTCTATACCCCAAGGTTAAATTCCATATTCTTACCAAAAAAATCTACCTATGTTTGTGAGACGGATGTTTACAGTATTAAACATGCAAAAAAAGTCCAACTCTTTAAACATGTGCTTTTTAAAGTCTCAATGTCAGTCAGAGTTAAGAGAGACAAACAGATTCATTAGATAGCATAAAGAATAAATTGACACAGGATGAAAGAAGTAGAAAATCATATCTGGGGTTAATATTTATAAAATTGTTCAAGGAAAATGATTTAATTCCTTTTCTTGGTGGAACATTGATGCATTTTTGGCACTCTGAGTTTATCACTAATCTGTACAAACTGACACATGTGATAACCAGTTTAGAAAGAAGTTAAAATTCATTTTCATTTATCTGCTTCTTATTTATCAAAAAAGTAACATAATATTGCACGTTTGTAGAGCTAAGATGGTATCCAGAAAACACAGTCTTTAGATCATTTCCTTTATCAGAGAGCTAGCTTGAACATGTTTGCTCATGTACTTGAAATATTTCTCATCATAGGTTCAAATACAGAGTTGTGTGAATATAGATAAAATAAACTCCTTTAAAGCCTTTACCCATAACGATCATTGTAAATAATTTCGTCATATTATAGTACCACATCAGCTGTTAGGAGCATTTAATCTTCTTATGGAATACCCAGATTTTGGCTCTAAGCACCTATACTGTGGCTCACAGCCATTTGTCACTCCAGTTCCATGGGATCTAAGGCCATGTAAGACATCCCCGAGCACAGGGGTTACATATATGTACATACATGTGTTTATACAGCCAGGTAAACATTCATACATATAAAAATGTGAATAGCATTTTTACATTTTTTAGGTAAATGTCCAGTTTTTCATCTGCTTGGATAATTGAAATGAACAACTTCTATTTTGATTTGGTGAATGAGATTGTATAAATGCATGGTAAAGGTATAAAAATTGAATTCAATACAAGATTATACCTGTGAAAATCATATGGCTTTTGCTAATAATATTATATTTGTAATCTTTTATGGCATGGATTCACATCATATCAAACATATCACTATTAAGTGGTAAAATTGACTAGAATATATCTTGTTACACACAGTACATAATACATAATAGGGTTATATTATTCAATTTCACATTTTTTCCTGTCATGAAACATTATGTAATTCCACAAAATGATTAAAATTTCAAAGAGTATTACAAAAATTCACAGTTCATATTAAGTACAATGAAGGCTTCTGCTCAGTTTGCACAGCTCTCCCTCTTAACCTCATTTTGTTCCCAAAATCATCATGGTGATATTTTTTTTCCTTTTTAAAAAGGATTTTAAAGATAAACAGAAAAGAAGTGAGATAAGTAAACATAGGATAAGGAAGTGAAAAAAATTACTAACCTCTGGGCATCCAATTATTTTCACTGTGGGATAACCTTTTGCATTCATTTGTAGACCCTTAAAACATTGTTTTATACTGTACAGTTCAAAATAAGTGCTTTTAATTTTTTCAGTTTATGAAGCAGTGAAAAATAAAGACAAAATATGGCCTCAAATCAACTTTTTTTTTTAATTCTTCAGAATAAACCTGGGAAATGTTCTCTGCTTTGGAATAACTGTATTTTACGTTTATTTACTTGTCAACTGTAAATTCTATAGTATTACATGCTACTTGACTCTAAGTAATTTTTAATCTATCACAAGAATTTATATGAAATAGAAACAGGTATTATATACTTGGTAGTTGGTACTTTTTTAGTTCAAGGTATTTCAGTAATAAACCATGACTGTCTTAAAACACAAGTGTGCAACCATTCCAGAAGTTGACATTTCTGATATTCCTACAGCTACAACTGGAGCATTAAATATGAAATTTCAAAAAGGGTCAATATATTCAGTAGTATAATCACTTCATATTTATGGATATTGGAACACTACAATTATATAAATGAACGTATATAAATTGTTGCCAGAGAATAAAGACATACAATGACAGACATAGTTTTCTACATGTTAGTTATGCAATTTTATTTCACTTAAAGACATTTAGAGACATCTCAATTATTCAACTGTTGTCATTTAAATATTTCAATAATGTGTGGCACAAACCTGTTATCTTGACTTTGAGAAGTAGTCTTGATTTAGGGTCGGTTTTGTTTTTTATGCCCTTTATTCTTAGAAACCCTTATAATTTGCATTGATTCTTCACTCAAATTGATGCTGAATTCTAGTTCTCTCTCTCTCTATCTCCCTCTCTCTCTCTCTCTTTAGGTACCTTCTTAATCTTTTTCTCTGTGTCCCTGTCACTTTTTTGCCTTACCTATTCATCATACTCCACAGGTTTAGGTTATTTGATTTTGACTAAGTTTTCTGTAAGAGTGATTCTATATTCAAAATAATTTTTTGGAATCTCTGAGAGTTATTTTTAATAGATATTTTAGACCGGGTGTGTCAGTAACTAATCTTTATATACATAGAACAATAGAGAACAAGAAAAGAAAAAAGCCAACATCTGTATTATTATTTTTTATTATATATTTTCCTCAATTACATTTCCAATGCTATCCCAAAAGTCCCCCATACCCTCCCCCCCCCACATCCCAACCCACCCATTCCCATTTTTTTTTTTTTTTGGCCCTGGTGTTCCCCTGTACTGGGACATATAAAGTTTGCAAGTCCAATGGACCTCTCTTTCCAGTGATGGCTGACTAGGCCATCTTTTGATACATATGTAGCTAGAGTCCAGAGCTCTGGGGTATTGGTTAGTTCATAATGTTGTTCCACCTATAGGATTGCAGATCCCTTTAGCTCCTTGGGTACTTTCTCTAGCTCCTCTATTGGGAGCCCTGTGATCCATCCAATAGCTGACTGTGAGCATCCACTTCTGTGTTTGCTAGGCCTCGGCATAGTCTCACATGAGACAGCTATATTTGGGTCCTTTCAGCAAAATCTTGCTAGTGTATGCAATGGTGTCAGCGTTTGGAAGCTGATTATGGGGTGGATCCCTAGATATGGCAGTCTCTAGATGGTCCATTCTTTTGTCACAGCTCCAAACTTTGTCCCTGTAATTCCCTCCATGGGTGTTTTGTTCCCAATTCTAAGAAGGGCCACAGTGTCCACACTTTGGTCTTTATTCTTCTTGAGTTTCATGCGTTTAGCAAATTGTATCTTATATCTTGGGTATCCTAAGTTTTGGGCTAATATCCACTTATCAGTGAGTACATATTGTGTGAGTTCCTTTGTGATTGTGTTACCTCACTCAGGATGATGCCCTCTAGGTCCATCCATTTGCCTAGGAATTTCATAAATTCATTCTTTTTAATAGCTGAGTAGTACTCCATTGTGTAAATGTACCACATTTTCTGTATCCATTCCTCTGTTGAGGGGCATCTGGGTACTTTCCAGCTTCTGGCTATTATAAATAAGGGTGCTATGAACATAGTGGAGCATGTGTCCTTCTTACCAGTTGGGACATCTTCTGGATATATGCCCAGGAGAGGTATTGCTGGATCCTCCGGTAGTACTATGTTCAATTTTCTAAGGAGCTGCCAGACTGATTTCCAGAGTGGTTGTACAAGCTTGCAATCCTACCAACAGTGGAGTAGTGTTCCTCTTACTCCACATCCTTGCCAGCAACTGCTGTCACCTGAATTTTTGATCTTAGCCATTCTGACTGGTGTGAGGTGGAATCTCAGGGTTGTTTTGATTTGCATTAACCTGATGATTAAGGATGTTGAACATTTTTTCAGGTGCTTCTCTGCCATTTGGTATTCCTCAGGTGAGAATTCTTTGTTCAGTTCTGAGCCACATTTTTAAATGGGGTTATTTGATTTTCTGGAGTCCACCTTCATCAGCTCTCTCTATATATTGGATATTACTCCCCTATCTGATTAAGGATAGGTAAAGATCCTTTCCCAATCTGTTGGTAGTCTTTTTGTCTTATTGATCGTGTCTTTTGCCTTGCAGAAGCTTTGCAGTTTCATGAGGTGCCATTTGTGAATTCTCCATCTTACAGCACAAGCCTGTAAAAAATTCCTGTTCTATTCAGGAATTTTTCCCCTGTGCCCATATCTTCAAGGCTTTTCCCCTCATTCTCTTCTATATATTTCAGTGTATCTGGTTTTATGTTAAGTTCCTTGATCCACTTCGATTTGACCTTAGTACAAGGAGATAGGAATAGATAGATTCGCATTCTTCTACATGATAACAACCAGTTCTGCCAGCACTATTTGTTGAAAATGCTGTGTTTCTTCCACTGGATGGTTTTAGCTCCCTTGTCGAAGATCAAGTGACCATAGGTGTGTGGGTTCATTTCTGGGTTTTCAATTCTATTCCCTTGGTCTAATTGTCTGTCACTATACCAGTACCATGCAGTTTTTATCACAATTGCTCTGTAGTAAATTCTAGGTCAGGCATTCTGACTCCACCAGAGGTTCTTTTATCCTTGAGAAGAGTTTTTGCTATCCTAGGTTATTCTGCACAGGTGAGAGTACGGAATAGAGAAGCTAAAAGCTTCTGGGACAGGCGGGAGACACAGAGCTTCTAAGGCAGCCCCCTTTTCGGGCCCCAGACAGCTGGCCACTTTCCTGGCCAAAAGATAGGGGTCCGCATGGGCCAGGAGCACTTGGCCTGAGCATCAGCTGCAGACATCTTGGTTCCAGGACTCCTCCAAGAGTATTATGCACAGGTGAGAATGTAGAATACAGAAACTAACAGCTTCTGGGATGGGCAAAAGCAACTCAGCTTCTGGACAGGTCCTCATTTGGGCCTTCGTCTTCGGCCAGGAGGGAGGTCCTAAGGCCAGATATCTGTGCACCTTTCCTGTAAGAGGAGAGCTTGCCTGCAGAGAGTGCTATGGCAACGGAAACTCAGAGGAGAGATCTAGTCTCCCAGGTCTGCTGATAGAGGCTAACAGAATCACCTGAGGAACAAGCTCTAACCAGAGACAACTATAACAACTAGCTCCAGAGATTACCCAGATGGCGAAAGGCAAACGTAAGAATCCTACTAACATAAATCAAAACCACTCACCATCATCAGAACTCAGAACTCCCACCCCACCTAGTCCTGGGCACCCCAACACACCCGAAAAGCTAGACCCAGATTTAAAAGCATATCTCATGATGATGGTAGAGGACATCAAGAAGGACTTTAATAACTCACTTAAAGAAATACAGGAGAACACTGCTAAAGAGTTACAAGTCCTTAAAGAAAAACAGGAAAACACAACCAAACAGGTAGGAGTCCTTAAAGAAAAACAGGAAAACACATCCAAACAGGTGATGGAAATGAACAAAACCATACTAGACCTAAAAAGGGAAGTAGACACAATAAAAAAAAAAAAGTGAGGCAACCCTGGAGATACAAACCCTAGGAAAGAAATCTGGAACCATAGACGCGAGCATCAGCAACAGAATACAAGAGATGGAAGAGAGAATCTCAGGTGCAGAAGATTCCATAGACAACATCTGTATTATAATAGATCCATTAATTCTATGTTAAGACACAAATCTTGAATATATGAAGTTTCCAGAGAGCAATGAAATTCACTATATGTGCTCCAAATCAATCAGCTCCTGAAGCTAAGAAACTGGTGTTTTTCAGTGCCTCCTCTTTTATTTTTA
Organism: Mus musculus; assembly: GCF_000001635.26. NCBI lineage: Eukaryota > Metazoa > Chordata > Mammalia > Rodentia > Muridae > Mus > Mus musculus. The sequence goes on from NC_000071.6 coordinate 61,625,927, forward strand.
GTTTATTTATTTACTTATGTATTCTCTCATATATTACATAATGACTGAAAATTTTCATTCCTCTACTCCTACCAATCCTGCCCCTAATCCCCTCTCTTCCAGATTTACTCCTCCATATCCTTTAAAATAATAATAATAATAGTAATAAAGCAAAATTCCCAGGGATATCCATCGAACATGGCTTAAAACTTAAAACGTTACAATAGAACTAGGCACATGCCCTCCTATCAAGGCTGGATGAGGCAATTTAGTAGGAAGAATGGGTTCCAAGTACAGGCAAAAGAATCAGACATTTCCATTCCTATTTCTGCAAGTCCCTCAAGAACAACCCTCCTATTCAAATCCCAACCTATCCCTAGTATGCCTGCAAAATCTATTCTATTTTACCTTTCCAGTGAGAGTCATTTCAGCCATTTTTATTTCCTAGCCTCTTTTGGTCTGTGCATTGTAACATTAGAATCCTGAGTGAGGTAAGCCAGGCCAGGAAGGCAAGCATGGTTTGTACTCATTGTAAATAGATATTATCTGTTAAGTTAAGGAGTGGCCCCTCTTAAAATAAAAATGAGAAAAGTGATATCAGTTCACTCAAACACTCACTGTAGTGCTAAATAAGACAACTAAAAACCTTCAACAAATTTTAAACTGAGACTAAATTATTTATCTGTTAAAACGTTGTTGTAAAATATTGCTTCGTTAGTTTTTGGAATTTTATTTTTATCCAAATATTCAATATATTTGAAACTGCAAAATTGTGTGTTAACAATAGATTTGAACACTGATGTTACCATATAATAAAGAGTAAAGAGAGGAGAGTAACTAGAAGTCGTTCTTGTCTCATGAGCTATCAAATCCATGGAATATATAATAGTCTACATGGTCATTGCAAAGTTTAAATGACATTAAAAATGATTATAGAAATTTATTCCTAATTTATAGCCTATGAATGTGAATAATTAGTGTTGAACATTTTTAAAAATTCACAAATGTTAGCACATATCCTGTATATAGAAATATATTTAAAATAATTACGTTTTCTTAGCATTGTTTATATATTGGTAGATACTGAGAACATTAATAGTATATATTCTAAACAATCTTTCTGTAATATAACAGGTATATTATTTAATCATTTATTTCTGTAAATTATCTTTAGTGTAAGAGCTATTATTAATTTAGATTAATCTAATTCATAATTTTCTGATATTTCTACTTCTTTTTTAAAATATTTTATTAGGTATTTTCCTCATTTACATTTCCAATGCTATCCCAAAAGTCCCCCATACCCTCCCCCACCCACTCTCCTACCCACCCACTCACACTTTTTGGCCCTGGTGTTCCCCTGTATTAGGGCATATAAAGTTTGCAAATCCAATGGGCCTCTCTTTCCAGTGACGGACGACTAGGCCATCTTTTGCTACATATGCAGCTAGAGTCCAGAGCTCCGGGGTACTGGTTAGTTCATACTGTTGTTCCACCTATAGGGTTGCAGATCCCTTTAGCTCCTTGGGTACTTTCTCTAGCTCTTCCATTGGGGGCCCTGTGATCCATCCAACAGCTGACTATGAGCATCCACTTCTGTGTTTGCTGGGCCCCAGTATAGTCTCACAAGAGACAGCTATATCACGGTCCTTTCAGCAAAATCTTGCTAGAGTATGCAATGGTGTCAGCGTTTGGAAGCTGATTATGGGATGGATCCCCAGATATGGCAGTCTCTAGATGGTCCATCCTTTCATCACAGAACCAAACTTTGTCTCTGTAACTCCTTCCATGGGTGTTTTGTTCCCAATTCTAAGAAGGGGCAAAGCGTCCACATTTTGGTCTTTGTTCTTCTTGAGTTTCATGCGTTTTGCAGATTGTATCTTGTATCTTGGGTATTCTAAGTTTCTGGGCTAATATCCATAATATGTTATCAGTGAGTACATATTGTGTGAGTTCCTTTGTCACTGGTTTATGTCACTCAGGATGATGCCCTCCAGGTCCATCTATTTGCCTTGGAATTTCATAAATTAATTCTTTTCAATAGCTGAGTAGTACTCCATTGTGTAAATGTGCCACATTTTCTGTATCCATTCCTCTGTTGAGGGGCATCTGGGTTCTTTCCAGCTTCTGGCTGTTATAAATAAGGCTGCTATGGACATAGTGGAGCATGTGTCCTTCTTACCAGTTGGAACATATTCTGGATATATGCCTACCAGTGGAACTGCAGTATCTTCCGGTAGTACTATGTCCAATTTTCTGAGGAACCGCCAGACTGATTTCCAGAGTGGTTGTACAAGCTTGCAATCCCACCAACAATGGAGGAGTGCTCCTCTTTCTCCACATCCTTGCCAGCATCTGTTGTTACCTGAATTTTTGATCTTAGCCATTCTGACTGGTGTGAGTTGGAATCTCAGGGTTGTTTTGATTTGCATTAACCTGATGATTAAGGATGTTGAACATTTTTTCAGGTGCTTCTCTGCCATTCGGTATTCCTCAGGTGAGAATTCTTTGTTCAGCCTGAGCCCCAGTTTTTAATGAGGTTATTTAATTTTCTGGAGTCCACCTTCCTGAGTTCTTCATATATATTAGATATTAGTCCCCTATCTGATTTGGGATAGATAAAGATCCTTTCCCAATCTGTTGTGGTCTTATGTCTCAAAAATCTTCATTCTATGGCAAGAGAAAAATTTTCCTACCTTCTTTGTAGAAACTTTTTAATTATCTTTTTTCTTTACAGTTGTGATTGGATTTAGTATTGGTTATGTTTTAAGATAAGAACATCTGTTATTTTTCATGAAACTGTCTGGCAAAAATCACTCCATTGCATTGAAATTATCTAAAACTTTAATACAATGTGAATTGAATAAATTATCAACGAGGAATATTCTAGTATTGTGTTTTATGTATTTGTGAGTGGATGAACAAGCACACTTGCACAGATTATCTAAATGTACTATTTATTTATTTATTTATTTAATCTAGGTCTATGTACATAGTAGTTGAATAATAGTTGAGTAATCAACCTTGATTTATATTTCTAGCCATTCTTTCACTTTTGATTTTGATTGAATGTTTCATTGAGTTGATTATTCTAGTCTTGATCTTGAAATTCAACTGCTTTAGACCATCATGGAGCTGGACTTGTGATACAATATTTTTTCTTCTTTCTCTTTTAAGTTTACAAAACCAAAATAAAATATGACAAATGATATTACTATACAGAAAAATAAATGTCAAATTTTTATTTAAATGATAGGCATTAGTGACAAAAATTATTTATTTATTTATTTTTATGATGGTGCATGCCTTAATTTTTTATCTTTATATAATTGAAGTTCTGATTTATTTTATTGGCTAATTTCTTTATTTTTTTCAAATGTTATCTCCTCTCTAGGTCTCCCCTCCAGAAGCCCCCTAGCCCCTCCCCCTGCCTCTATGAGGGTGCTCCCCCATCCACCCACCCACTAGAAATAGTTTGTTATGAAATTCTATTATGAGTCAGTTATTCCCATATTTTACATCCATTTTAATTTGAAAATCAGTGAGTGTATTTTGGAAGACAAATTAAGAAGTCAACTCAACAATATGGGAATACAATTAAGAAACCCTAATTTTAGTGGCTTTTTTGAACTCTTTTAACTTAAATGTATATTTCTCTTATTGGTAGATAAACAGATAACATACCTTTTAGAAATAATGAATATTCTCATGCCCAGCCCTATCACCCCTGTACCTACTCATGCCTAATTGCCTTCCCTACACCCCTGATCCCTCCTTTCCTACTCAGTTTCCTCTCTTCATTCACATCTGATGACTATTTAGATTCCCCTTCTGACTGAGATTCATGTGTGCTCCTTTGCAACCTCTCTTATTTCCCAGTTTCTTTGGGTCTATGGGTTGTACAATGGTTGTCCAGCACATTGTGGCTAATGTCTACTTATAAGTCAGTGCATACCACATATGTCTTTCTGGCTCTGAGTTTTTCACTCAGATATTCTCAAGTTCCAACCATGTGCCTGAAAAATTCATGATGTCTTAGTTTTTAATAGTTGGATAGTGTTCCATTGTGAAGATACCATATTTTCTTTATCCATTCTTCAGTTAAAGGACATCTCGGTTGTTTCAAGTTTCTGGTTATTTACAAATAAAGGTGATGTAAACATAGTTGTGTAAGTATAGCTGGCTTGGATTTCAGTGGGAGAGCATATGTCTCGTCCCTCTGGGACTAAATGTCCTATAAGGTAACCAAGGGTGTATCCCCTGCTCTGAGCAGGAGAGAAGGTTGCAATGGGGTGAGAGATTTGTAAAGCTGGGACTGGGGAAAAAAAGGGAATGTGGCTGTAATCAGCATGTAAACTGAATACAAATTTATCTTTATGACATTGTCTTATGAAGCTATGCTTTAAGTTGCCTATACTGTTAAAGTGGAGGCAAGTTTTCATATGGCAATGTTTATTCACCATTATTAGATTTCAAAAGCATGAAAGATGATAGTAAAAGTTCTTATCCCTTCTTGAGAATGTCTGTGATCAAAAGATTAATAAGGACATCAATGCTGTCCTGACATTGAACAAAGAATAACCTCTCCAAGACAAAGTTTTGGTAAAACGACAAACATTTTAGAGCACATGGATCCTCATTGTGTCTTGTGAAGTGCATCAGAGTTAGACTCATAACCTCAATCCATATGTTGCACAGTATCTGTGCCAAACCTAGCTTGTAAAGTAATTAATGAGCATATGGCTTCACCAAATTAGACACAAATATTTAAATAAAATACTTATCACATATTATAGATTTTCTGTGTACTGTGTTTTGAAGTACTGCAGACAATTATTTTTAATATACCATCTAGTTACAGTTTAAAAGGAATGTTATTTTCAGTTTTAGTGCATCTTAATGATTCTGGTGAGGTATGAGTATTTGAACAGATACCAATTTAACATAAGAAATTTATCTCTTCACATTACATCATTTTAGAATAAAAACTTGGCTCCTTTTCCCATCAAGACGTTTAATTTTTCTTAATTTTTCTTTCACATGACATTAAATTCATGTTGGCGAATGACAAACAAAGACTACAGGAGAGAGCATGTTGAATTTGAGTGTAATTTGTCAAATTGAGCATTAAACTTTTTATACAGAAGAGTAACAAGAAACCAGGTAAACACATCCACTAAGTTAGAGTGACACAATACAAAAGAAATGTATACATCAAATGTATGTATTATGGAGGGGACCAGGCCACGTTTACCACTAAGAAGGGAGCCAGGTGTAATGCTAGTCTATTGTTAAGCCCACCACCAGGGGTTCTTAGTAAATGCCTGATTATGCTGTTTCTTTGGGCCTAGTGAAGAAACCTGTTTCATGGGGATTCCCTAAGGCTTTCATGGTAAATCTACCTATTTGCTAGGCCATTGTGTATTCACTTGTTTGGGTGAGACTGGCTACTGCCCTATGTAATAGCTCTGCAGACTAGCCCTGAGCTATTCCAGCTCTGTTCTTTGTAATGCCTACTTAGTTTCTCCTTCTCTGCTAGAAGTAAATTTGAATGTTACTGAATAGGTAAACTTCTCACTGAATTCCTACTGAATTCCAAGCTCTCCAGCTTCAAGGATTTTCTAGGACATTGGAACACTGGTGGAGGCTTACCTATGTTGAAATTCAATCTTTAAAGGCACTTATAATAAAACTATACTTAAAGAGAGCAAACACCATACTAATGCCGGGATAGGGTTTGAGTATACAGGTTACAAGAATGCCAAGTTTCCAGGAGGCATAGTTTCCTTGAAACTCTTTGCCTCATGAGTGCTTCCAGGCCTCTCAGCCTGTCAAGCAGACTTCACTGGAGTGGGTGTAGCATTCTCCCCCTTTCGTTTTATTTTTCAGCCGAAGTTCCAGAATGCCCCGCTTTGTCATAACTATAGATCTCAGAAGTACTCTAAAGATGAGTGGAAACAATGGTTACTAATAAAATAATGCCAATAATAATAGCAAGTAGGATTATATATGGAACCCAATCCAGGGGATTGAGTCCACTTAGGTTATTTTTTAAATCTCGGGCCAATTCATCAATGTTCCAAGTGTCCAAGTGACTTCTGCTAATATCTGAATTTCCTGCCTTTTTAGCCTTAATATTTACTATACCCTGCCCTATTGCTAAGACTACTACTTCTAAGACATTAACCTTTGCTTCCATTTTTTTTAATCTATAATATGTTGCTCTGACAAAGCTATGGAAATATTCCTATGCTTATCATTAACAAAATGAGTGGTATGCAGTTGCTGAACTAAGGTTGTGGTAGATACCTTTTCAAAGTTTGCATTCCCAGAGTTTTAAACCAAGGATCATTTCCTAACTCTACAGGCAGCAAACATAAGCAGGTCTCTTTTAAAAAATCATATCAGAAGATTTTTCTTATCTAAATTAGAATCTACACAATTAGTTAATTGACAAGAATTACAATGAATATGAAAAGACTTGTCAAGATTGGTGATCTTAAGTCTTAAAATTATCTAACAATATAGTATAAGACCCCCCAACTCAATGTGTTTCTTAGAACCCTAGAAACAAGGCCGAGCATAGAGTTCTCTGTTTTTCTGCCTTCAGCCTGAGAGAGTGATTACCACGGGGTGACCAATCCAGGAGCCTGACCCATTGTGTAAGGGACCAAGAATGTTTCCCGAAGATAGCCTGTCACTTTCCATGAGAGATGAGCTGTAATTCACCATCCCCACTTTTACGATGTTTACTCAATGTCCCCAGTCTTTGTGATCTTATCCTCCCCTGACTTTACGGTTTATTCTTTAACCCCCCCTCCATACTGAAACTGCTGGGGGTCGATCTACTCTGCCCCTGTGTGGGCTACAAGCTTGGCCTCAGCATGCTGATTAAACCTCATGCAATATTGCATCAAGAACGGTTTCTCTCGAGTTAGTGGGGTGTCGGCTCATCCCAGGACTTGAGCAAGATTCTCCCCAGAAACGGGGTCATTCAATAGCATACAGGTAAGGTATAGAAGCTTTTACAGCTATAGAGGAGTTGGCCTGAATGGCCAAAAACAGTGTCTCTGACGAAATCTTGTCCAATACTCTGTAGCAGTCCCTCTGTCTGAGTCAGCATTTTTAGTTGTGCCCAAGTTGGCTCTCTTTGCTGAAGCCCATGGCAGAGATAGGAAGAGTTTCTTTGTCTTGCTTGTAAGTGGCTCCTCTCCCCGATTCCTCTTTCTCTGTGCGCTCAATACAGCTTTCCTGTCACCATTGTCAGGGCACTCAGAAACTCACAGGTCTGCCTGTCACATGAATCATTCTAGAAGCTAGCATGCTCCTGCAGCATTCTGTGGAAAAAATAGAAAGGTCTTCACTCAGACAGTTCCTCATCCCATTCCTCCTACCTCATGTTTCCAAGAGGATGTCCCCAAACTCCCAAACCCCCACTACAACCTCATCAGACCTCCCCATTACCTGGTACCTCCAGTCTCTTGGGGGGATAGGTGCTTCTCTCACTGAGGGCAGACCAGGCAGTTCTCTGCTGTATATATGTCTGGGCTTCCTACTAGCTTGTGTATACTGCCTGTTGTTGGCTCAGTGTCTAAGAGATCTCAGTGGTCAGTGGTTAGTTGAGACTGTTGGTCTTCCTATGCTGTTGCCCTCCTCCTTAGCTTTTTCCAGCATTTCCCAAATTCAACCTCAGGGGTCCTGACTTCAGTCCATTGGTTGGGTGTCAATATCTGCAACTGTCTCAGCCAGCTGCTGTTTGGACCTCTCTCAAGGACAGCCATGCTAGGCTTCTATCTGTAAACACACCATAGCATCAGCAAAGGTGTCAGGACTTGGAGTCTTCCCTCAAGATAGATCCCAAGTTGCACCTGTTACTGAACTTTTTGTCCCTCAGGCTTTTCTCCATTTTTGTTCCTGCAGTTTTTTTAGACAGGAATAATTCTGGGTTAGAGTTTTTGACTATGGTATGGCAACTCCATCTCTCATTTGATACCCTGTCTTTTTTACCAAAGGTGGGCTCTACAATTTCCCTCTCCTCACTGTTGAACATTTCATCTAAGGTGCCTCCCTTTGAGTCTTGAGAATATTTCACCACCCTGGTCTCTAGTACATTTTAGAGCATGATGCCCCCCGCCCCCCGCCCCCAGAGCTTGTATATTTCCATTCATTGTGCTTGCCCTCTCTTCTCTCTTGTATACCCCCTCCCCCAAGACATGATCAGGTTTTCTTTTTCCCCTCCTCTTCCCCTCTTTCAACAGATCCCTCTCTTTCTCTGCCTCCTGTGATTGTTTTCTTCTCTCTTCCAAGTGTGATTAAACCATCCTTACTTTGTAAACATTCTTGAGTTCTGTGGATTGTATTCTGGGTATTCTGTATATTTTTTGGCTAATATCAACTAATTAGTGAGAACATATCATGCATGTCCTTTTGGGTTTGAGATACTTCACTTATGATGATGTTTTCTAGTTCCATCCACTTGCCTGCAAAACTCATGATGTCCTAGTTCTTAGTTCTTAATAGCTGATTAGTATTTCATTATATAAGTGAACCACATTTTCTGTATCCATTCTTCTGTTTAGGAACATCTGGGTTGTTTCCAGCTTCTGGCTATCACTGATAAGGCTGATATGAACATGGTGGAGCATGGGCCCCTCTGGCATTGTGGGGTATCTTTTGGGTATATGCCCAAGAGATATACCCAAGAGATATGGTATAGTTGGGTCTTCAGGTAAGTCTATTTGCAATTTTCTAAGGAAGCCTCCAGATTGATTTCCAGAGTTGCTGTACAAGTTTGAAATCCCAGCAGTAATAGAAGAATCTTCCCCTTTCTCCACATCCTCTCCAACATGTGCTATCACCTGATTTTTGATCTTAGCCATTCTGATTCTTATAATGTGGAATCCCAAGGTCATTTTGATTTGCATTTCCCTGATCACTCAGGACTTTGAAATATTTGAAATGTAAATTTCTGGTTCTGGGGTATCTCAAAGAGTATCAATGTTTCCATTTTATGCTTATACCAAATTTTTATTATCATTTTATGAGGTGATGGACTGAGTGGAGTCTCAGTTCCTAAAACCATCAGAAATATGTGTTTTCTGATGGTCATGACCATCAGACCATGTTGAGAACTGTACCTTTAGAAAATTCACACGACAATGATCTAGTAGATAGCAGAACATAGGGAATTCAGTCTAGTATTGATCTGGAAGTTTCATTCTTACTGGCTGGCTTTCATAATGCTGGAAAGTTGTATGCAGAATACCAGAAGAGAAAATTAATTATCACCTCCATCCAGCTGTGAACACTGAGCTACAGTGATGCAATTATGACATTAACATCATTGCATTAACCAATCATTTTCAGGTTTAATTTCAGAGCCACAAGATAAGACTAATACCTGGTAATATTAACAAGCTAAGGACCTATGGTTAGACAGATGGTAGGCACTAAGAGAGAACCTATTATGCAGACAAAAGTTAACAGTATTTAAAAGATTTCTAATGACTTACCTTAAACTCATAGGTCAATGCATAACTCAAATATCATTAGAGGTGCCACATCCTTGTCAGTCAATGAGGTAATTTAGAAAAGATATTTTCTCTCCCATTTTGTTTGTTTGTTTTTTCTCCTATAAGACTTTACTTAAGTTTTTGAGGAGAAAATCAGATTCCCCATCTTCTGATTCTGTGCAAATAAATGATAAAAGCTCCTAGTGATGGTTTGTCACAAGTATTATTTCAAAAATAAACTCTTTAGATAACAATATAATTTGTTATTAAAATTATTAAAATAAATATAACTATTAAATTATAAACATAATTATAATTTTCAGTGTTTCCAACAGAAAGTAACTACCAATAAGTTGCCATAAAACATTTTCTCTAAGATATGACTATGTTTCAAATGTTGTCTGATTTCAGAAATGTAAAAGAAATTACACATATGTTATACATGCAATCTGATATTAAGAATACCATCTTAATATATTTTAACTTACCAAATTTTTGTTTTGGAATAATCGTATTCATTTCTAGGCAACATTATATTTAAAATGGAGAATAGGGATTTTAATTTGTATAATCACAAAATAATTTTTATAAGAGGAATGTAGAGATGGAATGCAAGCAACAGACTATTTTTAAATTTAGCATATAAATGAAAATATAATATTTTTTGGAAAGTAGCAAATAAGTTTTTTTGCTAAAGTCCATAATGCTTTGAGATCCAGAATTTTATTTTTAATTGAAAAGTCACAAAAATGTTAAACTTGGTTTGAGAAAAATTGCACAGATTGTAACAAGGAAAACTTTACTTGCTCAAAATCAACGTACTTGCTAAGGATTCAGTGTAAGATGGAAAGTAATAGGGTACATGGACTGCTGTTTATTTATCGAAATGATATTTCTTTAAAGCTTATCTTTACATGTACAAAAGCATAAAAACACAACATAAATTTATTACTTAGGTCCAGTAAGACTGCTCAGTGAGTGTAAAGAAAGTCATTGCTGCACTCTGGGAACCTGAGTTCTATAACTGAAGTTGTTAGTGTACCAAAAAAAAAAAAAAAAAAAAAAAAAAACAAAAAAAAACTATTCTAAGAATTCTCCTCTGAACATCACACATGTGCTATGGTATATAATACACACACACACACACACACACACACACACACACACACACACACAGAGGCACACACACATGCACACACACACATATATAAATATAAATATATATGTATATATACACATACAAGCATACATTAATAAATTAAGAAGTAAAATCAGATCTTATTTATCAAAATGATTAAAGTTCATTTTAGATATATTATAAACACATTAGCATTCATAAGAAAATACAAAGATCACTGAATGATTTTGCTTAATATTATATGTATTTGTACATAAAAAGAACCATTGAAATTAATGTAAACCATGTTCAATTGATATATACTTTTCTCACTTCTCATATGACTTTAAATTTTTTCAAAAGAATAGTTTTAAAGTTATGATAATACTATTTGTAGAAACTAAAATATAAAAGTTCCACTTAACATTTCAATTCAAAATCTCCAACATAAAAGGGTTATTTGATTTAGTTGGATTTTTCTGAGTGATGCTCTAAGTGTCATTTTCCTATCTTTTATAAACCTTTCCCTTTTAGGACAGTTAAAGCATAGTGAATAATTTCTTTCAATTTTTTTCACATTAAATTCCAAGGTTTCCTTCTGAGATTTAAAAAGCCACCAAACTTTATAAACATAAGAATTACTTCCACATTAAAGGACTGATCACAGCAGGGCAGTGCTGAAGGCCCAGGGAATGATTCAGACATTGAATTGAAATGGAACACTCCCCCCAGGTGATTTAGAAAATGTCATAATCTTTTCAATATGATGAACTGAACAGGCTTACAGAGATCAAGGTAAAAGCCAGTGTGGAGGCTAAAAGGTACAATCATCACAATTTGAACTTTTAATCTGAAAGACCTTCAATTTCCTCTCCCATTGGCTTCCACTGGATAGCTTAAGTACAGGATTCACCTAATTCCAGATCATCTATTTGAGGACATCTTAAAAGCACTATAAAGCACAAGGGATCATGCTAGAAGTTGAGAGATTTAGCCATCCAAAGTCTCTTGGTGCTGTGTCACAGATTCTAACTTTTAAGTATCTTCATGCCTGAAATATGAGGAAAGGCTCTTTAAAGCATTATCAATAAACACTTAAATATTAAAATCAGTCAGTCTTACAGGGTTGATTGGGTGTCAGAAAGACTGAGAAGACATACGTGGGAAATGACAGTGGATTGTTGTAAATGTTGGTACAGTTGTGCACAGCTGCTGCAAGGCTGACTGCCATTTCCTTGGAACCAAAAAATCCGTGAGTCAAATGACACAATGAAAAACAGCAGCTTTTCAGTGGACCTAGAAAATGTTTTTCGTGTAATTTATTAGAAACACAGCAGTCAGTATTGATTGACAGGGATATGCCTGCCCCTTTACAAAATGTAGAAGAGTTACCTCTGAAGCATTGATTGTGCATACAATGATAGAAAGCAGTTTCACTAACCTGTCAGAGAAATAGGGTATTCAGTAGGATGAACTAGTGAAAACTAGAAAAACATGTTCATCTGATTAATATAAACTTTGATGCTATAAAACTGGGAGGCTATGTCAATATCACATGGATCAAGGAAAAATTCACTGGACCCCCCCCAAAAAAAAGAAAGAAAGAAAAAGATGGATTCATGAAACAATTCAACAACCACCCCCAAGACAATATTCTAACATGCACTTTATATTAATCTACAACTTTTCATGAAAATTAATTTAAATTTCCAGATAAAAATTAAATAATATAACTTGTGCACTTTTGTTTAAGAACACAGAATTGTGGTTTGAGAAAACACTCAGCAATAGAGCATTTACATAGACTACCTAAGAGCCCTGAGTTTTGAATCTCAGGATAGTGAAATAGAAATAATAATACGTCTTAGTAATAAAGCCATAACCAATATTTAAAGTACACTCCTTTTTTTTTGTTTTTTTTTTGAAAGTATCACTCTTGTTTACAATGCACTTATAGATCATACCTATTCCAGATTATCCTCTAACATTCTCCCCCACCCATACCAGACACCCTCTTATCTTTCCAGATAGTAGCCCCCTCCTATTCTTATGTCCTTCCTTTACACTTTCTCGTTCTCTTTCTTTTCTTTCTTTCTTTCTTTCTTTCTTTCTTTCTTTCTTTCTTTCTTTCTTTCTTTCTCTCTCTCTCTCTCTCTCTCTCTCTCTCTCTTTCTTTCTTTCTTTCTTTCTTTCTTTCTTTCTTTCGTTCCCTTTCTTCCTTTCCTTCTTTCACTGAGTGTAAGAACAGATACTTTGTGTTCATGATGTAACAGGCATGTGAATTCAGTTGACAATGCCCCATAGCACTCTTCCCTGTCCTTCAGCTCTGAAAGTTCTTTCAGCCCCTCTTTTGTGAGATTCCCTAGTTCTCACACAGTGTGACATGAATGTGGTGTTAGTGACCAGGCCCTCCGCAATCACTTCTCTCACCAAATTGGCCAATTGTAGTAACACACTGCAGAAAGAAGCATCTGTAATCAAGGCTGAGAGCTGCATTCATCTAGGGATACAAAGTACATTCTTTACAGGCAGCTTAAATGCATTTTCATCTGCCACAACATCAGTCGTCTGCTCCGCCATCAGGCTATGACCTCCTTTGCCATGCATGTTTTAGCAGTTCTAGGATGCCAGGTATATGTCATCCCTTGTTGAAGAGGCCTGAAAACTGATGCTGAAGTGGTTGGTTGTGGTGCAGTGGAACATGCCACTGGACAGAAAACCTGGTATAGTCAAGCAGATTCAGGAATCCTGGCAAGGCGACTGGATTTTTCTGTTGGTTGGTGATCTACACCCCACTCCTTACAGCTTCATGGAGCCTTGAACAATTACTTTCTTCCACACTGATCTTAAGCCTATGATTGTGCTGTGCTAAGTATGCTTCACACGGCTTTTTTTTGGATAGCAACACACTCGAGAAATCTTCATTGGGTCCACTCCTACAGGTTCTCTTGTTGTATTCAGCATGGCAGCAATCCCTGAGTCATAGTCAATTTTCAGAACCCCAAATAGCTGGAAAGTGCTGGGGTTGCAAGTTTACCAATCGATTGCAATTCACTGTGATGCTGACTGTAGACTACCTCGGCATCTTCTGAAATTTCAGAAAATGTTTCTGGATTTGCCTTCAAGAAGTCGGGGTTGACCTGTTCAAACTCAGTGATTTTGCTTAAGGATACAGAGCCCACCACCAGCAAGAAGACATCAAGTGAGGGATGGGGTTGCCACCTCACAGTCACATCTCTGACCCATAATTGCTCCTGTCTGCAAGAATTACCGGGATGGAAATGGAGTGGAGCCTGAGGAAAAGAAGTTGCAGTGACAGATCCAAAGTGGGATCCAGGTCAAGGGGAGGTCCCAAGTCCAAACACTACTATTGAATCTATGAAGCACTCACAAAAAGGGACCTATCATGATGGCCCTTCAAAAGACTGAACAAGCAGCTGTAAGAGTCAGATACAGGTGTTTGTGCCCAGCCAATGGACAAAAGCAGCTGAATTAGAACTCCTAATTGTTGAATTGGGAAAGGCTGAAAGAAGCTGAGGAGAAGAGTGATCCTGTTGGAGGACTAGCAATCTCAATTAATCTGGATCCCCAAGATCTCTCAAATATTGGACCACCAAAGAGAAAGCATACAGGGACTGATATGAGGCCCCCAACACACATATAGTAGAGGACGTCCAGGTCTGTGTTCATTCAGAGATGATTCACCTAACCTTCAAGAAATCAGGGGCCCCAGGAGTTTAGAGGTCAGGTGGAGTGGAAAGTGGGTCATCCACATGGAGAAAGGGTGGGGTGGGGAGGAGGTGTGGGATGTGGAGCAGGTAGAAAGTGGATGGGGTGGTAGGAAATGGAATATGGAATGTAAAAAACAAATTAAAAATAAGATAAAGTTTTAAAATAAAGGATACAATCATCCCATCAAACAGCTTAACAGGTGATATGACTTCATCTTCTGAATTTTTAGTAGTTTGTAGCATTCAAACAACCACGGTAGCAAAATTCTGTCCAAAAACCCTCTCTTGTGTTATACCAACCAGTAATCTGGAGATGCAGAGAGTTGAGAAGATTTCCGATAATTTATTGTAGATCAAAATCAAGGATGTTCTGGGTGCCAAGTAACATCTTCCCTTCCAGAAAACTAGCATACCCTGGATAAACAACCAGAGGTGCACCTTGTCCACTATTTTGCAAGGCATGTGCAAAGGCCATGTGGACCTGTGTTCTTCAATGGCTATGTGAACTGAGTGCAACACATGGATAATCTTGTCCCATAGCATGAAAAGAATCAAGACAGCTTTCATGCTTAGACATCTGGGAGACTGATTTGATCCAATCTCCCTGCAATTCATCGCACTTTAACCCAATAGAGATGCTCTTTGTTATGTGATTTATTTGTTCTCTGATGGTCAATTGAAACTGCCTCCCATGCATTTAGAACGAAACTTTTGGAAACATCTACACAGAGATTACTCAAACCCATGGAGATACAATGACAGAACCATGTGTGTGACACTTCCAAGTTAACGGGGTCCAGCTTTCTCACGAAGGAGAGAAAGGAAGGAAGAAAACAAGCTACTGTCCTCTTGTATTTCCTCTGTCAAGGCCAGAGGAGAATATGTCATACATTTGATGAATTAACCTCTCTTTGATGTGCCATTGCTTGCTGTAAGATAAAGCTAAATCCCACTTAAAGTCTATTCTGAACTTGCTGGACTAGGCCAAACTTGTAAACCATGTATCACTCTGGGATTTTAAAATGATATCATACTTTTGGTTTCTGCATTTGTGGTTTATTTGTAGATGTCACCTTCTTAAGTCTTGCATCTGAGAGGATGTGTGCCTGGGCCTCCCTCACCTTGACAAGTCCCTGTACTTACTGCCTTAAGTACTTAACTTTGATCTTGAGGGAGGAAACCTCTCTCAGAATTAGGTATAACATCTTGACTTCTTGCTGCATCGAGTTTTGTTGTTGTTGTTGTTTGTTTTTTGTTATTGTTTTGTTTTGTTTTGGTGAGGTTTTGACCTTACTAACTCACTCAAATGAAAGGGAACAGGTGACAATATCGCCACCAGTGATAAGAGAGTCTTTTAAACCATTGCAGGTTTGTCTAGCTTGGCATACAGTTGTAATCAGGGGATCATTTGGTTGGCCTGCATGAGGAAAGATCTAGCCCTGCAAGAACGACCAAAGTGTTTCAGCTCTCTGAGGGGAAGCCAGAGCAAAGCAGACTGCCAAGCCTTTTCAGTGGCCACTGAAGTCCCAAATTTGGTGGCAGGAATCAAGATGCTGCAGGCAGCTAGGAGTTAAGTTCGGGGCCACCAAACTGGAAGTAGCTGCAGTCAAGCACAAATACCAAGCTGGTTGGGCCTGGTGGAGGTCCAGCAAGGAAAGTTTCCTTAGCGAAAGTTCTTTTATGAAGTGTTCCAGCTTGAGTAAGACAGGTACTCTCAGATGACCTTTGATAAAATAACTCATGCACTTTATTCCTTGTAGATAGGACATTATAAACATTTGAATATGGGTTGGAATCTAGAGGCAGGTGCTTTCTACTGGCTTGGTCTGAGATTTTAGGGATGCTTCATCAGCATGTAGAAGGACTTCAGGTTCTTTTTGTTCCTAAATAACTGTCTGTCTCAGTCATCTCATGGGGTGTCTTGGTAGTCATGTGTTCCAAGACAGGACCCTGGTGATTAAATGCCTACCATTCTCAATTATGAGAATTGCTGGGGTTCCTGAATCTGCTCTACCTTACCAGCTGTTCTGTCTGGTGGCATAGTTCACTGCTTCACTGTTGGTTACTAATAGGACAATCACCACACTAGTCTACTAGTTGATGTACCTTATGGGCAGGTCATTGGTTACAGCACACAGGATCTGCATTTGGGTGAGTTTGTGTATGATCTTTTCTCCTCTTCAAAGATTTGCTCCCACAATATTCTTGACTTCTACTTTCATGTTAGTTTTATGAATCTCTTCCTTGATATTTTTTTCATTCCACTACTTATTATGTTTCCTTTATTGCTATTTATCCTCACTAATTATCTCTTTACCTTAAACACAACAACCTAAAAACTCAACAAATCTATGGAGAACAAGAAATTGACTGTATCATGTAAAGTTCTAACTGATACATGTACAATTCCTGTACCTAAGACTAAGGGAATGTTGTAGAAAATGGACCAGAAAGTTTTAAGAGCCAGAGGAAAGTTGTTTTGCTGTGAGTATTGTCAGAAGCTACAATTGTGAGTTCTTAACATGGCTGCTTAAACAAGACTAGAACAAATATTACACAAAGGTATATAATAACATAGACAGGGGAAATCAGCAGCACCTCAATACTAGAAAAAGAACTATGGACAAATGGGCAGTCACAGTGACTAGTCAGCAAATTGTTTATTAAATACTAAGTGGCCAGACAGCCTGAGATCCTATTCATAGGTAACAATTTATGGACCAAACAGGTTGTATTTGTACACACACTTAGGCATAAATACACTCACATGCACACACACCACACTTGTGTAAATATATATTAATATAAATCAATATATATTAATTATGATATGAATCAATCTATATATCTATATCTATATCATCTATTGGTGTGTGTGTGTGTGTGTGTGTGTGTGTGTGCGCGCGCGCGCGCATGTATTCATCAATGAAAGAAAAAAGAGGCATGAACTTGGAAGAGCAAGAAGATACATGCATGGAAAATTAAAAGAGGAAGGCAAAGGGGAGAAAAGAGCTAACTACATTATAATTTCACAATTTAAAAAATATTATAAAATTTATTCAGCTTATAAGAACTGTTCAAAATTGTATAAAATCAATTAAATAATTTTAAACTCTGTTTATGATAACAAACATAAAATGTTTGTGGGATTGCATTAACCTCTTTTTATAATATTTTTCCAGTTCTATCAATTTTTAAAAAATTCTATTATCTTCCGGATTGAATAGAATTCTATCATGTAAATGTGTCAGATTTCAATTATTCATTTATTAATCAGTAGGCATCTAGGCTGATTCCATTTCTGGGCTATTGTGAAGAGGGAAGCAGTGGATATGACTTTTCAGATATCTCTGTGATGAGATATGTATTCAGACATGGTATACCTGGTTTATGCAACACATATTTACATTTTTTAAATATTCTCTCAGTCATTTCAAATGTCACCATACCAACACACATTGGCACCAAAAGTGGACTCTCAACGTAGTTTTTCCTTTCAAAAGTAAATTTATTCACTCATTCATGTGTGTACGGTGGCATAGATCAGACAACAGCTTTCAGGAGTCATGCTTGTTTGTCTGTCCTGTATTTTTAACAAGCTTCAGTCCTCTCATTTGGTGATATGATCTTTTGCCATCAGCCATTTCCCTCTTTACTCAAAAGATTTAGATTTCTCATCATCCTGATATTGATTTCTTTTCAAATCATTTGCCTGCATTTTGCATTTATTCCTTTGAGATCTCTCTACTTAATTTGTTTTCTTTATGTACAGTTTTGGATTATATATTACATATATTTTTATATCATATATTTAGCTGGGAAAGGTCATATAATTATTTGTGGTATAGCCTCAGTGCATTGTACTTTTCACTTATTGTGAAAATTATTTTTGATTTGGTTTGTTCTATTTTTAAATATTGTTTTTATACTCAGAGAAACTGGGGTCCTTTTCTGTATACCCTTGACTATATTAATATCTTAAAATGTACATTCTATTTTCTGTCTTTTAATTGTAAAAAGTCAGGTCTTACATTGATATCTTGGAAAAAATTGAGGATTTCTTGTTTTGGGTTTGCTTGTTTTGTTTTCTCTCTGTGTTCATATACACAGATTATAAATCTACTTTCATTATTCTACATAGAGACACACAGTTATCTATTAACCATTTTTTGAAGATGCTATATTTTTCTCAAGTGTGTATGTTTAGTAACTTTGTTAAAATTCACATGGCTATTTGTTCTGTATTTATTCCTTGTTTTTCATTTATCAATCAACATGCAAATTTTTGCATCAGTAAAATCCTTGTTTTGTTAGAGATATGTAGTATAATGCAAATTCTCACACAATAGTGCATACAGTATATTTGTGGTTGTTGTTTATAGTTACTTTCATTTATTAAGGTTTGTTTTGGCTTTCATATAAAATGTAAGACTTTTTTCTTTATTGTGAAGGAGGTTATTGGGAATTCTCTGACTGAAAAATAGTGTCTAGAAAATACAAATAACTAAGGCATGAAAACATGAAGACATTCCATGATCAATGAAAAAAAATGGACTACATAACTAGACAATTGTCAAAGAAGAATTGTAGATGTATAGAAAATATGGAAAATGTGTTCTAGACACTTAGCCACAAAGAAAATGCAGGGCAAAAGTATTCTAAAATCCCATACCATTCCATTCAACAGTGCAAATGCAAATGCTGAGAATATAAGGAAGGGAGGACTGTTGAAGATTTCTGATGGGAGTACAAACTAACACAGGTAGCCACCTTATAAATAAGTATAGAAGAAGAAGGACACCCAATTCCCACCATAGGTGCCATTATCATGAATGAATGTGTGACAAGGAGATGGGAAAAACAAGGTACATGGTAGAGAGATAAAAGAGAAAGCAAAGTAAAGCAGTTTGAAGACTCTGAAGAAAGCTGGAGCTGGAGACTACATCAGTTATGAATGGAAGACATAAAGAGGCCATGATGCAGTCCTTGAACTGACTGTAAACAAGAGCCATGTCTGTATTCATGTTTCTGCTACAGCTAGGGTCTGTGTTTATGACTGTGGCATGTTTTATCACCAAATCTCAGACAGATGTCCATGTTCTTGGCTGCTACAAGAGACCATGTGGGTATCTGGGAGTCATGCTGCCGAGTAGGGACATGCTGTTCTGAGTGGCCTGTACTGCGACCTGAGACCATTTGAATATCTGGTTCCAGCCAGCTACAGGAGGACTATGGTCCTATGGCAGCTTGGGTCTATGTTGATGGCAAGGAAGCAGGTGAGCCAGACCAGGAGGTGTAGGAAAATTGGCTTTGTCCCAGTCTGCATTTAGGTATAGGCAGTGTAGCAGAAATCAGAGGTCTTAAAGCAGACCAATGTTTCATTACAATGGACATTTACAAGTTAAGATATGTGGGCAAAATGATATTCTCTGTGACACACTGTGATGCACTACAGTTTTCACAACAACTTTTTTCTATCTTAATTATTTTCTTTGGAGGGGGAGGTTACTAGTGTGGAGGGCAGATACCCAGGTACACAGAGGTGATTGAGTTTGGGATGCGTGGGGTGGAGACTATGGCAAAATTCACAAAATATTAATAAAAAAGCTTAAAAAGTAAGTAGAGAAGTTTCTCAGAATATTAGGAATAAAACAACTTTCTCATTCAGTATCTAAACACATAAGCAAAGGACACAAGTTCATAATGAACTCCATCTTAATCTATAGTCATTGTCTCTTTAGTCATGATAGTAGGAAATAGAATCAATCCAGATGGACCCCAACTGGTGAAAATTTGGAACATAAATACAATGGAACATTATTAGGCTATAAATAAAAGTTAAATTATAAGATATGCAGGTAAATGAATGAAGCTGGAATAAAACTATACAGAACTAGGCAAGCCAAGCCCAGGAAAACAAACACAATATGCTCTTTCTCATACGTGTATCATATGTTTGACTCATAACTTTTGTTTGTAGATCCCTTAGGAATACTGAGGAAACCAATAACGTAGGGATACAAGAGTTGTGGAGTGAGGTTAAATTAATGGAAATGGAGTAATAAATCACAGTTGTGGCATGGTAAAGTTGTAGTGACAGTCTATTTTCATGTTGTAGCTTCAGATGGGTATAAGGACTATATAAGGCATGTTTCAGAAAGGTATAAATCCTCTTGACCTGATAACCATCCCAAATCCCCTATGAATATACCATCACACTGTTGACTACATTTAAAAAATATGAATTTGAAATAATGCAAGCTATAATGTCTTCCTTTGGCTCAGAGATTGTTATCATATAATAAGACCTGTGACATAATTTAAAACTACACAGGACTTAACATAAGCTGAACAAACTCTAGATTTCTCTTTTTAAAAATCTTTTCTTCTTTCTTCTGTCTATGTGAGAATGGAATTAAACAATAAAGCACCCATTTGTTTAGAACTTAAATTGATGCATAGACACTGACATTGCATTGAAGAGTGCAGTTATGCTATTCATTTATTTATACAAACTCTGTTTTAGTTTCCCCTTTCTACTTGTTTTCCTGTTGGCCTTTTAATTTTATTTCTTCCCTCACCAAGCTAGAAAGTTGTATTTACTGTTCTTTAATTTATTTTCACAGTATGATTGCCTCTGGCCACCAGCCAGCCAGCCATTTATTTATACGGCTGAGACAAATGTTATTCCTTGTATGCACTGCTGTTGTTTTATGTTCTTAGAAAAGGAAAATGCTGAGTACATCAAGTCAACACATTTTGCAGTCCATTTGCACAGAGATGTCTCTACCTAGGTTTTCCTTCAGAAGGTGACTTTGAGCAAGTTCAACCTCTGGCACTTAGCTGACTAAAAATGCTCGGACGGGCTCTGGTTTCAAATTCAAGTAAAGTTATTTAATCTGTGGACCTTGAATCTTCTTGTTATGTACCTTCAAGATTTTTAAGTTTACTGTGAAGTATTCTAATTACAGAAGATATTTGAAAAAAGTTAAATCCATAGAATGAAATAAAGCTTACACCAGTTAGCGGAGAAATTAGTAAAACAGTTATACATTTTATTCTTAGTTATTACTCAGAATAATAGCCTAATCACTACAGAAACATTTTTATGTACAGGAAATTTTAATCCAACAACATGGATTGTCTGGCAAGGGATCATACGTAAAGACCTTCAAGGTCTGTATGGTCCAGCTGGGATGAAGACATGACCCTAGTACAGACCTTTAATCTCTCTGGCTGGAATATACAGAGAAAACTTTAATGCACAACATTAAGCCCCAAAAAATGAAGATACATTTAGTTTGTAGAAGGAATCCAGCATGTTTGAAAATAGCATCTAATTGATGGGAAAAAAAGAAGTCATGAATCAAAGAAATATTTGACAGAATTTAAAGATGCAATATACCCAACTATCAGAACAACAAAGGAAAGATAGGACTTGAGAAACTACATAGAAAAGAGCCTTACGGGAATAATAGCACAGGAAAAAGAAGGATCTAAGAGAAAAGTACACACACACACACACACACACACACACACACACACACAGAGAGAGAGAGAGAGAGAGAGAGAGAGAGAGAGATTTACCAGGACAGTGTTACAAAGAAAGTTTGCATGTTAAAATAGTAGGAGCCAGCTGAGTAGACAAAGAAAGGTTGCATGTTAAAATAGTAGGAGCCAGCTGAGTATTACAGATTGCCAGAGTTAGTGTGAGGCCAAGCAGAGCAATTCAGTCAGAACCCAAGAGAAGCCAATTAGAATCAGTCAGCTTGTAGACAAGTTTTAAACCAGAACAGGTAAGTTGAATTAACAAACCAGAGTCAGAAAGAACTATAAAGTTTGCACTTATTCATCAGGGAGCCTCTGGAGATGACAATTATGTCTAGCAAATAAAAATTACTATTATACTATGACCATTTAATGAAAAGGCAGAGTATTGTTGCTTTAAAATGATCTAGTTATAAGTAACTTGCAATGAAACGGGCACTAATAACATCTTGTCAAATGAGAACATTAACATCCATTTAATGAAATAATGCTCTACACAGGCCTTCAGTTCTAGCAACTCAGTGGATGTTCAAGGCCTCCATGGACTGCATATCAAGTTCAAGGCCAATCTGGACAAATTAGGTAGAGACTGACTCTGAATTTAAATAAAAAATAAAAGTAAAGAAAAGAAAAAGAGGGCTGGCTATATAGTTTGCTTAGTGAAAATGATTTAACTAACTGATATGCAAGGCCTTAGTTTTAATATCATGTGTACATTAGCACAACTTTGTCTGGATGCAGCTTATTGATACATATATTCAGTTATTAGACTATTCAGTTTTAGATGTTTCCTCCTATATAAAACATGGAAGAGATGATATTTCTAAAATTTCTGGACCTAAACTTTAGAATTCCAAATTAATACTGATGTATGTTTAGGCTATATTATTTGTTTTCATTATTTGTAGACTAAAATTATATTTATTGCCACTAGGTACATTTCTTTTTTCAGAATTATTTGAGGTGGTAACAAGTACTCTGAATAATTTAAATTCTTTGAGCCTCCTGTTTGATAATAGAAAATAAATTCCATTCTACTTTTGTTTAGGCATTTCATTACTGCCCTTCTTTCTAAGTCCTTTACTTCCTCAAATGTGCAGACATACACTTATTATTGTTCCTAAATCTGAAAATGTAGCTGTCTGAGCTTGCATTTTGCTGTGTTAAGAGGGTCAACGTTGAGTGCAAATTAGTTGGATTCAAATGACAGATATTTGCATAGAAGGGATTTGCTCTCTAAAAACCTCAGAAACAAATTAATTCAAAATGTTAGCTTACCTTGGAGCACAAGTAAGCTACAATTGAATACATAATCCCTAATTCAATTTTCACCTTGGTGTTTTGGAATCAACTCTATTTTCCAGTTGTAGTTGGTAAGTACATTGGAGTGGCTTTAGAAATGGAATCAAAGTCAAGTGCAAATTCTTTCTGAAAATGAACATCCTATTTCCATAATTAAGTTTATTGTTTACAAAAATTTATATGCACACAAGATTATTTTAGAGCCTCTGGAAATTTGAGCCATTGTAAGTAGACTGATAAATAACTAGCAATCAGAAATACTGATATTATCCATTCATTTTTATTCAATCACAAGCAGTGACTATTTTGCACACAGTTGTTTTAGTCAAACTTTATCATTCATTTATACATCTGTGGTACTAAAATACAGTTTTATTTTATTAGTATAGTTAGGATAACAATACATTTTATAATACTCACCTTGATTTAAAATTACAAAACTTAAATAGGTTTAGCTCCATAGGAGGAACAACATGAACTAAACAGTACCTCCAGAGCTCCCTAGGACTAAACCACCAATCAAAGAAATCACATGATGGGACTCATGGCTCTAGCTTCATATGTAGCAGAGGACGGCCTAGACTGTCATCAATGGGAGAAGAGGCCTTTGGTCCTGTGAAGGTTCTATGTCCTAGTATAGGGAAATTTCCCACAAAGATGGAGTGGGTGGGTTGGGAAGCAGGGGGAGGAGTTAGGAGATAAGGGATTTTCAGAGGGAAAACTAGAAAGGGGGATAACATTTGAAATTTAAATAAAGAAAATAATAAAAAATGAATTAAACATTGGCTGTAAAAAAAACCCTCAAATAATTAAATACCATAACATAATCTTTATAGATAATATATATCACAGCCTCCCTATTTATGCAGTTGCTAACCTAATGAATGTCCTATGACTGACTAATAGAACAAATGTATAGTTTTTCATTAAAATTTTACCAAGTGAGAAGCAGACACTAATTTTCCCTGGAAAATACTGTTATTTATATTTTTAATTTTATAGTGAAATTTTATTAAGTATAAACCTATAATTAACAAGAGACAATTTTATGTAGATCACTTTAAAATATCATTTTTTACTTATATTGATTTTAGAGATTATAATATAATTACATAATTTTCCCCTTCGTTTTTTCTCTGGCCAAAGCCTCCTATATATTCTTCCTTGATCTTTTTCAGATTAATGTCCTCTTTTTCTCATTAGTTTTTCTCATTAGTTGTTACATGCATATATTTATGTGCATATACATTTATATTATGCAATACAGAAATAGAACCAATTCAGTCTAAATAGCATTATTAGAGTGTATGCTTTTAAGGTTTATTTTTTTAACTCTATTTCAGGAACAAATGTTAATCAACTTAATTTTCGGTTAAAGGATATATTTATTTCTAAAAAATAAATAAGTACATTGATCTGATTTTTTGCCTGTTTATGAAAGCATTCACATGTGAATTCATCACTAATATTTTTCTTCAACAACTACACTTATGTGAATATTATGTCAGCTGTATGCAAGTCTATATTTATGAGCTAGTTAACTTCTTTTACTTGAATTAATCTTTATGTTTTATGCTTTACTTATGTACAATTTATATGTTTGGTAAGTAAAATATCATTGATTTATTCTTGTAGTTGTGGTTTTCTTTATTCATTCTTATTTTAATTTCTACTTATTCTTTGAAGATTTTATAAATAATCTAAGGTACCTCAATCTCATTCAGCTCTCACTATTCCCTGCTACTTCCTCAATTTCTGCAAGAACATGTTGCATCTAACAACTCCCTGTATAGTGTTATAAGCCTGAAATCATTTAAAAATATTTATCATTTAAATGTGTGTGTGTGTGTGTGCATGAGTGTGTGTGTGTGTTTGCGTGTGTGTGTGTGTGTTTGCATGCATGTGTGTCTAAATACTCCCATGTGGTACTGCTAGTAGATGACACAGCCTTTGGGCACAACTGAGTTAGAATTACAATTGCTTGTGAAACATTTGGCTTGGGTTCTGGGAAATAAAAGCAACTACTCTTCAAAATTTCCCATTTTACAGACCCAACTTACATATGGATCTAATTTGAAACATCTCTTAATTCCACCTAAATATTCATGACCATAGTATCATTCACTGGGGTGTGCATCTGCAGCCTACTGAATGGCATATTCTGGAAACAAACAAACAGAATAAAACAAAACAGAAAACAACAACAACAACAAAACCTGATTCCCCTTTCCCGAGTTGACATCAAATGCATGGATATCTTCAGCTGGGTTTGGTCATTAGAAGACTTTCCACAATCACTATATGAATTTAATGGGCTGGATCTTTTGTAGTTTACATAGCTTTTATGTAGATAACCAAAACTTAGGTGATTTCATGTATACTCCACCCATGACATAGTCAGATAATAGCATTTTACAGCACTTTCCTTTACTGGGAAAGAGATAGCATCTTCAATAAATGCTATTTGAAATCCTGGATTTCAGTCTGGAGAAAAATGCAACTTGATAGTTAACAATTACTTTACAGAAAAGTTACAGCCAAATGTATCAAGAACCTTAAAACACTGAATCTGTCAGAGGAAAATATAGCATGCATGCTACAACATTGAGGCACAGGAGAGACTTTCTCAAAAGGACTCTGGTGACTTAGAAGTGAGATTAATAGTCAGTTAAGAAAATCTCAGTTAACCTTGGAGATTCTGGAGAGCAAAGGAAAAGAAAACAAGCCAGCCTTTATAACATGAGAAAAATCCTTCTCAGCTCTACATGTGAGGAAAGATGTGTGAATAGAACACACAAGAAACACAAACAGACTATATTTTATTTCACATAATTTACATATATATACATATATACACACACACATACACTATATATATCTATGTATCTATGTATCTATGTATCTATCTATTTATCTATCTATATCTATATATCTATACATCTATATATCTATATATCTACATATCTACATATCTATATATCTACATATCTATATATCTATAAATCTATATATCTATATATCTACATATCTACATATCTATATATCTACATATCTACATATCTACATATCTATATATATAGATATCTATATATCTACATATCTATATATATAGATATCTATATATCTATATATCTATATATCTATGTATCTATATATCTATATATCTATATATCTATATATCTATATATCTATATATCTATATATCTATATATCTACACATCTATACATCTATACATCTATACATCTATACATCTATATATCTATACATCTATACATCTATATATCTATATATCTATATATCTATATATCTATACATCTATACATCTATATATCTATATATCTATACATCTATATATCTATACATCTATACATCTATACATCTATATATCTATACATCTATATATCTATATATCTATACATCTATATATCTATATAGCTATATAGCTATATATCTATATATCTATATATCTATATATCTATATATCTATATATCTATATATCTATATATCTATATATCTATATATCTAATCTATATATCTATACATCTATATATCTATACATCTATACATTTATACATCTATATATCTATATATCTATACATCTATACATCTATATATCTATATATCTATACATCTATATATCTATATATCTATATATCTATAATCTATATCTATATATGTAAATTATGTGAAATCACTGCTGCTCTCTCCAGAGACACCAGAAGAAGGCATTGAATCCTGTTACAGATGGTTGTGAGCCACTATGTGGTTGCTGGAAATTGAACTCAGGACCCCTGGAAGATCAGTCAGTGCTCTTAGCCACTGAAAAATCTCTCCAGACTCCTATTTTATACTTCTAAACTGTAATAAACTACTTACAAATATTGATACTAATTCATCAATCTATGAATGTATATATTATAAAACATTTATTTATGAATTATATTACTTTAATATATTATTCATGAATTATATTACTACAATATATGTTTACCAATGAGTAGTACGGTAATGAAATTAAGTAAGATGGACACCTGAATCACCATAAGTTTAAATCATTGTTTTATTATTGGAATTCACTTTTTAATAAAATTAAAACAAGAGGAATCTAATAATTTATAGTCTAAACTCTGGAATCATGTTTTGGAGATGACCAACTACCATTATTTAGATAAGTGATATTCAGTACTTTAAATGTCTTATAAACTTCATTTTCTAATTAATAATATGGGAACAGTATTACCATGTGTTTTTTCCATGAAAATTGAAATGGGCATTTATAAGAACATTTTTAATATGCTCATTGAAACTAAACAAAAATCAAACTTCTCCATTCCTCACCATACTTTTAGTGAGATTTTGTATTAAAGTGGCATCCGATTGCATTAATTTGCTATCCAAATTTCTGTGAATTGTGGCAAAGTAATGAGAAGATGAAATCCATTTTAAAATAGCTAGGATTTGTGCACAGCCTTGAAATTACAAGTTTTCATCTTCAACTATAAAATCATCAAGAAATAGTCCTGTCATCTTTTCTTGTTAGCACATGCACTTTAAAGTAAATGTAGCTTTTTAAACTTAAGATGAGAGGACAGGATGTGAACATGAAAGTGCTGATTCTTAAGTAAATGTCATCTTGCTTCGTATTTTTAGAAATGCTGAAAAGTGACTGTGTAAAAGGAAACAAGATTCTGTTTTACTCTGACCTGCGTCCTCTCTTGGGTTTTTTTGGTTATCTCCTTTCACTGAAAGTGTGATTCTCAGTAAGTGTTAAAAGAAATTCCTATTAAAATCTCAGGAATATATCCCGGACAAATAATTTCATTCAACAATCTACTTGTAATCTCTGGATTATAATTGTATCTGTAGATTAGGTCTATATAGTTTTAAGTTTGTGTTATAGGTGTGTGTGTGTGTTTGTGTGTGTGTGCGTTCACATGCATGCATGCTTGTGTGTTACACATCTCAATTTACAGTGATTTGACTTTCATATTATACTATTTAAAAATTATATCTATTTTAATATTAATACATTTTATTGCATTGGCTTTCATGATTACGGAGACTGAAAAAGCATTTGATTGTTCTTCTCTATGTTAGAAGTACATTTGGTGTAAATTTTACAACACTTGCAATGGTCACCAACAGGGTACCCTGAAGCATAAGATACAATGCTAGAACAAGACAGCTGTGACTTACGTCATGTTGTCAGCCATGAAAAGAAAAATTGGCTTTTGAATTTTTGTCACATTCAGTCACCCATAAGGGCAGTCATCCAAATAAAGAGAGCCATTTTTCATAGCTACTATATAAGTCCATATTAAGCCTACTAGAAAAAAATATATACCTTGTAAATGTCTACTTGAACATACCTTTAGGTTGAAGTAAAGCTCACCAGGATATTATTGTAATATATATATATATGTATATATATATATATATATATATATATATATATATATATATACATATATATATATATATTGTACATGCTCTCATGAGGCTTTATCAGTAACTCACTCTTAACCAACTGCTGAGGGTAATTACTTTGAAAATAAAAGAATCTGACTAAGAACAGATCTCATGTGCTCATACAGAGAGTTTTAAATGGATGTGTTAAAAGAAACTTTATCCAACACATATAAATAATTTTTTTCAAGGCAGGATTCTTCTGTGAATCCCTGGCTGTTCTAGTGATCTGTCTGTGGATATCATGGAACTCAGAGATCCATTTCCTCTGCCTCTGAGTGCTGGTGTAACTGGTGTGCTTGTACCACCATAACCTGGCTTTTTTGTTTTGTTCTAGTTTTTCTAAATATCACTGGTGAATACAACTAAATTTATTTTCCAATATCTCTCATAACACAGCCATTGTTTGAAAATGTGAAGGGAATTAGAATAGAATTAAATGATACAAAAATTTGTAGGGCAATTCCAATATTTTGTTTCTTAACATTGAGAAAAATAACATGAGAAATACACTGATACAATTTACTGAATGCATGCAATTTCAGTTTTATAGGAAATTTGAACACATGTGTATATTTCCATAAGGAAAGTGAAAGACTAATAAAACAAGTTTTCTATAAAGAAGAACTAATGACACAATACAAAAGGCATATAAATGACTTAAAACAATATGAAATGCTCTTTAATTTCTACATAAATATCACAAATTATATCATTGTTCAGTGACCATTTCTTTTTTCATAGTATTTTACTTGAGTATGTTTGGAAAACGTATATTAACGTGACCTGTTAAGACCTGATCACATACATGGCTCTGGAATGAAAGAAAATGACAAGAGACCAATAGATAATAATTTCACAAAATTTGCCAAATTTCTATGCACTAGCAACTAGTCTACAAGTGTTAACTCTAGGCCAGAATCATAACGAAATTTCACTAAACTGAGGGATGGAAAATTGTAGGCTTAAGTTTTTATCTTTATAGAAACCATAACATGTGGAATAAGGGTAATCCCATAAAATGGAATTCTCTACAAAAGAACAAAATACATTTCAAATTAATTGGTAGCATAATCACTTAAATAGAAATTATTGTAGCTACTTCAAAAGAAAATTAGAATTACATAAATCAGTAATGTTGAGCATATTATGAACTGTAATTTTCTGTAAGAGTAAACACTCATAGTTATGCTGAAATTGATACTTCCGATATATTTCACTAGTGAAATTGGAATATGGCAAATGAACAACTAAGTTTCTATCCCTATATTAACATTTAATAAGTATGTCCAAATAACCTAAGTTTTTTAGTTTAAAATGTATATGCCTATATCTATCTACCTAGTTGTTTCAAATTCTAAAACATAAAACAGTCATATTTTTCAATGTCCAGGGACATTTGAAGAGTATTGGTAGTAAAAACCGACTGTGATTTCTAAACCACAAAGCTTTTCTAAAAGATATATCAATGTGAGCTATATTGGAAGATAACGTTCAGTTTAATCTATTTTTTCTTTTTTCAACAGTTTTTATAAACTTTTATCCTATTCTTTCTTGTTCCTCAATGACTCCAAGAGCCTGCCACTACATACCCAACTTCACATTTTCTATCTATAGAAAACAAAACAACAACAACAAAAAAATCCAAAACAGCTTTTGTTGACCAATTACTCCTGAACCTGAGGTTTCCCTTAATTTGTGGTTGATAAAGCAAGATTCAGCTCATGAAAGAAAACTCATTTTTTGATATCAATTGCAAAAGTCTTCTTGGCATGGTCTATATAATTATAGTTATATGCCTTTCTGTATTCTGGGAAATTTACCTGCCATGAACTTAAGCATGTCAAGTACATGATGTCAGAGTATCTGTTAGTCCATTTGTGCATCAGTCCCGTTATGTATGGGAAGTATTTTTATCTTTAAGTAGCCAAACTTCTGTTTTTCCCCAATATCCTGACTTGTTATCTACCTAGATCCCTGAGCCAACATTTAGGAGAGGAGGATAATAATGAGATTTCACTTAAGGCTGAGGGATACAAGGTCCCACACTCTTCATATTATATAGTAGTGGTTCTCTATGTTATTTACTATATATGGGAAGAAGATACTTTTGTGATGAGCATTCAGCTATGTGTTGTTCTATGGGTATATTTACATAGTGTTAAGAGTCACTTAATTGCTAAGCTCATTTTGAAAATAATTATACAAGATTTTCTCCTTTGGTCCATGATCTGTCTAGTCTCAGCTTCTTGGTTTTATCATCAATTTCAAGTATAGGTTCCAAAGAAGTCTTATCAAAAGAGAAAAAAAAATAAACAGTGGGTTATTTCAATAGTATTTGTGTCACTCTGTACAAGTGCATTTCTTTTAGGCAGGTCACTATTATACTTTGCAAAGCTGAGTGAGATTGATGTTCACTTTTCTCCTCCAGTAATGTAGCTGGTACCTTCCAGCATTATGAATGCTATTTAGTAAAGCTGAAGTTTTTTGATGAGCACCAGTACAGTCCCTCCACGATCACGAACACAAGAATGCGCTGTCTTCCAAACTAAGGTCTTATCTACATATTGTGATGTATCATCAATAGCCTAGAATTATTCGGTAATGTTTGGGGTGGACAATAGAACTCCTTCGGCCAACATTTCAAATAGATGACATCCATTTCTGGTACTGAGTGGATGGCGGTATTATCTTGGTCATTATACAGTAACTTCCTTTATTGTTTAGGATGTTTCAACCATAATCGGTAATCTGTGGCTTTTCAGAAGATGTTGGTTTCAGTTATTGTTCTACATATTCTCTTCAGTACTCGATGCTTTGAAAACCATTCCTTTTTAAATCCATATGCTCTAACCACCCCCTTTATCCCTTCATAACACTGCAGTTCAATTAATTTAATATAGTGTATATATGGTCAGCTTTGAACACATGCATGCATATTTTCCTATAGTTGGTCACGAGTTCAGTTTAAATACATAAACTATATCATTTATAAGATTGCAGCTGTTATTCTCAGGATGACCTAGAATAGACCGCACAGAGGCAAGCCAGGCATTCTTTGGAAGGCTTTCCATCTTTTACATTCACCTACTTACCTAACACATTTGGATTTGTGACTCACCTGCAGGTAATAGAGGTACATTAAAGCTATTTCTGAACAGTAAAAATGTCAGCTAAGAATGTTTCCAATGACTTAAATTTCACGTGTTCTATAAAATTGCTTGTGTAACAATCATCCATTTGAAGTAGTCAAAGTCCCTGACAATCATGGAAATTTTTTTTTCCTTGCATCACATTCATTATAGTACTTTTACTCTGAAGATTTAGGAGAGATTTTTCTCAATTTATAAGATACTTTTCTGTTCCAGTTTGTGTGTGTGTGTGCGGATGTGTGTGTGTTTTGAACCAAACTAAACTTTTAAATTCTTGATGCATACTAATATTTTCACTCGTTTGGTTTTGTATTATTATAATTGAGTACATTTAAAACATTTTTGTTTCAATTATTTCTAGGGTAAATATAGACTTTGTACTTTTAATATTAGACAATACTTAAATGTTTAAATTTCATATATATTTGGTTAGCAAAAATGAAAAAATAGATCTCCTAGTATCTAAACAATGAGGAGCACATATCTTAAAATTACTTAATGATTAAACATTGTACCTCTAAAGGAATATATGCACTAATTTTGTTAATCAATGAATTAAATTAAAAACCAACAACATCAACCAATTAAACAATCAATACAATTTCAAAAAATAATTATTTTTTAGTAATTTAAATTATTAAATCTATATTCTATTTTAATATTATTTGTTTATCTTAAGTGTTCAGATGTGTTATCTACATGTATGTTTTGACACCACATCAATTCTCACTTTATTTCAAAAATTTATATTTTGTATTATATTAGTTCTCAAACATTTGCAAATGAGTTTGTCTAATTACTTTGTCTTTGGTACTTTATAAGGAACATGTAAAAATGTGAACTAATTTGGAAAGCAACATAAACAGCAAAATCTTATTTTCGCTCTTAAGTTTCAAGTTGAATATCTACTGAGAATGTTTCCAGTTTAAATGATATTGAATAGGCTTAGTTATTCTCTGAGCCTTAGATGAACTTTATTGGTGCTGCACACGAGTTGGTGATGGAAACCACAGAGTCACCTGTGCTCTGCTTCTGGATAACTTGTGGATTACTGTAATGATCTCTATCTGTTGCAAAATTAAGTTTGCTTGTTAGGAGTAAGACTTAGATTTATTTCTCTGTATAAGGATAGATGTTTTTGATGCGGTTAGAATTTATATTGGTTTAATAAGTTGTCCACCATATGTTCTCTTCCAAAACATATAACCTCCCTAAGCCCTGGTTAAGTTTCCAGTATTGTGGGAAATTTCATGGGGCGCCAGTCCTAGACAAAGATCTACAAGAGAGCAAAGAATTCTGAGAGCGGAAAAATAATCTTCATCAGGGAAGATTCTGCCAATTTGTTATTCAATATCTACTGTCCAAATAGTCTTCCATGAATTCATATCCATGCAAGCAGTATTACAGAGACCAGATTATATTTATATATTTAAGAAAACATAGCAGTGCCTATGTGTCATAATTATTAAACAATAGCAATATTCCTTAAAAGATCAAAGGTCATGAATTTGAGAGGGAACAAGAGAAGGGCAATGTTTGGGAGAAAGGGAAGGGAAAATTGATGCAATCATATTATAAACTTAGAATAATATTTTTTTAATTAAGTGTATGCATGTTTGTAAGCACATGAATGTGCATGCTTGTGTCTGTAGTGCCAGAGGTTTCTCACCTGATGAAGTGAGATTCACATGTAGTTGTGAACATGGAGCCTGGGGAACTGAACTCAGGTCTTCTTCAAGGGCTGAAATTACTCTGAAACATTTATCTATCTTATAAGCCCAGTTAGACATTTTGATGTTAAACTATGATCCCCAAGTTACTGCTACCTCTGATATAGAAATTAAAATTAAGACAACCAGTATCTTAAAATGACTATGTATTGCAACATAATCTATTAATTTTTAACTTAAATATAAACCTTCAAGCAGTATCCTTGATAGACTTTTACTGTGTGGATATGTATGTGTCTAATGGTAGGTAATAGTTGGATAAATAGATATATAGCAATTCAAGAATATCATGTAAATAGGAATACTTTATTATAAATTAAACTGAAATAGTATTTAAAACAAAATAAGTGAAGCATTTAAGAGTGTGCTATGTTTAGAATCATGGGGGAGTATTTGCACACTTACATGTTTAGTTTTCCGTTTGAGAATTGGAGAATACAATATAATGTGTGTGTGATTCTGGAAACCAAGGTTTAGATTTTCACAATTATAACATTTGTGAGAGTGCAACACACACGACATAATCTAAATCATTTCAGAAATCTTGTCTTATTGTATATTCAATTCTACTTTGTTTCAGAAGAGAAAATGTGTATTGTTGGAGGCATCACAATATAGAAGGTCTAGGAATGGGTTTACATTCCTTAACACAGGCTCCACAGAAAAGACTTTTGAAAGAAACCTGGACCTGAAGTTACCTCTGGTTTATTCCACTCTCTGTCTTCCTGTCAGTGATATGCTTAACTCCAAGTCCTTCAAAAGTATATGGTGATTTGAATAGATTTGGACACCATAGATTTATATTTTTAACCTATAGGGATCGGTATTATTAGAAGGTATGTTCTTGGAAGAGTGGGTGTGATCTCTTTGGCACAAATGTGTCACATTAGCACGGGCTTTGTGGTTGCATGTGCTAATGCTCTGACCAATGTGGAATCTAGACTCCTATGTAATGCCTACAGAATAAGATATAGAACTCTCAGCTCCTTCTCCAGTATCATGTCTGCCTGGATGCTGCCATGCTCCTCACCATGATGATATTGGACTGAACCTCTGAACTGTAAGTCAGTACCAATGAAATGTCCTGCAAAAGAATTGCCTTGGTCATGGTGTCTTTTCATATCAATGGATAAGCTAAATAAGAAACAGGATAAAAAGAATAATGGAATAGGAAATGTTAAACTTGAGAGAGATATAGATGGTAAGGTAGAGTAAGAAATATTAAAGAAATAACTAATACTAAATATCTTTTGAAAAAGACATGTGGAAATTATACATTTCTAACACACGCACATGCAAACACACACACACACACACACACACACACACACACACACACAGAGAGAGAGAGAGAGAGAGAGAGAGAGAGAGAGAGAGAGAGAGAGAGCAAAATACAGTTACCCTATACCCGTTAAGTAAAGTTCCTATTAAGCTCTGAGGCTAAGTAGTAAAAACCCCTATTCCCTGAGTCCATTTTTTCTCCTGTAGGTGCTGGTATATGAAGTCAGGTGATATAAGATTGGTATAAAAGGTCTTATTCTACCCTTCAAATATACACAGTACTGCAATGACTTAAAGTTACTTTCCAGGACTTGATCTTACACATTTAAGATACATCTTACAGTAGATTGAATTAAAAGAAAAAGGCATACCATTGCTTTGCCATTTTAAGTGAATATGAGAAATGATAATATTATATAAGTAGCATAATCATTGTGAAGATAGTATTTGCTTTTTTTCCTTTATGAAAAAATCTTCATTATGTGAGGAAAATCCAACTATATAATTATGTAACAGCCTTTGCTAGGGTTAAGTAGCTAAACCTTTCATTTCTTTCAGCTTCATACAAGTTACTACATTTTCCATGAATGTCTGTCTCTCACATGGCATGGCTTATGCCCTGGCTAAAAAATGGTAAAAAAATAATTTATATCTTTTGGATAAAGTCACTCAGTTAATTTATAATTAGTGTGGTGGTTTAAACATGCCTGGCCCATGGGTAGTAGCACTATTAGAAGATGTGGATTGGGTGGAGTAGATATGACCTTATTAGAGGAAGAACATCACTGTAGTGTTGACCTTTGAAGCTCTACCCAATGAAGATGAGAGAGTCTCCTGCTGGCTGCCTGCAGAAGCCATTATATCCTGCTCTTATTCATATCATAATGCTGAAATCTTGGCTCTTCCAGATCCATGTCTGCCTGGATGCTACCATGATTCCTTTCATAATGATAATGGACTTACATTCTGAAACTCCAATCCAGCCCCAATTAAATGATTTCCTTGATAAGAGTTGCCTTAGTTATGATGTATCTTCACAGCAATGAAACACCTAACTAAGTCAATTAGTGATACGGAACCGTATTATGCATTGATTTTTGTCTGCATCCCTCTAGGGTGAAATATATTTTATTCTTGTGAGGTTTTCTGTAGTGCCAGGGAAAATGTGTAAAATTTCAAATTAAAGAATTTTTGTACATGCATTCTCCATTTCAATAATTACTTCTATAATCTATGGTAAGAAAATTCAGATAAAACTTATTTTTAAATGGTGGAGAAAAATGACTATATATATAGTTTCATGTAATTTTAAGATCTTAGTGATTTTTCCTTATATTGAAAAAAATAATGTCTTGTGAAAATAAAATAATATATATTTAACACCTTAAGCTTTACTTAAGCCTCCTACCCCCATATTGCTACCAGAGAAGTTATTCACTGGCTTAATTGTGATAATTACTCACATAGCAACTCTCTGGTAAATAATATAGTGTATCTTACTAGATTTTTTGAGAAACTTTAGATTTATACTCAAACCAAGAAAACACATGGAGATTCTCACATATCTCTGTGAACTCATATTCACTGATTCTCACATCAACATTCAAAGAACACATTTTATCTTCTAAATAGATGAACATACAATACAATGCATTGATATCATCACCACATAGATAATCTGATTAAAGTGTAACACACACAAACACAAATACACACAGACACACACACACACACATGCACACACATTCAGAATGTATCTCTATACAGAGGAAAACATATTTAAATGCAAACTCATTTCTCACTTTTTGTTGTAAGCGAATGTGATCCCGTTTGTAAATATAATCTGCAGTCTTGTTTTGTTTAGACAGTATTTCTTGTGATAGCAGTTTTATAAATAACATAGAATGGTTAATGATAACATATTCTATGCTGCAGTTCTTGGAGTTGTTTAAATGTGTGAGAGCTGATAAAAAGCAGTTAAATTTTTTTGATCATATTAAATTCATGAGTTTAATTTTTGAGGAACAAATTATAATGTTATTTAGTCATAATGAGGATAATGCCATAGTTCAATAAGCATCTTAATTTTATCGGGCTTCAGTAAAATAATACAGGGTATTCCATAAACAAATCTCTTATCTGTATTTTAGATATTGTACTTCTGTAAGGACTTATTTCATAGCTATTTCTAGACTGTTGCTATGTGTCTCATTTCTTTTCAAGGTGAATTATTTTTAAATGAGTAACTCTATCTGAAGTATTTATTATGGAGTGCCATGGAGACAACTACTCTTGGCACTGAGGGCAGAGTCTCAACTCCCCGCTTTTGTTTTATAAAATAAGACTTGAGTGTGTGGTGGGCAAGCTCCACAATGCCTTGTCCTTGAAGATTATAAGGAAGGCCAGTCAGGTGAGTGACATCCACTTGATGACAAAATTGTTGAAATTTTGCAGAAGTATATGCTGGCCCATTATCCGTTTTTAGGATTGTGGGCTTGCCCCAAACACTCCAGGCTTCTAGGCAGTGTTGTACAACATGAGAGGCTTTTTCACCCATTAAAGAAGTGGCAAACATTACACCAGAGCAGGTGTCAATAGAAACATGCAAATATTGATTTCTCCCAAAGGAGGAAATATGCGTGACATCCATTTTCCAGCTCAAAGAACGTGAGCTAATAGTAGAGCAGGACTGATAGCCTAGCCCTTGTAAAGAGTGTGATGACTGAGTTACTGGCCAGGTTTTTGGCCACCAGTGAGAAGAAATAATACTTTTGTCTGCTCGTGTATCTAAAATTCCCTTAAATTGTTTCCCTTCTATAATTAACTCCAAGGATGGCCTGGAATCTAAAGGCATTATTAAGTAAGCAGAATCATTTCCAATAGAACCAATCCCTCCGGGAACTCGAGGAATACCATAGGAGGGAAAACAGCCATGTAGGCTTGGCAAAATTATTAGTTGAGCTATTCTATCCCCTTGTGATATAGAAAAGACACCTTGAGGGCAGGAACAGAGAACCTAAAGTTCCCCTTTATAATCCTGATCTACAACTCCAGGGTGGACAAAAGGCCCTGTAAGGTGAGGGAAGCCCGGCCCAAAGTTAGGCTGACACTTTCAGGAACTGGCTGCAATCCCAGCTAAGGCATCAGCATGAATCGGGTGGTGGCACGGAGGTCCAATCCAGCCGAGCCTTCTGTTGCCCTGCGGGCCATTGTGTCCACTTGTTGCCCATCAGAGTCCCATATGTTATGGGGCCCTGGGACTTGAGGACCCGAAACTCGTTTTTTGAAATGCTTTCATTCTCATTTTCTACCATTTGAGAGGGCCCTGGCTGCAAGAGCTTGCCTTGTACATCTCTAATTGAATGACAGTCCTTAGCCCAATGATATCCTTTCCTACATTTAGTACACAATCCTGGTGCTGTCCTTTTTATGGGGGCTCTGCAGTCCTTTTTAAAATGCCCTGGTTTGCCACAATTAAAGCAAAGTTTGAGCTCCGCTGAGTCCGAGTGCCTCCTCCCCTGCAGAATGGCTGCTGCCAATCCAGCATTAGTAAGCGGCCCTCCAAGCTCACGACAAACCTTTAACCAGTCCTGTAACCCCTTACTCTTTCTAGGTGTGATTGCTTATCTGCATTCCTGCGTAGCTTGTTCATAAACCAGCTGTTCAATTAAAGGCATAGCTGCCTCTGGATCACCAAATACCCTCCCTGCTGCTTCCTAGAGAGTGCCTTCCATGCCTTAACAGCGGCAGCTGAGATCTGAGCGTATGCTCCCCAATGATAATTTGTTTGGTTAGCAGCATGCTGTCCCTGACCTGTAAGCAATTCAAACGTCCATGTTCTTTGGTCCCCTTCCAAAGGCATTGGCCCTTGCCTGCGTCTGGCAGGAGTCCTGGCACAAGGCTTTCCACTCAAGACGCATTCCCATACTGGGGGCTGCAGTTTTTACTACAGTCTGCCAATCACCAGGAGTCATAGCGTTGATTCGCAAGCCTTTCTACTTGTGCTATAGTGAAATTAGCGCTGACTCCATAATTGTGGACAGCTTCTGCAAGCTCCTTAATCTGTACATACTCTACCAGAGCATGAACACGCCCACCCTCAGCTCCCTCAAAAACTGGAAATGCCTGTTGCATTTTCCTCTGTTCCTCTTTTGGAATGAACAAGTCTGAATGGTACCTCTGCACATAAGATTCTGAATGGAACCTTTGCACATAGGGCGGAGGTGCACTAGGACCCTGAAGCCGACAGTCCGGAGGCCAAGCAGCAAGCTGGCTTTTGCCAGCTGCTTTTTGCCTTTTTCTGGACTGAGTAGCTTGCATTTTATCTTGCTGGTACCTTTCTCCCTTATAACGAACTGCTCCAAGTCCATTTCTTCAGAGGAGCTAAATCCTTCATCTGATTCTGAGATACTAAGAGCTAGCCTCTTAAACTCATCTAGTGGCGGGTATAGGCTTCTTCTCCTAGAAACCTCCGCTGATTGATCTTTTTTCTTCTCTTTTTCCTTTTCCTTCTCCTTCCTTCAAAACTCTCCCCAGGTATTCTTCCCAAACATGATCTTTTCCTCAGGTTCTAGACCTGTGGAAAGGCCTGTATGCTTAATTGTTGCACCATGTTTCCTCTTTGCTCCTGCTCTCTCTCCCTGCTTTACCTCTGATAGACTGTTTTGAATTTCGTCCAGAATTCTCTGTCCTGCCTTAATCACTTGTTGCCATGTGAAAAGGAACAGAAAGGCTTCTAACACTGGAGAAAGTTCAAGGTCAGACATACCTCGTAAAGCTGTAACATGTCCCCGCAGTTCTGGTTCCACCCTGCGAACAAGGGATCTCCCTTGTGCTGGTGTGATGGTAGTTCCCGGGTGTTCGGCGCCACTTATCCCGAGCTTTTGTCCCCACCGGAAAGAACACACTCAGGACAACCGGAATCTTTTGTGGCTAAAAGCTTTATTGCTTACTTCTCAGGAGGAAGACCCCGAACCCAGAAAATGGTGCTGCTTATATAGCCCGCAGCGTGACGTTTCAGCACCTGATGTGGCATGACAGCTCCTGATTCCTTGCTTGCCCATCACCCCATTAATACGCCCCAAGATGGGCAGTGACTAGGGATGAGTTCACTCTTGCACTTGCGCATAAGGCTTGTTTACTAGTTAGGCGCAGTGGAAGCCAGGGCCATCTTATAATGGCGATTGCTCACTGCAGGGCTCTCCACACATTTTCTAATCTCTAAAGCAATTATTTGCTTTCGATGGAGTATATATGCCTTCAGTGATGGTCACATGACTTCTTCCATGTAGTTTCATCTCTACTTTTTATTTTAATATTAATAATATTATGTAAAGCAAGACTCTTGTAATTTTCTCTGTTTAATAGTATTTCTTTCTAACAGATCTTAAATTAAATAAGGTCCTCTTAGATGTATTGGCAGGACTTCTGACACAATTATTTTTGAGAGGTATTATTTGGTATAATATAAATGTTCATCGATAGGTAAAGATCCTTTCCCAATCTGTTGGTGGCCTTTTTGTCTTATTGACGGTGTCTTTTGCTTTGCAGAAGCTTTGCAATTTTATGAGGTCCCATTTATCGATTCTTGATCTTACAGCACAAGCCATTGCTGTTCAATTCAGGAATTTTTCCCCTGTACCCATATCTTCGAGGATTTTCCCTACTTTCTCCTCTATAAGTTTCAGTGTCTCTGGTTTTATGTGGAGTTTCTTAATCCACTTAGATTTGACCTTAGTACAAGGAGATAGAAATGGATCAATTCGCATTCTTCTACATGATAACCGCCAGTTGTGCCAGCACGATTTGTTGAAAATGCTGTCTTTTTTCCACTGGATGATTTTAGCTCCCTTTTCAAAGATCAAGTGACCATAGGTGTGTGGATTCATCTCTGGGTCTTCAATTCTTTTCCATTGGTCTACTTGTCTGTCACTATACCAGTAGCATGCAGTTTTGATCACAAATAGGGGACTAATATCCAATATTTATATAAAGAACTCAAGAAGGTGGACTCCAGAAAATCAAATAACCCCATTCAAAAATGGGGCTCAGAGCTGAACAAAGAATTCTCACCTGAGGAATACCGAATGGCAGAGAAGCACCTGAAAAAATGTTTAACATCCTTAATCATCAGGGAAATGCAAATCAAAACAACCCTGAGATTCCACTTCACTCCAGTCAGAATGGCTAAGATCAAAAACTCAGGTGACAGCAGATGCTGGCGAGGATGTGCAGAAAGGGGAACACTCCTCCATTGTTGGTGGGATTGCAAGCTTGTACAACCACTCTGGAAATCAGTCTGGCGGTTCCTCAGAAAATTGGACATAGTACTACCGGAGGATCCCTTAATACCTCTCCTGGGCATATATCCAGAAGATGTCCCAACCGGTAAGAAGAACACATGCTCCACTATGTTCATAGCAGCCTTGTTTATAATAGCCAGAAGCCGGAAAGAATCCAGATGCCCCTCAACAGAGGAATGGATACAGAAAATGTGGTACATTTACACACTGGAATACTACTCAGCTATTAAAAAAATGAATTTATAAAATTCCTAGGCAAATGGATGGACCTGGAGGGTATCATGCTGAATGAAGTAACCCAATCACAAAGGAACTCGCACAATATGTACTCACTGATAAGTGGATATTAGCCCAGAAACTTAGGATACACAAGATATAAGATACAACTTGCCAAACGAATGAAATTCAAGAAGAACGAAGACCAAAGTGTGGACACTTCACCCTTTCTTAGAAATGAGAACAAAACAGCCATGGAAGGAGTTACAGAGACAAAATTTGGAGCTGTGAAGAAAGGATGGACCATCTAGTGATTGACATATGCAGGGACCCATCCCATAATCAGCTTCCAAATGCTGACACCATTGCATACACTAGCACGTTTTTGCTGAAAGGACCCAGATATAGCTCTCTCTTGTGAGACTATGCCGAGGCCTAGCAAACACAGAAGTGGATGATCACAGTCAGCTATTGGATGGGTCACACGGCCCCTAATGGAGGAGCTAGAGAAATTACCCAAGGAGCTAAAGGGAACTGCAACCCTATAGGTGGAACAACAATATGAACTAAACAGTACCCGGGAGCTCTTGTCTTTAGCTGCATATGTATCAAAAGATGGCCTACTCGGCCATCACTGCAAAGAGAGGCCCATTGGACTTGCAAACTTTATATTCCCCAGTACAGGGGAACGCCAGGGCTAAAAAGGGGTGGGTGGGTAGGGGATTGGGGGTGGGTGAGTATGGGGGACCTTTGGGATAGCATTGAAAATGTAAACGAGGAAATTACCTAATTAAAAAAAAGTTTAAAAAAATGTTCATCGAAATGTACCAATTTCCAATTCCTTTTGATGAAGTTTGGATATTTAAGAAAGGTGTCATATTAATTTTTATAAAAAAATAGCTTAATAGAATTCCAGAGTCCTGAATATAATTTTATATTACCTGCACTCTGTAAATACTTTTTTTCAAATCATTAAGAAATAATCTCAATATACATGATATTAATTTCTGGACCAATATGTCAGAAACAGAGGTGTACAAATATCTAAATGAAATATTCAAGAACTGTGATGGTTCATTGAGAAGAAGTTTAAAATAAGCAATTTGACAAAAGCAGAGGACTCTACTGATTGATATACACCATCAAGAGTGTTAAGGCTTAAAGGAATAGAAAGGCAAGTATCTTATATTTCTTCATTTTTATTGAATTATACCATTGATTTTCTACTATCCTCTGCTATACTTGTTGTGAAGCCTTCAGTTTAGGCTGTCAACTGAAACACTGGCTTTGCGACCACTACAAAGTAAGTAATTCCATGAGTGTTGTAGTGTTTCCAATGCACATATCTCATAGAGGGTATAAACTTTTGTAATGGTGAAAGACAATTATCTATCTATCTATCTATCTATCTATCTATCTATCTATCTATCTATCTATCTATCTATCTATCTATACACAGAGACAGAAACACATATGCATACATACCTACATACATACATGCATATATACATAAATACACACATACATACATATATTTCTTTTGGAAGGTCAGCTCTTGACAGATAACATGTTAATTTTTAACAAGACTGGTGTAACAGTAGTCAGTTTTCTGTTAAAAGAGACTTTTGGAGATTGCAAAATGTTACACATGGCTACCATTGTTTGGAATGTAGTATTCACATTTCATTCTTCATTCTTAAGTTACTTATAAAGCCCATTTACATGCTTTTGTAGCAAAGGATCATGAATGGATTCGGTTATCTGTAACTCAGCATCTTAAACATCGGATTGAATAGATTTTATGTTTTATGACAACAATTAACAAATCCACATTCAAGCAGTCTTAACATGTGAAGTGAGCCATAAAACAACTGTGGTCCAGATGATTTGTTGACTGTCACATTTAGCCATCTTCCTGAGCCCATTGAGGCTCACTTCCTCATGACGTAAATTTACCTGGCAGCCAATTTTCAGAAGCAATCAAATGGCAGCAGTTCATTTGTACAGAGGATGCTTGCTACCAAGTAATCACAGGAGCGGTTCCTTTCATTTTTCTAAATAATTACAACTGTTCTCTCTAGAACCATTTCTGTTAAAGGTCACTCACAATTTCTATTATAACATCTCTCTCATTTCTCAGCTATTTTAATTTACTTTCAATTTGCAATTGATACTTCTGTCTGGGTAGGCTGCTTTTATTAGACGCTTACATAAATCTCTCTCCCACACATGTAAAGAAAAGTTACCTCTATTCTAAAGTGCATATTCAGCACGCATCCATCCTTGAGAATCCACTCTTTTCAAAACACCGAAATCACATCTTACTTTAAGAGATAAAACTAACTGGTTCCTGCATTAGTGATACTGTTAAATTCTTAGACTAGAATAAATTTATCAAGTTAGAATCAAACTCTCACAGCCCACCAAACACTTAGAAAGCTGGGAATATTGAGCAGAGGAATTAGGAGACCCTTTCCTTAATAGCCCTCGGGGCCTACATGTCTGATTCCTCAAGTGAGCAAAACATGTAATAGCCATGCTTCCCTCAAAAAAGAGCAAGATGGAGTCTGGTATTGTACCACCTAGCAAAATTGCAAAATCAGTCCTTTTAAACACTGAAGAATAACTTTATTTATTTTTTTGTGTACAATAAACATATTTGTAATATATCTCAGATATAAATTTGACAAGTAATAGTTTGGAAATTTTCAGATGATTATAGCTACTGTTTTATGTGTCATAAAGTATGGTTGTTTTGTACTATCATCTTTGAGGGGGTGAGTGTTTTCAAT
Source organism: Mus musculus (assembly GCF_000001635.26). Classification (NCBI taxonomy): domain Eukaryota; kingdom Metazoa; phylum Chordata; class Mammalia; order Rodentia; family Muridae; genus Mus; species Mus musculus. Next base: position 61,670,057 of record NC_000071.6, read on the forward strand.
ATCATAGCTACTAGCATTTGAAAATGTATGTATACCTGCATTGATTATATATGTGTGTGTGTGTGTGTGTGTGTGTGTGTGTGTGTGTGTGTGTGTAAATACCATTCACAATGACTATATTCAAGGATTGTGTACTATTCCTAAGTTAAATTGGATTCCTATAGATTAATATGTTGTAATCAATTATTTAAACATTATTATTTTTCAATTCCTGACCCATATGCTTTAGTGATATCTTAAACAAAATGGAGAATATATATGGTATTTACAAACTTATTTTCAAGTTATTGTTCTTAAAATCTTGAGCCCCAAGATGTCATAAGCTGTTTTAAAAATTACTGAATATCTGTGGTAATTATAAATGGCAGGGAAAAGGCTTAAGTTTATATATGTCTTTTCTTTTTAAGTTGGAGATATGTCTTCTTACATATTTACTTATAAAATTCTTAGTATAATGTTTTTAAATTTTTGAAATACTTTTCTGGGTGTTAAAATGGCTCATGTGATTTCTTTTTAAGGTTAATATGACAGTGTGCCATGATTGTAGATGGTTATGGATTACATATAATTTATACTATATAATAAGTTATGGATGTTTAGTAGTACTGGTACATTTATTGGATAATATTCTTATTCATTTCAAAATGCATGGTATATGTAGGTTTATTTCCATATATTTTCCTCATAAATTTTAGTATTGCTGCTTTAAGATTTTTGATATAAAGTTGAATTCTCCCTTTCCTTAAAAGAATATAAAAATCAATCCTCTTATTTTGTACATTAAAAAAATACTCATATGCACCGAGACCTTTACTTTTGAAATAAATTTTTTTAAAGAAAAATAATTTTGATATTTGTTTGATATTTTATTTATTTATTCTCCTATTAAATTTGAAATACTCCCAATGCTTCTCTGTCATCATAATGCACAGATGAAAACAGAAACACCAGGCATTCAAGGATAGCATCAGCTACATAGTGATACATTTTTAAAATGTATTTATGTATTTGTATGTTTATGGATTTTTTTTTATTTTTGTATTATGCTTGTGTACCATATACATAGAAGCCAGAAGAAGCTACATATAGAAGCCTGAGAGGGCACCGGATGCCTTGAAACTGGATTTTAAAACCACTCAAAGTCACTGTGGATTCTAGTAATCAACCCAGTGTCCTCTGGTAAGGCAGGCAGTGCTCTTAACAATCAGATGAGATGGTTACACTGGCCTGCTCTGTTCTACAACATACCACAAAGCAAGATATTTTCTAAAAAAATAAACAAAAAGCAAACAAAACATTGCCATTTGAAAAGATCCTATCAATCAAAATGTGAAATCCTCCAGTATACAATGTTTGTAATCCAATTTTGTAGTAGTTCCTTTTCCTGTATCTACAGTGTTACTGATTTAATGGATTTGTGGTTAGATTTATTATTTCTGTTTATTTTATTAGCTGAGGATTTTGCAATTTATCAGATATTTTAATAGTGTCATAAATCACCATTGTGTCTTTGTCAATATTTTCAGCTTCATAAGTGTTTTCTATTTCATATCTTTTATTAACGTCTTCCTCTATATTTTGCCATTCTAATTTTTAAATTTATCTACATTTTGAGACATTTGTACATGTTGCACCAAAATTACCATATGTACTTCAATTTCTCTTCTCACAATGCAACTAATCCACGATTTCATCTCTTTTCCTCCTCCCCTCTCTCCCAATAACTTGCTAACTCCATTAGTGTTGTCTATATGCTTGAGTGTCTGTCTGTCTGCTAATCTGTGTGAACCTACCTATTGCAATACTCTCCAGAAGGAAAGCTTTACTATCCTTCAGGACCTATCTACTTCAAAAATCACGTTACTAATGTGTGTGGCTTTACTAATCCATCAAAGTTTGATTTCTGGAGGCTTGATCTTGTATAGGTCTTGTTAGGGCACCTATAGCTGTTATGAGTTAATGATTTCATTAGCCATGTCACGTCCAGAAGACAATATTTCACAGCACTCATAGTCTTCCTCCATCTCTTAATTCTTTCACTCTTCCTCTTCCACAATATTCTCTGACCCTTTGGTGTAATCAGGTTAATATGGGTACTTAGTCTTGTACAGCCAGTATTTGGAACAGGTGTCCATCTCTACATAGACTATTCTCACTGCAGAAAGAAACTGCTCTTATCAAGGATTAAAATAGTCTGTATGTGTAGGTACAAGCATTAAGTAACATTTAGAAGACAAATTGACAGCATGGTAATTTAACAAAGTAAAAGAAGTTTATTCTTAAAGTGGCATTTCTCAATCTTCTTAATGTTGTAAGGTTTAATTTCTCAACCTTCTTCATGTTGTGGTGACCCCCAAACATAAAATTATATTTTCTGCTATTTCATGACTGTAATTTTACTCCTGTTATGAATAGTAATGTAAATATATTTGGAAATAGAGGTTTGCTGAAGGGTTCATGACACACATGTTGAGAAACACTGCCTTAGGGCCTTTCAACTCCTCACTAGCATCTGCTGTCACCTGAATTTTTGATCTTAGCCATTCCGACTGGTGTGAGGTGGAAAATCAATGTTACTTTGATTTGCATTTCCCTAAAGATTAAGGATGTTGAACATGTTTTCAGTTGCTTCTCAGCCATTCGGTATTCCTGAGCTGAGAATTGTTTGTTTAGCTCTGTGACTAATTTTTAAATAGGGTTATTTGATTTTTTGGAGTCCATCTTCTTGAGTTCATTATATATATTGGATATTAGTCCCCTATATAATTACGATTGGTAAAGATCCTTTCCCAATCTGTTGATAGCCTTTTTGTTTTATTGACAGTATCTTTTGCCTTAAAGAAGCTTTGTAATTTTATGAGGTCCCATTTGTCAATTCTCCATCTTACAGCACAAACTATTGCTGTTTTTTTTCAGGAATGTTTCCTCTGTGCTCATCTTTTCAATTCTTTTCCCCACTTTCTCCTCTATAAGTTTTAGTGTCTCTGTTTTTATGTAGAGTTCCTTGATCCACTTAGACTTGACCTTAGTACAATGAGATAAGAATGGATCAATTCACATTCTTCTACATGATAACCACCAGTTGTGCCAGCACCATTTGTTGAAAATGCTGTCTTTTTTTTTTTTTTTTCCACTGGGTGGGTTTATCTTCCTTGTCAAAGATCAAGTGACCATAGGTGTATGGGTTCATTTCTGTGTCTTCAATTCTTTTCCCTTGGTCTACCTGTCTGTCACTGTATCTGCATCATGTACTTTTTCTTACAATTGCTCTGTAGTACAGCTTTAAGTCAGGCCTGGTGATTCCCCCAGTGGTTCTTTTATCATTAAGAAGATTTTTTGCTATCCTAGGTTTCTTGTTATTCCAGATGAATTTGCAAATTGCCCTTTCTAATTCGTTGAAGAATTGAGTTGGAATTTTGATGGGGATTGCATTGAATCTGTAGATTGCTTTTGGTAAGATAGCCATTTTTACTATATTGATCCTGCCAATCCATGAACATGGAAGATCTTTCCATCTTCTGAGATCTTATCTGATCACATTCTCCCTCAATTCAGTCCAAGTTTTTGTTCTTTTCCTTACCAACCTCAATTCTTATACTCCATTTTAAAAACTTAGTAGTGATTCCCCTTCACTGTGGCATCTATTGAGCCTTCATAGGACCAAGGACCTCTCCTCCCATTGATGCATGGCAAGATCATCCTTTGCTACATATGCAGCTGGAGCCATGCATACTCCTTTGTTGATGGCTTAGTCCCTAAGACTTCTGAGGGGTCTGGTTGGTTGATATTGTTGTTCTTCCTATGGGCTTGCAAACTCTTTCAACTCCTTCATTCCTTTCTCTAACTCCTCTATTGGGGACCCCACTCTCAGTCCAATGTTGGCTGCAAACATCTGCCTCTGTATTTGTAAGGCTCTGGCAAGACCTCTCAGGAGACAGCCATATCAGGCTCCTTTCAGCATGCACTTCTTGGAATCCACAATAGTGTCTGGGTTGGGTAACTGTTTATGGAATGAATCCCCAGGTGGGACAGTCTCTGAGTGGCCTTTCTTTTAGTGTCCTCTCAACACTTTATCTCCATATTTGCTCCTGTGAGTATTTTGTTCTCCTTCTAAGAAGGACTGAAACACCCACATTTTGGTCTTCTTTCTTCTTGAGCTTCATGTGGTCTGCGAATTGTATCCTGGATATTTGAGGCTTTGGGGCTAGTATTCACTTATCAGTGGGTGCATACCATGAGTTTTCTTTTGTGATTGGGTGACCTCCCTCAGGATGCTACTTCCTAGTTCCATGCATTTGCCCAACAATTTCATGAATGCATCGTTTTTAATAGCTGAGTAGTACTCCAAGTATAAATGTAACACAGGTGGTGATGTCTATGCTTATTTGAGGTTATAATGGTTGGAGGCTTGTCCTCTAAGATCCATAGTCTCATCAGTCATATGCAGTTCACTAATTTTACAGGGCAAAGAATATTATCTCCTATTAAGTAACACTCACATTCAATTATTTTGCAGCTGTTTACTCCCAGCAATGGTTATTATAAGTGTCATTATTACACATCTCAGAACACCTCATCATGCTGAGCATTCTCCCTGGTGTTACAACACCTTAATGATTAGTGGATGTCAAGAAAACATTTTAATTAAAATAATTTTAATTAAAAGAAACTTATATATGCAGAAACTTTTTTTCTCAATATGAAGTACATATATGTCTTTACATTGTATACCTGGTGCCTAAAGAAGGCAAAAAAATGCATCCAATTACTTGGATCTGGAATCATGGGTACATCTGAGTAATTTTATGTGGATCATCCTTATCTTTGTAGAGAAATCCTGGCTTAAAACAAAACCCCAAAATTAAAAAGCATACCAAAACAAAAAGCCAATATGAAATCCAGTCCATCAAGAGAATTGTGGTAGCTATGAGAAATATGAAGGTATATAGAGTTCATTTACACAGGATGTAAACCCGTAGAACCCTTTGGTGACCATGTTATATCACAGCAGAAATAATGGAGGAGTTAGAGAAAGTATCCAAGGAGCTAAAGGGGTCTGCACCCCTATAAAGGGAACAACAATATGAACTAACCAGCACCCGCAGACCTCATGTCTCTAGCTGTATATGTAGCAGAAGATGGCCTAGTTTGCCATTATTGGGAAGAGAGGCCCCTTAGTCTTGCAAGTTTAAATGACCCAGTACAGGGGAATGCCAGGGCCAAGAAGCAGGAATAAGTGTGTTGGGGAGCAGGGCATGGGGAGGGTATAAGGGGACTTTTGGTATAGTATTTGAAATGTAAATGAAGAAACTAGCTAATAAAAATGGTTAAAGCAAGAGAGAGAGAGAGAGAGAGAGAGAGAGAGAGAGAGAGAGAGAGAGAAGAGTAATGGGGCATCTTCATCTCATACATTATGTGGTATATTTGCACCTGGACAATTTCTCAGTGGTATCCAAGAAGATATTTTTATAAATTATTAGTTTTTACTAAATCATTCATTGCCCCCTTCGTGCCCTCATTTCTGTGATCCTCCAATCCATGCTTAATATATGAATCATCAATATATCCCCTCTTCTTTCATTTTGCTTCTATTCTACTCCTCTCCTACTTTAAAGAAAAGCATGTTGCATGATCTTAGGCAGGGTGAGAGAAAACAATAAAGTTTTACTTTAGTACATGTGGAAAGCCACGTTTCCCATCACCCATCAAAACTATTGAAGATATTGTCTTTTTCTAACACATGTTTTTTCCACATTTTTAAAAATATAAAATAACTGTAATCATGTGGGCTTATATCTTGATTGCTGATTGGTCAGTAACTTCAAGTATGCTAGTAATACCCTACACGTGAAATTCTGTTGCTTTTATTATGTGACAATTCTTCTCAATGTATTGACAGGACAGTTATAAACTCACTCTATATCAAAAGCAGTCCTAGAAAGTGTAAGTCTCCCAACTCCACTTAGTGTGTATCTATGTAGTTATCTGTCTTTTTGTCATTTGTTTGCTTTTTTGGGGGGGGGTTACATTGTTGTTTACTGAAATATAATAATATTAAACTCATAGATCATAAGTGAAAACTAATTACATCTCTTTTACAAGTAGCTTAGATCCTAGGTATTCAATTCATTTTTCCAATATTTTCATTTATTCTTATACATATTATTCTGAACAATAATTGATGTTGATGTACAAATTTTAAAGGATCTGCTGCTTTGTTTTCCTGTGGAGATTTATATTTACTGTTAAAAATTCTGTATGAGTTCTTGCACATTTATTAATTTCTCCTTTTTCTTGATTATTGTATTATATTTTGGTTTATGCACTGCAGTTTTATTTCTTGTAACCAGTAAACACATTTTGATTTTTTAAATTTGTTTAGGTTTACTAACTTAAAGTATGGTAGATTTATTTTTTTTGGCAATATTATTGTGATGATTTTAATCTTTATGTATGTGGTGAATGCTATGAAACAAAAGCCTTACCTATGGTAGGCAAGCATTAAAATACATCTTCCCACTTTTGAGCATTTCATCTAAGGTCCCTCCCTTTGGCTACTGAGAATCTTTCACTTCCCAGGTCTCTGGTCCATCCTAAAGGGTCCCTCCATATCCTACTCTTCAAGGTTTCCTTTTTCAATTTATTCTGGTGGCTCTCAGGGCTTTATTTTTGTCCCCCACCACAATAACTTATCATGTTCCCCTTTTCAAATGACCTCATCTCCCATAGTTAAAACAATGGACATTTTGACATCTAAGTTTATGGGCCATTGCTTGTGTAATTTTATAGTCATCAGGAGCAAACTCAGCAGTATTTCTAATCTAATTTACCATGGATGCTTGTCAAACTTTTAAATGTCTAAGAAATCTTCACAGTCTACATTCACATTTTCTAAGGTAGTGGAGTTTTGACCCAGCCACATCACTTCGCAAGCACCCAAAACCTTCTATATCTGTGTAATCTGGCTATAATAACATATCTTTCACCCTCTCTCTGGAACATAGAAACACCTTTAGTACATATCTTTATTCCAAAACAAAGAAGGCAAACTTAGTTTGTAGAAGGAAGCACCATGTTTGAAATGAGAGGCAGACAAAATGACTAGTAGGAGAAAGATTTCATGGAATGATTTAGAGATAGGCTACACCCAACTCAGAAGAGAACCACATGGGGGAAGAAAGTGAATTTAATGGAGAGAGAGAGAGAGAGAGAGAGAGAGAGAGAGAGAGAGAGAGAGAGAGAGAGAGGAGAGAGAGAGAGAGAGAAAGAGAACTATTTTACAAATATAGGTTGCAGGTGATGCAAGAACAAGCCAAAGAATGAAAAGAACCCTGAAAATTAGAACAGATTAACAGTGTTAGTTTGAGAACAAACAGAGCGATGGTGTCAGAAGCCAAACGAAGTCAGTTTGGATCAGTCAGCTCAGACAGGAGTTGGGAAAGAAGAGCTGAGATTAACCTGCTAGCCAGAGTTCAAAAAGAAATAGAGAGAGCGAGTTTTATAGACCAGTAAACCTCTGTGATGGCAATTGAATCTAGAAAATAAAAGTACCTTTTGCATACAAAAGCTAAAGTTTCAAATAATACCTGTTTCATATGTGAATATGCTATTGCACTCTTTATAGCCGATGTTAATTTATGTAAGAAATCAACAAAAGTCTCTCTTGAGCTCTTCATAATCTTTCTTTTTTTTTTTGAAATAGGCTACTTTTCTTGTTCTTCCACATAGTCCCAGGCTCTTAAGCTACTAAAGTATATATTATAATAAAAGAGTCATCAAGTTGCATCTATCTGTCATCATAAATCAGCATATTGACAGTCACCTAACAATCGATCTTTCACAAAATTAACATCTTTAGACCTATTATAATTTTCCATAATTGCAGCTTCTTCTTGCTACCATGTCATTTATCTTAATTGAGAACCAGCTTCCAGTACAGATGCTGTTGAATATTTCCAGTCTTGAATAATCCCGGATTTAGTTGCCCTGGTATTTAATATCTTTCTCACAAAAGTGAGTGCTGTCCATAAATTACTATTAATTCTTTAAAAGGTATAAGATCTTGTATTTTAACATGAATAAAGACTAGCTGTTCATTTTTTTGAATTTTCATCATTTTCTGACATTTGTTCCGGGGAACCTGGGAATGGTCGTGGGGGTGGTCACTTTTCCTCAGTTTCAATATGAGGTTCAATGTGTTGTCCATCATTAATTTCATTAGGTCACATAGGTTTACAGTTGATGAGTTCCTATTCTCTTCCTGCTTTTTTTTTCTCTCAAGCCTTTTTACTATAATAGCTAATTTTTCTTATGGCTATGGCTTCTTATATCTTATATCTTATGTGCTTATGATTTCTCAAATAAGAAATACATCCAAACATAATGATTCACTGCTAGCAGTCACTCTAAAATTGAATTTCTAAGAATTATAATGCAGAATCCTGGAAACAAGAAAATGTATGGCTACCTAACTTTGCCATGACATCACCAAAAGAGAGCTCATGACAATTTCTTCCAAAGATTTCATGTAGTGATATCACTAACCAGCATTTCACAGTGTTTGATGTTAATATACTTTAAATTAATTTGAAACCAGCAAAGTTTCTAGTGTCCTTAGGGTCCTGACACCTTCAAAATCTCTCTTGAACCTGGCAGCTTCAGTTCAAATGAAATTACTTGACATCACTTATGTGAAGCCTTTGAAGTGCAGAATCCTGAATCCACAGTGAATCTACTTTAAGTTGAAAAAAAATAGGAAAGGAAAATGTAATACCTTTCTCAAAGCCATTATTTTCGTTTATCACTTTGCTTTTTAAAATTTATATTCATTATTTGGGTATTTAGTATAACCTATCTACCCATCCCCCTATTTTCATATAAACCTTAATTCTTTACCAGTCAACATCTGTATTTTCTCTTTCTTTTTCTGTTTTCAACTCTCGTCTGAGTTAAGCTGATTGTATCTTTTTTGATATACGGTCTTCTACTGGAACATCATTCTCTTATCCAAGGCAATGTTCTTAAAACACACTCTCTCTCTTAGCAACAATCACTCACCAATAGTGCCTCTGTTAGGTATAAACCTTTATATCTTTGGTGTGGCTGGAGCTTGCACAGATCTTGTGTCTGCTATCACAATTGTGCTGAGATTGTATGAGCAGCTGGCCTTTTGTGTCTGAAAATGGTATTGTTTCCCTCTATTCGTCTACCACCTTAGATTGTCAAAGTCTTTATGGCTCCATTTCTATAGTGATCAAGGAGTTTTAGATCACTATATAACTGTATAGGAGGTGTTGTGATATAGTATTCCCATTTATGACTTGCACATTTGTTGTTCTTTAAGTTAATTACAATCTACTGAAATTGTAACATTCTCTTTTAAGGTTTTAAAGCTGTACTCTCTGTAGGTATAAGTATAATTCATTAGAATTCAGTTCAACACTATGTCCAGTGGTAAAGCAGAAACCAGCTTTACCATTCTTGGCATATTCTCGAAGGATACCTTATCATCAGTTTCTCCTGTGCTACTCTTCACAATAGCCAGAAAATGTAAAAAATGTAATGTCCATTACAAATGAATTGATATTGAAATATAATACAGTTATTCCGTGTAAAATTATTCAGCTCTTGAGGGAAATGAAATTATGATTTTCAAATATATGGATGGTACTGGGAATAGTCATTCTGATAAGGTAACCTTGACTCAGAAAGACAAATGCTCCATGTTTCCTCTAATATGTGTATGTACATTTTGATTATTAAATTACATATTTTTCATTTAGAACAGTAACATAAGTCAGGAAATCAGTAAATAACTAACAGATTGGGAGACATTTCAAAGGGTAGATTATATAATATAGTGGTATAAAGACTCAAGGGAGATTAATAAAACACAAAGAAAATTGGGTGGGGGGATGAGAGAATAGGGTAGGGAAGAAATGTAAAAATAAGTAATTCTAAAGATATTTCTGAAAAGTCACACAAGAGAAAGAGAAAGAGAGAGAGTAAGAGAGAGAATTTTATCTTATAAAAGAATATCAATATTTTTAATAATACCAAGTTGCATATTGGTTGATAAATAAAGTAGTCAACAGCATAAAGTAGAAAATACCTTGAAGGGGTTAACTCTTTTAGAGTTGATTAAAAGTGAAGTCCCATAGTCCTTATTATATTTAATGCTATTGCAGAACTATTATTTATCCTCCATAACTTGATGATCAGACCACATTTCCAAAAACAGAATGTACTTAAGTAATACAAAATGAAGAAATCAAATTGACATGGTCCTGGGATCTACATCCCTCCCAGTGAGATGTCAGCAAGTTCTAGAAGGTGTGGTGCCCACTACTGTATGAATAAAGTAATCATTAATCTCACACAGCCATAAAGTCTATGAAATAAAATAGGATGTACCCTGTCAAGACATGGTTAGTGTGGCAATACAGGTGTCACTGGAGTACTCAATCATATTTTGCATAGAGTTTGGTAAATCACACCAAGGACCTATAACTAGGTGGTTAATAGGCCCTAGAGGAGAAACTACTAATAATATTGTGCATTATTGTCCTTCTACTTTTAACATATGAGACTGAAATTTTGTCAACAATTTTAACTGTAATGTGTTAGTATCTAGAAATTGAAGCAATATAAGAATCACTTCTTTTTCCTTAATCATTTTAACTGGATATTTTGTTTATTTACATTTCACATGTTATCCCCTTTTCTGATTCCTCCCCCAGAAACCTCCTATTGCATCCCCTCTCCCCCTGCTCCTGTGAGGGTGTGTCCCAACCCATCCACCCAATCCCACCTCACCACCCTCATATTCCCCTACACTGGGGCATTGAGTCTTCACAGGACCAAGAGCCTCTTCTCCCATTAATGCCATCCTATGCTGCATATGTTGCTGAAGCCATGGGTTCCTCCATGTGTACTCCTTGGTTGGTAGTTTAGACAATGGGAGCCCTGATTGGTTGACATTGTTGTTCTTCCTATGGGGTTGCAAATGTCACACCAGTAAGACTGGCTAAGATCAAAAACTCAGGTTACAACAGATGCTGGCAAGTATGTGGAGAAAGAGGAACAGTCCTCCCATTGTTGGTGGGGTTGCAAGCTGGTACAACGACTCTGGAAATAAATCTGGCAGTTCCTCAGAAAATTGGACATAGTACTACCTGAGAACCCAGAAATCCTACTCCTTGGAGTATATCCAGAAGATACTCCAGCATATAACAAAGACACATGCTTGACTATGTTCATAGAAGCCTTAATTATAACAGCCAGAAGTTGGAAAGAACCCAGATGTCCTTTAACAGAGGAATGGAAAGAGAAAATGTGGTACATTTACACAATGGAATACTACCAGCTATTAAAAACAATGAATTCATGAAATTCTTAGGCAAATGGATGGAACTAGAAAATATCATGCTGAGTAAGGTAACCCAATCACAAAATAACACACATGGTATGCACTCACTGATAAGTGGATATTAGACCAAAAGTTTAGAATACACAAGATACAATTCACAGACCATATGAAGCTTAAGAAGAAGAAAGACCAAAGTGTGGGTGTTTCTGTCCTTCTTAGAAGGGGGAACAAAATACTCATGGGAGCAAATACAGAAACAAAGTGTGGAGCAGAGACTGAAGGAAAGGCCATCCAGAGACAGTTCCACTTGAGGATTCATCCCATAAACAACCACCAAACCCAGACACTATTGTGAATGCCAAGAAGTGCATGCTAACAGAAGTCTGATATAACTGTCTCCTGAGAGAATCTGCAGGAGCCTGTCATACACAGAGGTAGATGCTCACAGTCAACCATTTAACTAATCACAGGGTCCCCAATGGAGGAGTCAAAGAAAGGACTAAAGGAGCAATATGAGAATCATCAGCAACATAAACATTCCATATTTCTAACATCTAGGACCAAACTTTGAAAGATGGAGGTGGGGGGGGCTGGATGATTAAAATGATGTTTTCTTCCTCTACACATTTATGATCAAAGGACAAATAGGTGTTAAAGTGTGTACTTTATTTTTGTGAATAAAACTGAGACTGCATGCTACATAGTAGCAAGGTTAGTACAGCTCCACTGCTCTAAATCATCTCCTTCTTCTTATCCAAGCCTAACCTTTATCCTGACAGCAAATAGTAACATAACTATAGACTGTAAGAAAAAAAGTCATTAGACATATATGGTTAAGTGGGCTTGCTCCATATCTGTAGGTGCTGTGTGCAATATTTAAAACTCTAGCACCTGAAAAAATGTTCAACGTCCTTAATCATCAGAGAAATGCAAATCAAAACAACCCTGAGATTCCAACTCACACCAGTCAGAATGGCTAAGATCAAAATTCAGGTGGAAGCAGATGCTGGTGAGGATGTGGAGAAAGAGGAACACTCCTCCATTGTTGGTGGGATTGCAGGCTTGTACAACCACTATGGAAATCAGTCTGGCGGTTCCTCAGAAAATTGGATATAGTACTACCGGAGGATCCTGCAATACCTGTCCTGGGCATATATCCAGAAGATGTCCCAACCGGTAAGAAGGACACATGCTCCACTATGTTCATAGCAGCCTTATTTATAATAGCCAGAAGCTGGAAAGAACCCAGATGCCCTCAACAGAGGAATGGATACAGAAAATGTGGTACATTTACACAATGGAGTACTACTCAGCTATTAAAAAGAATGAATTTATGAAATTCCCAGCCAAATGGATGGACCTGGAGGGCATTATCCTGAGTGAGGTAACACATTCACAAAGAAACTCACACAATATGTACTCACTGATAAGTGGATATTAGCCCAAAACCTAGGATACCCAAGATATAAGATACAATTTGCTAAACACATGAAACTCAAGAAGAATGAAGACCAAAGTGTGGGCACTTTGCCCCTTCTTAGAATTGGGAACAAAACACCCATGGAAGCAGTTACAGAGACAAAGTTTGGAGCTGAGACGAAAGGATGGACCATCTATAGACTGCCATATCCAGGGATCCACCCCATAATCAGCTTCCAAAGCTGACACCATTGCATACACTTGCAAGATTTTATCGAAAGGACCCAGATGTAGGTGTCTCTTGTGAGACTATGCTGGGGTCTAGCAAACACAGAAGTGGAAGCTCACAGTCAGCTATTGGATGGATCACAGGGCCCCCAATGGAGGAGCTAGAGAAAGTACCCAAGGAGCTAAAGGGATCTGCAACCCTATAGGTGGAACAACATTATGAACTAACCAGTACCCCGGAGCTCTTGACTCTAGCTGCATATGTATCAAAAGATGGCCTAGTCGGCCATCACTGGAAAGAGAGGCCCATTGGACAGGCAAACTGTATATGCCCCAGTACAGGGGAACGCCAGGGCCCAAAAGAATGGTAATGGGTGGGTAGGGAAGTGGGGGGAAGAATATGGGGGACTTTTGGGATAGCATTGGAAATGTAATTGAGGAAAATATGTAATAAAAATATTTTTAAAAAAGTTATTCTCTGCACAAAAAATTAATAAAAGTGAGTGTTAAGTGTTTAAAAACAAAACAAAAAACAAAAAAAAGGATATACTGCAATCTGCTAGTTATTTCTATTAAGATAAATAAAACTAAAATATCAGCACAAGTTTCAAAGGTTTTAATGTGATATTCTTAACAAAACAATTATTTTGTTAATAGGATTTCAATGGAAATAAAGGCCGGTATGAAATATCTGCTTCTAAAGACCCATCCAAATACAGTCATTAGGAAAAAAAAAACAAATAGCCATGCTTAATTATCTGTCTATCCAAAGAGTGAGTTCATTTGGTCAGGGGTTTGTCTTTCAGTTCATTAACGTTTTCCAGTATAAAAATGAATGCTTGACTTCTGCTCATTTCTACAAATAACCAAACCCAAAAACTAAAGGCAGAAATATTTTTTTTAGCTTTCACATTCAGATGTTTCTGTTTATAATTACTCTGCTTCTTTGTTTTGGATCTATGATGAGACAATACAATTATAGCAGATTATAATGATCATTTAAGGCTAGCCAAAGAGGGGAGGGCTGCAGATTCCTTCTCAAGGGCAATTAAAACAAATACTTGGTAAGTAAAAAGCCCCTGGACTAAATAAAGCATTGGTTTAATCATGAAAAAAGAATTTTATTCAGTAGCTGAATTATATTTAAGCAAAACTTCACATCTAATGTGCTTTTCATTAAAATTCAGATGTTATTTTTTAATCCAAATAGCTTACTGGATTAAAACAAACTAAAAATTAATTACATCAGCAAGAAGGAAAACAACAAAGAGATAATTATGTATTTGTAGCACACATTTTTCTTTTTAATATGTGGAAGGTAGGACATAAAGCAATTAGATTAACTTACTTGGCCTCAAAAAACCCTCTTATTTTAATATTCTAAAATCTGTCAGTTGAGTAACTATGACTTTAGAAACCTTTTCTTATTTTACATCTGTTCAGATGCAGTATTAGTAGTAACTGTTTCCATTTTTTTCCACTGAATATATTGTAAAGGTATAACAACTTGATCCTTTCGTTTTACTTTTTCATATTGTGAATTCATAAAACAAATGCACTGGTTACCAAGTGCTCATGATAGGTGCATGTCAGAAAAAGAACAAAAGGAAGTAAAAGCAAGAAAAAGTTTGACCTAGGCTGATGGTGTATATGACAAGAATTGTAGGATAAGTCTTATTGAAAGGAACTTAACTTACTGTGGTATATTCTCTTAAGTGAGTATCAGGAAACCCAGATATATCTCTCTTTGACACCAGCTTGCCACTGACTGAGTATCTTCCTTCTACTAACAAGTTCTCTCCAGTACATATTGTTTCTCTTCAGCTCCAAAGTACTAGAGTCAAACAATCATGAGCTGTAACTGTTGAGACCATGACCTCAAGTATAATGTCGATCTTTTATGTGTCTACCTCACATATTTTATGGAAGCAGTAATCATTACGTTAATGCTGACAAATAATGGCAGGGTTTACTGGAATAAAGACAACTGAAACAAAAATCTTCCGATTCTGCTTGCTACCTGTCACCTGGAGGAGAAATGGAATGTTTCCCTTCAGTTTCATTTTAGAATCAATATTCTTGGTTTAGCTTTAAATAATGATTGGCCAGGCATCATTCTTATGATTTTAATTAGTGGCTAAAGTATAAATGGTATAATTCCTTTTATTATGTCTTAGTGTTGACAGTGTCTAAAGATCTTGATAGAACTAAAGTTTTGACCTTGCATGATCACACTCCAGAAGAGCCAACAAGCAGCTAAAAGAGTCAGATGCAGACATTTGCACCCAAACAATGGACAGAAGCAGGTGGTCCCTGTGGTTGAATTAGGGAAGGCTGAAAGAAGCTGAGGAGAAGGGCGAACCTGTAGGAGGACCAGCATTCTCAATTAATCTGGATCCCCAAGATCTCTCAAACACTGGACCACCAAAATGGCAGCATAAACTAGCTGATATGAGGCTCCCAACACACATACAGCAGAGGACTTCTGGTTCTGTGTTTATTCAGAGATGATCCACCTAATCCTCAAGAGACACTGGATGCCCCAGAGACTTTAGAGGGTGGGGGAGGGTGGGGACATCCACGTGGAGACAGGGGGTGCGGAGGATGTATGGGATGTGGAACAGTCAAATGGTGGATGCGGGGAATAAAATATGGAGTGTAAATATATAAATTAATTAATTAAGAAATAAAAAATAATTTTTAATTTTAATTTATGTGTGTGTGTGTGTGTGTTTCTATGAGTGGGTGTGGGTGTGAGTGTGCTAAGTGTGTGCAGGTACTCTAGAATAGAGAAGACAGAAGACCATAGCATTGAGATTATACACAAATGTGACAACTCGATATGGAACTGAGCTCATGTCCTCTGGAGTAGCAGCAATACTCACATACACTGAGCCACTTCTCCAGCCACACAGTTGAAATAATTTCAGCTTCCGTATACTGTCTGTTTTAGTAGTACATAGACATAGACATACAATCAGATAAACAGAATAATTTTTACAGAAGTTGGGGCAGGAACTACAGCTGGGTGGTTGGTTCAATGTACGTGTTGTTCTTGCCAGGGACCCAAGTTCAGTTCAGAACACCTACATGGAAGTTAACTACCATTCAGAACTCCTGATTCAGGCCAGCAGATGTCCACTTCTGACCTTTACCATTATCAGTCATATACATGGTACACATATGTACATGCTGGAAAACACTCATACATATTAAAAATTAAATAAAAATAAACTAAAAAACTGCTTTCAGGAAAAACAAACATATCAACTGCTGGCTATATTTCCCAAATAAATTTTTATTCTATTAAATGAATACAAACATTCTTAATAATATATTAGCATTTTAGCAGTTTGAGACCAATAATTATTTGCATGTCATCCCAAGAGCATTCTATGTTTATATAAGTTCATAGCAAAACAAAATTACAATAAACTTCTTGTAAAATTTCAGTAGTAATAGAAAGTCACAACTTAATTGAACTAAACAAATAAAAATTTTAATTGGAAATGAAATTTTATATTGTCACATCACAGATCTACTAGTATATGATGGTACCAGATTTTAATTTCCCTCATCTATTCTGAAAATACACATTATATTTACTATGATATTCCAATTCACAAAATTAATGCAGTACTTTTAAATCTCATTAAGACTTGTAAATATTACAATTAGTAAGCTATATTTTCAATTCTCTGAACATAATACATATTTATTTGAGAATAACAAACCTACTCAAAATCATGGAATTAAATTTCAATCATAATAATAAATTTGTTTACAGGAAAAGATAATTGTTTAAGTGGCATACAGAGACTATTTCAGTAAAAAAAAATACAATCACTGAGACATTCATGATATTATAAGCATTCTTTTCTTACAATGTGGACAATTTAAAATACAAAGAGTTACCAAAACACCCTGTACATTTAAAATACATTTTATTGTGACACCAAGAACATCATTCAGCAAAAACCAAAGTATTAGTATTTATGAATTTCTATCAACATAAAAGTATTTTTAAGACTGGTGCTGTAGTGCATGCTGTGGTCAGAGCACTCAACACATATGCTTGGGTTGTTAATGAATTTAAGGTTTATCTAGGGTAGAACATAAGTAGAAACCCAATAGTACACATGGAGGGTCCCATGGCTCCAGCTGCATATGTAGCAGATGATGGCCTTGTCTGTCATCAATGGGATGAAAGGCCCTTGGTCCTGTGAAGGCTCGATGCCCCAATATAGGGAAATTCCCAGACAAGGAAGTAGGAGTGGGTGGGTTGTTGAGCAGGAAGAAGGGGGAGGGAATAAGGGGTTTTCAGAGAGGAAACCAGGAAAGGGGATGACATTGGAAATGTAAATAAAGAAAATATCTAATAAAAAACAAAAAAGAAGAAAAAAATGTAGAAACCCTGAGACCAAACAGTATATGTCACTACCACCAATGACTAAAATAAAATAAAATAAAATAAAATAAAATAATATAAAACAATTTTCCATGTGCGAAAGACCATTCCAGTACTGAATGGCTAACAATTGTCACAAAGAATATTTAGAATGAAGTCAAGTATGCCTTGTGATTCTGGAAATAAAGTCACATTATTGAAATTCATCATCAATAGTCATGATACATATGAATCGGTTTATATTATTTTGTATTTTATTATGAAATTTACATGCACTGCATCTTCTATCATCTTTTTATCCTGGAATTACATGACAGGTACACTTATGTTTACATTTTGGATTATATTCAAATATAATATTTTTCAACTTTTCCCAAATTTAATTATTGAAAGTTCCCTCAACTTTATTTCCATTATTCTTTTATATATCCTTATATATTTAAACAATTAGTTCCAGGTTTTTATATTTTTCATTATATATTTTGATAATAATCTTTTCCCTACTCCAATTCCTTCTAGACTCTTTTCTGCATATCTTGCTTTTTAACTTCAGGTTCTTATTCTCACCCTTCCTCTCCCTCTCCCTCACCCTCTCCGTCTCTCTCCTTTTCTCTCTCTAACACCCGGACTCTCTTCCTTCTTGCCCCCCCCCCCAGTCTCAGTGACATACTATGTTCTTTATTCATTTAGGGTACCAATACTTACCATTATGTATATCTAGCCTAATTCTAATAGCTAATCACATATCAATTAATGTCACTTACAGGGTGACAAGTATGTAACAAGTATAAGATAAATAATTCAAATAAATTAATTTAAGATTTTTTGAACACCTCTTTTCCTCATTCTTTTTTAAAAAGATTTTCTTTTTTATACATGTACAATATATAAAAATACAACGAATATAGCAATATACAACGATTGCTTTCTTCAGACACACCAGAAAAGTGTACCTGACCCCATTATAGATGGTTGTGAGCCACTGTGTTTTTGATGGGATTTGAACTCAAGACCTCTGGAAGAGCAGTCAGTGTTTTAAAACACTCAACCATCTCTCCCTTATTTTAAGGTTTTATTTCCTGTTCCCAGCACATCAAAAGTGAACAATCATGGATAATTAGTTAATATTTTCTCCTTCAGTCTTTACTTTTTAAATAATAATACAACTCCACTATTAACTTCTATATGTGTATTACATGTATATTCATATATATCTTAAGAATTAAATTTAGGAAAAATTACAATTCCTTTCATTTCCATATTGCTTAGAAAAGACAAACATTTAAATTTATTAGTAATATGTGGGTTGTTTTCAGCTATTAGGTAAATGATTGAGAGTTTCCTCATGTCCTCTGTTGATTGATGGAAATTCATTGCTTTATCTCCTTAGTTTCTTCTCTTCAACTGTCAGTGACTCATCCTCAGTATCCAACTGTTTTGATCATTTTATTGTTGCAAATTTTTACATGTCTTCTTTCTTTATCTACTGCATTACTCACTTTTGTACATTCCTGGGAGATTTGTTGTTGTTGTTGTTGCATACCTTGGAATTCTGCTTTATCTTTCATTTTCTCTGCATAAAAGTCTGAATTTCAATATTGTCACTTGTTTAGTTTCAGAAATGACAAGTGCCTGCCAGCTGTGATCTATCATAACCAAGCTCTTCGCCTGGATGATGCCTGCCCATAAATCTGCATTCACATTTTCATATGAGTTTCACCAAGTATGCTCTGTACTTAGGTTTTTTCACATGTCCCTTGGTGGGGAAAACTGACACTGAAGAAGCATCTTAGTCAATCTTTCGTCTGCCAACAAATGAAATCTGGTTACATGATTTTGGCAAGATGGACAATCTTGAGCAACATAAAGAGCTTCAGGGGAAACAAGGAAAATAGAATCTTGAGCCCATGGGCTATAGATTAAATTTGTCATCTCTAATGATAATGCCCCAAATCATATCTTTTGATTAGAACCTGTTATTTCCATGAAAGTGGCTAGATAATTGATTTTCCTTTTTCTATCAGAGATACTAGGTGTTTTCAAATAAACAGCATAATAAGAAAGCTTTCAACACTATTTCTTCGAAAATATTGCAATTAATGTTTACCATCGATAAAGATACTTAGAATATTAGTTAAACTAATTGTATACATATGAGTTTGGAGTCATAATGCTATATAAAGTCTGCCCAGACAGATTTTTACCTTCTTCTCACTTTATTTCCTCCAAGACAGTAACTAACATAGTTTGAACATAAATTCATTCACAATAATGTATTAGCCCCTCAGTTAGCCAAGGTTGGGTTTTCTTTGTTATATAAATTTAATAGTGGGAATATTGTAAACAAATATAGGTTAATGGTCATATGGTTTTGATGAGTCAGCATAGTTTTAACTTGTTAACAAGCTTTATTTATTCTATTTACTTCAATAATTACATTCAATGTAAAATAGAGCTAGGTGAATTAATAGGTTAAGTGTACTTAGTATGTATAATGACCCGTCAACAAATCCAGAAAACATCTACCATGGCATTTTTTATTCATTTGACCATGGGACAACAACTTACAAAACTGATAGCATTGTAAACTAAATTTCTAAAGGCTTCATGATACCACAAGTTTATTACTGAGCAAATGTAGAATTTCTGAATCATTTGTGGTTCTTTCCATTATCCTCACTACAGCCTACTCACTCTAGATTTCTTGATTACGGACTTGTGTTCTCCTCTTCTTACAGCATTACTCCTTAAATTAATATTTAGGATATGTTAGCAGTTTACCTTCTATTATTGGAACCATCAAAATTGGGGCATTTTTCAAGCATATATCAGGTACAGTATTTTAACAAACTAATCTTCTATTCACAAGTCATCAAATTTTGGTAATTTTATTACATGTTTATGGGTATGATGCATGAGAATTGTGACATGCCACATATTTAGTCCATTAGAATCCATTAAAGTTGAGATGTGCACAGTGAATATTTTATAAATTCCCCCATAATTATTTCAGGGATCTTCAAAATGACTTATATAAGCCATACTCCATAAATATTTTGAGATTATTTAAGTCTTAAATTTATTTCTTCAACACTTAGATATTTACTACATCATTGAAAATTTACAGAACTCAATACAATATAATGTCCTTACCAATTTTTAATTCTTTTTAAAACTATTTTGCTTATTCTGAATTATAACCCCTCCCTAAATTTTCTAGAGAGATGATAGATAGGTAGATAGTAGGTTGACAGATAAGAGGCTGATAGAATTTAATAAAAAAGATATATAGTTTATAAATTAGAAATATAGGTTATAAGTTATATATAGATGATAGATGAAAGATGAGTAATAAATAAATAGATGATAGGTAATTGATTGATAGATAATAAGAGGAAAAGTTTTTGTCATATAATCACATGGAATCTTCTTTTACACTTACTAGTATTGTATCACATAAATCAAACAAGATAAAATACGGTTTCAACTGTCCTTTTCCTAAGGAAATGACAAAAGTACAAGGTGATGGATGGATATGCAATGTAGCCTGAAGTGGCCATCATTTAATAACAATGTATTTATGTTCTGAAAAATTGTACTTCATGTATACTCAAATGGAAAGTAAAAATATCACAAATCTTAAAAAACTATGCACATTAAGTACTTGTTTTCAATAAGATGAAAAATTATATCACCATATATGTGCTCAATGGCTGTGTTTTGGAGAAGGAATAAAGTCCATTAGAGTAGAATGAAGTGCATGCATATTTTCAAATGATTCTGGACAATGTATATAATGCATAAGAAAAACATTCACTATATCATATCTCATGTCATTCACAAACAGGCAGTCCTAGATGAAATAGTTGCAATTAAAAATTTCTAACTAAAATGTGACTAAAATTTATAACCCTAAGGAAATTGAAAGTAAGGAAAAATGGAATTCAGTAAAGTCAAAAAACAAAAAAACTACATTATGACATTTAGATATTAAAACACAGAATTCAATAAAATCTACGTGGGTTATATTGTTGTAAAACAAGATAGCTAATAGTTGTAAAGAATTGTTCTGGAGGGCTTTGCTGGAGCATCCTTGGAGCCATCTCCCTTCTCAGATCCCTCCAAGACTAGTCTGCACAAGTGAGAGTGTGGACTACAGAAGCTAATAGCTTCTGGGACAGGCAGGAGCCACAGAGCTTCTAAGGTACATCCCTTTCCGGCTCCAGACATCTGGGCACCTTCCCTGCCAGAGGAGAGGTATCCACTAGACCAGGGAGGGCTTTGCCAGAGCATCTGCAGGAGCCATCTCCCTTCCTGGATCCCACCAAGACAAGTCTGCACAGGTGAGAGTGTGGACTACAGAAGCTAACAGCTTCTGGAACAGGCCCTGTTGTGGGCCTTCATCTTCTGGCAGGAGGCAAATTCGAACAACAGATATCCGTGCACCTTCTCTGTAAGAGGAGAGCTTGCCTGCAGAGTATACTCTAACCACTGAAATTCAGGAGAGATCTAGTCTCCCAGGTCTGCTGATAGAGGCTAACAGAATCACAAACGAAAAAAGCTCTAACCAGAGAAAACTATAACAACTGACTACAGAGATTACCAGAGGGTGAAAGGCAGACTTAAGAATTTTACTAACAAAAACCAAGGCCACTCACCATCATCAGAACCCAGCATTCCCACCTCAGCCAGTCCTGGGAACCCCAACACAGCTGAAAATCTAGACGCAGATTTAAAGGTATATCTCATGATGATGGTAGAAGACATTAAGAAGGACTTTAATAACTCACTTAAAAAATACAGTAGAACACTGCTAAAGAGTTACAAGTCCTTAAAGAAAAAGAGGAAAACACATAAAACAGGTGATGGAAATGAACAAAGCCATACTAGACCTAAAAAGGGAAGTGGACACAATAAAGAAAACCCAAAGTGAGGCAACACTGGAGATAGAAACCATAGGAAAGAAATCTGCAACCATAGATACGCACATCAGCAACAGAATACAAAAGGAAGAGAGAATCTCAAGTGCAGAAGATTCCATAGGGAACCTGGACACAACAGTAAAAGAACATAAAATGCAAAAATATCCTAACTCAAAACATCCAGGAAATCCAGGACACAATGAGAAGACCAAACCTATGGATAATAGGAGTAGATGAGAACAAAGATTTTCAACTTAAAGGGCCAGCAAATATCTTCAGCAAAACTGTAGAAGAAAACTTTCCATACCTAAAGAAAGAGATGCCCATGGACATAAAAAAAGCCTACAGAACTCCAAATAGACTGGACCAGAAAAAAATTCCTCCCAAAACATAATAATCAGAACAAAAAATTCACTAAATAAAGACAAAATATTAAAAGCAGCAAGGGAAGAAGGTCAAGTAAAATATAAAGGCAAGTTTATCAGAATTACACCAGATTTTTCACCAGAGACTATGAAAGCCAGAACATCCTGGACAGATGTTATACAAACACTAAGAGAACACAAATATCAGCCCAGGCTACTATACCCAACCAAACTTTCAATCACCATAGATGGAGAAATCAAAGTATTCCATGACAAAACCAAATTCACACATTATCTTTCCACGATTCAAGCCCTTCAAAGGATAATAACAGAAAAAACAAAAACAAAAACAATACAAGGATGGAAACCACGTCCTAGAAAAAGCAAGAAAGCAATCTTTCAACAAACCTAAAGAAAGACAGCCACAAGAACAGAATGCCAACTTTAACAACAAAAATAATTGGAAGCAACAATTACTTTTCCTTAATATCTCTTAATATCAATGGATTCAACTCCCCAATAAAAGGACATAGAATAACAGACTGGCTACACAAACAGAAACCAACATTCTGCTGCTTACAGGAAACCCATCTCAGGGAAAAAGACAGACACTACCTCAGAATGAAAGGCTGGAAAACAATTTTCCAAACAAATGGTTTGATGAAACAAGCTGGAGTAGCCATTCTAATAGCAAATAAAATCAAATTTGAACCCAAAGTATTCAAAAAAATACAAGGAGGGGCATTTCATACGCATCATTGGTAAAATCCTCCAAAAGGACCTATCAATTCTGAATATCTATGCTCCAAATACAAGGACAGCCACATTCATTAAAGAAACTTTAGTAAAGCTCAAAGCACACATTGCACCTCACACAATAATAGTGGGAGACTTCAACACACCACTTTCATCAATGGACAGATCATGGAAACAGAAACTAAACAGGGACACAGTGAAACTAATAGAAGTTATGTAATAAATGGTTCTAACAGATATCTATAGAACGTTTTATCCTAAAACAAAAGGATATACCTTCTTCTCAGCACCTCACGGGACCTTCTCCAAAATCAACCACATAATTGATCACAAAACAAGCCTCAACAGATACAAAAATATTGAAATTGTCCCATGCATCCTATCAAATCACCATGGATAAAGGCTGATATTCAATAACAACATAAATACTAGAAAGCCAACATTTATGTGGAAACTGAACAACACTCTTCTCAATGACACCTTGGTCAAGGAAGGAAAATAGAAAGAAATTAAGGACTTTTTGGAGTTTCATGAAAATGAAGCTACAATATACCCTAACTTATGGGACACAATGAAAGCATTTCTAAGAGAAAAACTCATAGCTCTGAGTGCCTCCAAAAAGAAAGTAAGAGAGCACACACTAGCAGCTTGACAACACACCTAAAGGCTCTAGAAAAAAAGGAAGAAAATTCAACCAAGATGAGTAGACGGCAGGAAATAATCAAACTCAGTGGGCAAAATCAACCAAGTGGAAACAGGAAGAACTATTCAAAGAATCAACCAAATGAGGAGCTGGTTCTTTGAGAAAATCAACAAGATAGATAAACTCTTAGCCAGACTCACTAAAGGGCACAGGGACAGCATCCTATTTAACAAAATCAGAAATGAAAAAGGAGACATAACAACAGATCCTGAAGAAATCCAAAATACTATCAGATTCTTCTATGAAAGGCTATACTCCACAAAACTGGAGAACCTCGATGAAATGGACAAATTTCTAGACAGATACCAGGGAACAAAGTTAAATCAGGACCAAGTTAATGACTTAAACAGTCCTATATCCACTAAAGAAATAGAGACAGTCATTAATAGTCTCCAAACCAATAAAAGCCCAGGACCAGATGGGTTTAGTGCAGAGTTCTATAAGACCTTCAAAGAAGATATAATTCCAGTTCTTCACAAACTATTCCACAAAATAGAAGCAGAATGAACTCTACCAAACTCATTCTATGAAGCCACAATTACTCTGATACCTAAACCACAGAAAGACCCAACAAAGATAGAGAATTTCAAACCAATTTCCCTTGTGAATATCGATGCAAAAATCCTCAATAAAATTCTCGCTAACCAAATCCAAGAACACATCAAACAATTATCCATCCTGACCAAGTAGGTTTCATTCCAGGGATGTAGGGATGGTTTAATATATGGAAATTCATCAAGGTAATCCATTATATAAACAAATTCAAAAACAAAAACCATATGATCATCTAGTTACATGAGGAGAAATCATTTGACAAAATTTAACACCCATTCATGATAAAAGTCTTGGAAAGATCAGGAATTGAAGGCTGATACCTAAACATGATAAAAGCAATCTAGAGCAAACTAGTAGCCAGCATCCATGTAAATGGTTAGAAGCTGGAAGCAATCCCACTAAAATCAGGGACTAGACAAGGCTGCCCACTTTCTCCCTACCTATTCAACATTGTACTTGACGACCTAGCCAGAACAACAAAAGGAGATCAAGGAGATACAAATTGGAAAAGAAGAAGTCAAAATATCACTTTTTGCAGATGATATGATAGTATATATAAGTGACCCTAAAAATTCCACCTTAGAACACCTAAACCTGATAAACAGCTTCGGTGAAGTAGCTGGATATAAAATTAACTCAAACAAGTCAATGGCCTTTCTCTACACAAAGAATAAACAGGCTGAGAAAGAAATTAGGGAAACAACACCCTTCGCAATAGTCACAAATAATATAAAATACCTTGCAGTGACTCTAACTAAGGAAGTGAAAGATCTGTATGATAAGAACTTCAAGTCTCTGAAGAAAGAAATTAAAGAAGATCTCAGAAGATGGAAAGACCTCCCATGCTCATGGATTGGCAGGATCAACATTGTAAAAATGGCTATCTTGCCAAAAGCAATCTACAGATTCAATGCAATCCCCATCAAAATTCCAACTCAATTCTTCAACGAAATGGAAAGGGCAATCTCCAAATTCATCTGGAATAACAAAAAACCTAGGATAGCAAAAATTCTTCTCAAGGATAAAAGAATCTCTGAAGGAATCACCATGCCTGACCTAAAGCTGTACTACAGAGCAATTGTGATAAAAACTTCATGGTACTGGTATAGCAACAGACATGTAGACCAATGAAATAGAATCGAAGACCCAGAAATGAATCCACACACCTATGATGACTTGATCTTCGACAAGGGAGCTAAAACCATCCAGTGGATAAAAGACAGCATTTTCAACAAATGGTGCTGGCACAACTGGTTGTTATCATGTAGAAGAATGCGAATTGATCCATTACTATCTCCTTGTACTAAGGTCAAAGCTAAGTGGATTAAGGAACTCCACATAAAACCAGAGACACTGAAACTTATAGAGGAGAAAGTAGGGAAAAGCCTCGAAGATATGGGCACAAGGGAATAATTCCTGAATAGAACAGCAATGTCTTGTGCTGTAAGATCGAGAATAGATAAATAGGACCTCATAAAACTTCAAAGCTTCTGTTAGGCAAAAGACACTGTCAATAAGACAAAAGGCCACCAACAGATTGGGAAAGGATCTTTACCTATCCTAAATCAGATAGGTTACTAATATCCAATATATATAAAGAACTCAAGAAGGTGGAATCCAGAAAATCAAATATCCCCATTAAAAAAATGGGGCTCAGAACTAAACAAAGAATTCTCACCTGAGGAATACCAAATGGCTGAGAAACATGTGAAACAAGGTTCTGCATCCTTCATCATCAGGGAAATGCAAATCAAAACAACCCTGAGATTCCACCTCACACCATTCAGAATGGCTAAGTTAAAAAATTCAGGTGGCAGCAGATGCTGGTGAGGATGAGGAGAAAGAGGAACACTCCTCCATTGTTGGTGGGATTGCAAGCTTGTATAACCACTCTGGAAATCAGTCTGGTGGTTCCTCAAATAATTGAACATATTATGAGGATCCTACAATTCATCCCCTGGGCATATATCTAGAAGATATTCCAACAGGTAAGAAGGACACTTGCTCCACTATGTTCATAGCAGCCTTATTTATAATAGCCAGAACCTGGAAAAAAAAAACAGATGCCCCTCATCAGAGGAATGGATACAGAAAATGTGGTACATTACACAATGGAGTACTTCTAGGCTTTAAAAAGAATGAATTTATGAATTTCCTAGGTAAATGGATGGACCTGGACAGAATCATACTGAGTGTAGTAACTCAATCACAAGAGAACTCACATGATATGTACTCACTGATAATTTGATATTAGCCCAGAAACTTAGAATTCCCAAGATATAAGATACAATTTGCGAAACACATGAAGCTCAGGAAGAACTAAGACCAAGTGTGGATACTTTGCCCCTTCTTGGAATTGGGAGCAAGGCACCCATGGAAGGAGCTACAGAGACAGAGTTTGGAGCTGAGACAAAAGGATGGACTGTCTAGAGGCTGCCATACCAAGAGATCCATCCCATAATCTGCCTCCAAATGCTGACACCATTGCATACACTACCAAGATTTTGCTGAAAAGACCCTGATATAGCTGTCCCATGTGAGACTATGCTGGGGACTGGAAAACACAGATGTGGATGCTCACAGTCAGCTATTGGATGGATCACAGGGCCCCCAATGGAGGGAACACTATAGGTAAAACAACAATATGAACTAAACTGTACCCCCCCCCCCAGAGCTCGTGTCTCTAGCTGCATATGTATCAGAAGATGGCCTGGTTGGCCATTAGTGGAAAGAGAGGCCCATTGGTTGTGCAGACTTTATATGCCTCAGTACAGGGGAACGCCAGGGCCAAGAGGTGGGAGTGGGTGGGTGGGGGAGTGGTGGGGGAGGGTGGGAGGGACTTTTGGAATAGCATTGGAAATGTAAATGAAGTAAATACCCAATAATAAAAAAAGAAAGAATTGTTCTAACTCAACAATAGTAGTAAATAAAATCCTATGTACTATTTTTAAGTGAGTTCCAGGACAGCCAAAGCTACACAGAGAAACCCTGTCTTGAAAAACAAAACAAAACAAAACAAAACAAAAAATAAAAATAAATAAATAAACAAAAAAATAAATGTAAACAGTTACAGTTATTATGAAATTGTACAAAGAAAACTGAGACTTATGCAGTACTCTAACTATTAGAATACGTGCTCCACTCATTGCTTTGATAGATTAAAAAGTTGCTTAAGCCTACACCTGTTACCAACAGGCATTTTATTTTTAAATATTTATTAAGAAACCTACAAAAATGATTAGCTTGAAAGTCTGTACACAAATGAGAATAGAAGTCTTGTTCATATCATCAACTGCTAACACGTGTTCCTAAGTCCATAAAGAAAAATATATATATTCACTAGAAGATTCCAATTTATGAAAAGAAAATACTATTATAAAAAATGTGAATAATACTTAGTACAGCATAGGTTTCCAAGCCTGTTAGCTACAGTGGGCCATGACAGCTATTACTGTGGAGTGAGATATGCTAGGCTGACTCCTCTATTTTCTGAGTGCTCCTGAGCAACTTTACTCTTTGGACACATTGGTAACTTTTTTTTTTTAATTTATTTATTTTTATTCCAAGCATGGAAATTGCTGGGTTGGGATGTGGGAAGAGTTTCTCTTATCTTCTACCACAATCTATGGTAGGGATATTGAAACATAGTATATCACAGAGTCTCAATGGTCCAATTTGACTGGCTTATGAGACTACTGAGATAAAGGACAGTAAATTACCTAGTTTCTGAAGTTTTCTCAAAGTGATCAGTACATGGATTGTTCAATCTCCTTTAGTATAAAAGAAAGAAGATCTGGAACGTCTGAATTTAGCTTTTTTTTTAATTATTTGTTGGAATTTTTATTAGATATTTTCTTCATTTACATTTCAAATGCTATCCCCAAAGTCCCCTATACCCTCCCCCGCCCTGCTCTCCAGCTCATCTACTCCTACTTCCTGGCCCTGGCATTTCCCTGTACTGGGGCATATGATCTTCACAAGACCAAGGGCCTCTCCTTCCACTGATGGCTCACTAGGCCATCCTCTGTTACATATGCAACTAGAGACACAGCTCAGGGGAGGGGGGGTATTGTTCCTCCTATAGGGTTGCAGCCCCCTTAAGCTCCTTGGGTACTTTCTCTAGCTCCTTTATTGTGGGTCCTGTGTTCCATCCAATAGGTGACTATGAGCATCCATTTTTGTATTTGCCAGGCACTGGCAGAGCCTCATAAGAGAGAGCTATATGAGGGTCCTGTCAGCAAAACCTTTCTGGGATATGCAATAGTGTCTGGGTTTGGTGGTTGTTTATGGGATAGATCCCCCTCTTGGGGAAGTCTTTAGATGGTCCTTCCTTTTGTCTCAGCCCTGAACTTTGTCTCTGTAACTCCTTCCATGGGTACATTCTAAGAAGGAACAAAGTATCCACAGTTTGGTCTTCCTTCTTGAGTTTCATGTGCTCTGCAAATTGCATCATGGGCATTCTAATTTTCTGGGCTAATATCCACTTATCAGTGAGTGCATATCATGTGTGTTCTTTTGTGATTGGCTCTTACCCTCTTACACTCTTGCCTTTCTCGTGCCTCGTGCCCCTTATCAAATGGCTGAGAAGCACCTAAAGAAATGTATGGCACCCCTAATCATCATGGAAATGCAAATGAAAACAACCCTGAGATTCTACATCACACCAGTCAGAATGGCTAAGATAAAAAATTCAGGTGACAGCAGATGCTGGAGAGGATGTGGAGAAAGAGGAACACTCCTCCACATTTGGTGGGATTGCAAGCTTGTACAACCACTCTGGAAATCAGTCTGGTGGTTCTTCAGAAAATTGGACATAGTGCTACCAGAATATCCAGCAATTCCTCTCCTGGGAATATACCCAGAAGATATTCCAACTGGTAATAAGGACACATGCTCTACTATGTTCATAGCAGCCTTATTTATAATAGCCAGAAGCTGGAAAGAACCCAGATGCCCCTCAACAGAGAAATGGATACAGAAAATGCGGTACATTTACACAATAGAGTACTACTCAGCTATTAAAAAAAAATGAATTTATGAAATTCCTAGGCAAATGGATGGACCTGGAGGGCATCATCCTGAGTGAGGTAACACATTCACAAAGGAACTCACACAATATGTACTCACCGATAAGTGGATATTAGCCCAAAACCTAGGATACCCAAGATATAAGATACAATTTCCTAAACATATCTCCTATGTATTTTTATTATAAAATATAGTCTTGAAAATATGATTTTTGAATTATGTAATACGTCTCTGTTTTTTTTTTTTCACTCTATTGTGTAGTTGGCTCCTCAAGGCCCGAAAAATACACTCTTGTGAGGGTGAGGGTAATCATAAAACTCAATAAGCAAAGATTTCAAAATTAGGAAATATGCATATTTACAAGAGTTCTTATTTCAGCTTCCAACCAAGGTTGCTTAGTAACAAAAGCTGGCGAGGAGGAACTCTTTAACCAGTCCAGCTGTTCTCAAGCTGTACAGGGAACTCCAGGCATGCAATATCCATGAGTTGTTACTTCTGCTCTGTGAACTTTTCAGTTATTCAGCTGTCTTTGTGTCACCCACACTTATACGTAAGCCCCTCTCTTACTTTGCTCTGAGCAACTCTAGTGGACCCACAGGTTCACTAATTTAGACAGTTATAAGATATGCTTTGTCATCTCAAGTAAACGGAATCTTTTTCACCCTCCTGGAAAATTCATACAACCGGCATAATGTTATATTATCATCTGTAGAATTTAATTTTCTTTCAATTAGCCCAATATATAAAGTTATAAACTTGGTGCTTATTCTTTATTTACCTTTCACAATCTTGTCATAAATGTATCAATAGGGACCAGATGGAGAACATCATAAATATTCTCAACATTTCCTGATAATAGTCCAAGTATTTTATGGTTTGTACTAAAGATTTATGGTCAGGCAATCACAATGACACCACCTTGATGTAATTAGCAATTTGATGATCATTTAAAGAACATGATGACCCTTAGATAATATTTGATGGGACAAAGAGTATTGTTAGGTATCAATGAAAAGTTTTCTCTCCTCTCTACCTTCCAGGTTTGTGTTTCTTTTTTAAAAAACCAGATATTAAAAAGTAACAGTCAAGCAGAGGTTCCAAATTCTAGATGTGTAATCTCTATCTACACCCAATAGTTCTTTGAAAAACCTATAATCACGAATTCTATATAACTTGGAGAACACTAGGAGATTATTAAAAGAACACTTGATTAGTGGTTATTTTATTCTGAGAATAACTTGGAAAGATGATTGGTAGGAATTTATTCACACTCTAGTAAAATGGAATATGTGTATTTCTTATAAATCATTCTGGGTGGTACAAAGATACACAAAAACAATCTATTACACACGCACAAACACACACACACATATACATATATATATGCACACATATATATATACACATATATATTTATGCACATATATATGCATATATATTTATATATATGATATAAATCTATTTAGTAAGAAGAATGTATCATTACCATTAGGAAATATGCAACATAAATTGTAATAGTTTCTTTACAAAAATAATAAAAGACATTATTGTTGTTATTTATAGCCAAATTGATGTATTTCATCTGATTAGCAAATCGTTGTCAGAAAGATTTTTTATTATTATTATTATTACAATTTTGTATCAGGTAACGCCATGAATTTTAGGTAAATACAAAGCCTTATCTCTTTAAGAGTGTCCTGTAGATTTCCTTTCCATAGGGCTCTGCAGGCTCTGATGGGGCAAACTCACTACAGCAGTGAAACCCAACTTCTGATTCTCTCAGGTTGCACATGTTCACAGTTTGAATATATGGAGGAAAGGTCTACATTCCTCTCAAGAACTGAACAAAGCTCATTTTTTCACTATAATTGTCCAGTTTGAATAAGAGATGAATATTTGCATGTTTGCTTTAAGTTAACAACGTTGATGTTTCTCTAATATTTGGGGGATGGGGAATCCCTATAGACAGAACAATCGCTTAGTTGTTATAAACATGATGAAAATACAAGGCAATAAAATACTCCATGAGAAGTCCACATAATTTGGTTTCCAAGCTGTCTTCATCAATGTTACCCAAAATGAACCTCTGTATTCTTGCGTTTTACCACATGGCAGCCTGTATAATGTCTGACAATATTGTCTAACCAATAAAAATATGTTGAAGGTAACAGAGTAGTCTTTGCCTCCTCATCTTGACATATGTAATTTTAGTTCTATATAAAATGCTTCTTTGCTATATGATAAAAATTCCTGCATGGAAAACATTTAGATATGAATTTAATATAGTTTTACTGAGGAAATTTCTTGATCTATATAATGCTTTATTTCTACATATCAAGTCTGTTGTATTTTAACACAGTATGTAACTACTGGATATCTTGCTCTGAAAAAAATAGCTACTTGCTAATTTTGTGATTAGAGCATAAAAAATATCTATGTGAGCACTTTATCTCATTTTGTGGATCAAAAACCATGAACAGAGAAATATATTAACAAATATTTTTGACTGGGTCAGACATTACCCAACCTCCCCATTGCTTTATGCAAGCCCTCCCATTTTGAGATTAACTCCTGTGTAGAATCTCTCCCCTACCCTCCCTCCCCCTTTCTAGAGCTCCTTCTCCTCCCTATTCTACTGGCCATTTCCACACTCCTGGCTTCTTCATTTGTGTCAGGTTATACAGTAAATTTCAGGGTCCACAGACATGAGAGAAATTTTGGTTTTTGTCTTTCTGACAGTGGGTCCTTATACTAGTCATTTTCCTGCAAATTTCATGATTGAATTTTCCTTCACAACTGAATTAAATTCCATTCTGTATATGTACCCCATTTTTCTTCTCTGTGCATCAGTGAATGCATGCCTAGTATTTTTGCATTTTCTACCTGTTGTGAATAAAGCTGAAAATGTACATCATGAACAACACTCTGCAGCTCCTCCTTTTTGTTCTCCCACCAATCACCAATAACAACTATTAGTTTTCATAGCTAACATTCATTTAGAAATTGATCCATTTCTTTTGGAATTTCTAATGGATGGAATAGAGGATTTTGTTTGTTTGTTTGTTTGTTTGTTTGTTTGTTTGTTTTTTTAAATGTCATTACTGCCATTGGATTCCATGTGTGTTTCTTAAGATGCCTCCTCTTTAGTCTAATTTTCAAGTTACCTCAAGGTGTTCAGTGAGTGTAGCTAAAATTTTAGCACTTTCTTTGATATCAGTTTTAAAGAATCAACGTTTTGTTTCATTGATAGTTGTTGGCAGTTCCAATTTCATTAATATTGACCAGATATAATTTCACCTCTCATTTTGGATTCAGTTTGTTCTTATTTTGGTAAGTCATGAGGTGAACAATTAGCATATTTATGTGTGGTTCCCCTAGTTACTGTTTTAGATACTCTTATGCCTATAGACTTCCTTGTTAAGAATATGAGGGTTTGTGCCTTATATTTGGATATGCTACATTTGTGAGGCCTGTTCTTTTATTTTTGATTGGAAAGAAGAGTGGTATGTCTACGGGGAAAGGAGGGGGACTAGAAGGAGTGAATGCATGGGCAACTATGGTCAGGTTTTATGTATGTAAAAATTTAAAATTAAAAAACAAGCAAAACCAAAGAAATAAAAATGAATGCTAAAACTCTCTGAAAAGCTTTCTGTCATATGAAAAGAACTATAATTGACTAGAACAAATGATGGAGTCCAGGTAAAATTGTGAAAAGAACTATAGATAAGTGAAATCCACTGATACATTTTGACCTGTTAGGCCATTGAACATCACACAGCAGAAGTTTGACTAAATAACACCATATCACTATACTGCACTCAGTACTATAATAAAATATTCAAGTGTTCATTGCTTTGTACAATGAAACAACATTAAAATTTCAGATTTAAATTTTTCTTTTAAAACCAGAAAGAAACTGGTTTATATAGCCAGACTGTACTTTCACAATCCTATAGCTGTCTATATGACAGAACATGGAGCACTGTACTGACTGTCACTTATCAGTGTTTCTATGTAACAACCTCCCACTGCATGCCACATGCCTATAAAACATAATTCAATCATTTAGACAATAGAATGTGGTAAAGATGCTGGATAGCAACCTCATGACAATATGATTCAAATATTCTACTTTTGCTGTTCTGGCATTAGATACTCCCATTGGCCTCTTAATGGGAAGAACACACTTGCCTAGGAAACTTTCAAAAGGATATAAAGACATGTCTAGTCTACATTGAACAAATCTATAGAGCATTCTAATATAGAGATATTAGATAATGAATTATGTGACTAACTAAAATGAAATTTGAAGAAGGTTATGTCTCAGTACCTCTCAATATGACTACATAAATTATACAATTTAGATTCAGGATGATCTTAAGACATGATCTGACTGTCGAAATTGAATCTCATCAATTCACTTTGATTTAATCCGGTGATCTTTAAATCATTTGCTACATAAATGTGAAAAGTCACTAAATTCAATATTCATTATAATCTAAGCAAACATATTCCCATATATTTCTTGAAAAAACAGTAATATGTGGTTGGAAAGTTTACAAATTATTGCCAAAAAGCATAAAAATAATACAAATTCACAAAATATAAAATGATCTTTTGTGCCCATATATCATATTTCTGTAGAATATTGAATAATCATTCTGTTTTTCATGAACGTATAAATTGTAGAATCTGTATTTTCCATGGTCAGTGGGATTCTTTTTGTTTTGAATTTGAAAGACTCCGAGAGGAGTCCCTCGCTCAGGCCTCAGGACAATAGCGGACACCCAAGAACTCACGACAGACCGAGCTTGTTGCAAACCACATGAGGCTTTATTCGGGGAAAGCCAGAGCTCTGGGGACGACTCATATCCCACGCAGGGGTAGAGGAGTCGTCCTCGAGGAGAAAGAGGTCCCAGTTTTTATAGGCCCTCAGGGGGGAAAGGAGAAGGGGGAGATTAGTGGATTTCCAGATCTAAACAATGTCTATTCTCAAGAAATGGGTATGGGAGGGGTACAAGGAAAGAGTCTAATGAAGGTGCAGCAATGGGCACATACCTGGTCAGAACATTGGCAGACATACAGGTTCAAGGAGTGGCCAGAGCATTGTGCACTTCTATTTTTCTAAATCAGTGAAGCTAGTTCTGCTAACACTGACGTCTATCTTGCCAATTTCAGGGCTTCTGTGTCCTTTTACATTCTGCCAGGATCTTTCAAATTGATCATTTGGATGTATAGATAAAAGAGGTAAGCTGATATTGAATAAAACAATAAGTAATTGGTGACATTCATATTAAGAAGTGTTAAGTAATTCGATATTCTTGACTCATATAGTCATCACATATCATAATGGCAGCACATTTAGATACAAAGAGATATCCAGTAAAAATAGGTTTACTATTTAATTTTCTATGGAGGATGGATGTTGAAGCAAATAAGAAAGATTTTATGAAAATACATGTGTGGTGAGACTCTTAACAGGCTGACAAACGTGAATTTCACATTATTCTTAAGAAACTCAAGTTTAAACACAGGTTTAAACTTCAACAAAACATTTTATCCACTCTGAAGAGGAGTTGAAAATCTCCAACTGAGAACCTCATGTGAGCCTACAAAAATATCTAACATTTCTGCTGCAGGGATAAGCAGAAACACAAGGCAATATTTCTATTTGGCTCACCTTGCTGTTTTGAGTCCTCTTTAGAATCTGACCCTCACCATTTCTTTTTAAATTGCTCTTTCTTCTTCACTCTATGCTGAATGTTCTTTGGTAAAACTCAGTATACTAACTTGCAGTTGATAGATTGTCCTCAGATGCCATTTCACTTCTCTTTGCCATTAACATTGTCAACATTGTAGATAAATAGAAATCACTAGCATGAATGACATGACAAATGTATAATTTTAGTTTTTTGTTCCATTTATGTTTTTTCATGTTAGACAGTAACATATGTATGTATGTGTGTGTGTGTATACACACACACACACACACACACACACACACACACACACACACACATACATATGTTAGACAGTTCCATATAAATACATACATATGTGTGTGTGAGTCTCTGTGGGTGTGTCTATGTGGGTGTGAGTCTCTGTGTCTGTGTGTGTGTCTGTGTGTGTGTGTGTGTGAGTCTGTGTGAGTGTGTGTTTCATATCACACATATATATGTGACAAAAATTACCTAGTTAAAATAAGCTGTGAAAATGTTGATTCACTGATTTGATTAGTGGATGGTGTTTACATATACTGAATTTTCAAGTCATGAACACAGAGTTTTATAATTATTTGTAGGGCTCTCTGAGCAACACAGTCAGCCTAGTAACACATGGGAGGCAAGAACTTAGTTCAGGTCACCACATATCAGTATCTGGTGTTAGTTCAAACTTTGAGATTTTGACCTTGAGAAGTTTATATTAGGCAAATTTAAGGACTACACAATTTGGTCAAAAGTTTCCTGGTGATCATAAACTCAGTCTCATGAGTAAAACAAAGCTAAATTAATGACTACATAGAAACTAATTGTAAAGTACAAACTACATCTTCTATAATGTTAGATGTTATTCATTAATTGAGAAATCAAGCCCATGATAAGTGTCTGGGGGAGGATTTCCTGTGTTTTCAGCCACACATACAGAACAGCCTACTGAAGAATGCTCAGAGCCCCCATCCCAGCACACAATAAAAACATAAGACTGAGTTCCAAAACGGTCACAATTCAGATTGCAATCATGATGTCTGGGGACTTTGCAAAGAGAAGTTAAAATGAGATTCATCTTTCATTTTATCTTTGTTATTTCAGTACATAAAAAATGTCAAATTAACACTGACATTAATTCTTCAATATGATGTTTTCAGATTAAAGAAATCTGAATACATTCTGTGGCAAAGTATTTTCTTTGTTTTTGTTTTGTTTTGTTTTGAAAGCTCATACAGAGAATTTTGATGTAATTATAATTTTAATAGCAGGCATGGTATGAGTGATGTGATG
The DNA here is from genome assembly GCF_000001635.26 of Mus musculus. NCBI lineage: Eukaryota > Metazoa > Chordata > Mammalia > Rodentia > Muridae > Mus > Mus musculus. Next base: position 61,706,807 of record NC_000071.6, read on the forward strand.
AACAAACCAGATGATCCATGTAACAAATAATTCTAAATCAGTTTTGCTTTTTTAATTTCCATTTCTAGGACCAGGTATGGGGCAAGATAGGAGAGAAGCCCAGAAAGCCAAGAGAATGAATGGAAATATGTAGCAGTGTAGGGTAGAGTCTGGGGAAGAAAGAATTACTAGAAAATCCAGGACACCAGGGATATGGAAGGATCCCAGGACACAATGAGGATGACATTAGCTGAAGTGCTCAACAGCTGGGCAATAGCACCTGAAGAGACCACCTGCAGTAGATAGACAAGGCTCTCAGGTGGAAGTTGCGGCCACCTGCCCACCTCAAAATTTTTAATCCAGATTGTTTCTGTATAAAATAAAAGCAGGGACAAAAAGTGGAGCAAAGACTGAAGGAAAGGCCATCCAGACACCGTCCCACCTTGGCATCTAATCTCATGCCCAGTCACCAAAACTGACACTATTGCTAATGCCAAAATTTTCTTGCAAACAGGAGCCTGGCATGGGTGTCCTCTGAAAGGTTCTGATAACACCTGGCTAAGACAGATGCAGATACTCACAGACAACCATTGGACTAATCACAAGAACTCTAATAGAAGAGCTAGGGCAAGGACAGAAGAAGCTGAAGGGAATTCCAACCCCATAGGAAAAACATTATCTGCTAACCAGACCCCTCATAGCTCCCAGTGACTAAACCACCAACTAAAGAGCATACATAGACTGGTCCATGGCTCCCATTACATATATAGCAGAGGACTGCCTTATCGGACCTCAGTGGGAGGGTATGTGCTTGTTTCTGTGGAGGTTTGATGTCCCAGAGAGGGGGGTAAGGTGGGGATGGGTGAGTGGGGAGCAACATCTGAGTTAAATAGGAGGGATGAGGTGAGGGGCTCATGAAGGAGAATCTAAAAAGTGGACAATATTTGAAATATAAATAAATAAAATAATTAATAAAAAATAGAATTGATGGACATAGATTTTTGTACAGACTTTTTTTGTACTAATCAGGAATATTAAGTATTTGTTATAGAAATACAACTGATATATGAATATAATCTAAAGCATTTAAAGGGAAAATTGATGGGCGAACAAATGGGTTTTTATAGGAAAGTATGAACAATTTTCTTAGGGCTGATTTTTGAACTTAGTGATGTTGCAGGCTTGCTATGATAATGAACTTTTATAAGTATAATTTCAAACACTATAATAAATTATTGGTGTACTAATGTATTTAGTATCACTGTACATAAAGCACTGAAGAGAAAAGTCACTGTAGGAAACTCAAATAGATAATGTTAGAAACATCTGTACTGCATGTAGATTGTTAAAGGTATATAATATTGTATATACTTAGAGAAGTCTAATATTATTATAATATGGAGACATTTGCAATTATATATGGTATAATTAATTAAAATGTGGTAGTCTATTAGTAGAAACTTGGTGAAAATAGGATAAAAATTAAATTAACCTAATTAAGAGAGGATATCACACAGAAACATGAAAGATGGTTTATTGGTTTTAGATTGACAGATCATTATTTACACTTAAACCAGGTATTATACTACCTATTTGTTACTTTCCCTGATTTTTTAAAATAAATGTATTTTTGAAATGATTTTACATTAGACAAGTTAGACAATAGTATATCTAGTATCACATATTATCTATAGCTAACTACATAGATATAACTATTAGACACTGTATTATCCAAAAGCTAATAAATCTTACTATTGGTTTTAAAGTAAATGTTTGAGAACATTATATAGTTATTTTGTTCCACCCTTCCCCTATGTCCCACCCAAAGCTCTTATGTTCCTACTTCCTCTTTCAAATTTAACTACTTTTTTTTATTTTTGTTCTGTTTTTACACACACATACATACTTGTGTGTGTATGTATGCATGTATGTTATGTATGTATTGTATGTGAAAATATATATATTCATAATTATGTGAATAAAGCTATCTAAGTTTCTGTATTTTATATTTATACAAATATATATACATATGTATGTGTGTGTGTGTGTGTGTCTGTGTTTTCATGGATGAGAATTTTATTGGATAATAAATTGATGTTTTCTTGTTGAGGAAAGCTTTTCTCCTACTCTTTGGACATAGTTGCCTTTTAGTTCTTTGTTAGGGCTTAGCCCCTAGACAAAGTGAAGTCTCACCAAAATGACCTAAAGATGACACCAGTTAACATTGTTACAAATACTTTCTTTTGTGAGGCATTCAGTGGTATATATAAAACCACTCTTATTATAGGAAGTGTTCACTTTACTCAATATCTACCAACTGGCATGCCAATTTTATCTGAAATAAAACCTATTACACAAATACTTGGAGAAATCTTGTCAAAAATTCTACCTACCATGTACTGGTAATGTTGTGTTGACTTAATATGCTGAACCATTACTCACCCCCTCCTTTTATTTCCTCCTATCTTTAACATATTCTGGTTTGCTGTCTATAGCCACAAAAGCTGCAATCTCTTCACAAAATTTGAAGAAACAAGAAAATGAGCTTTTTAAATTTTTTTTCTTCTCATTTTGTTGTTTTAACAAATGGTTTGGGGCTGGAGAGATGGTTCAGTGGTTAAGAGCACCGACTGCTCTTCCAAAGGTCCTGAGTTCAAATCCCAGCAACCACATGGCGGCTCACAACCATCCATAACAAAAATCTGATTCCCTCTTCTGGAGTGTCTGAAGACAGCTACAGTGTTCACACATATAATAAATAAATCCTAAAAAAAAAAAAAAAAAAAACAACAACAAAAAAAAAAAAACAAATGGTTTAAGGATTTGGGGATTAAGTATAATGTCTATGCATGAGTTAGCTTTGCATTACTACAACAAAATACACAGCATATACAGTAAAGGTAGATTTGCTACTTCTGTGTTTTTAAGCTCAAATGCACATGTGTATGGAACACTAGGAAGGACTGATACATAGTTGCATCACCGCATGACCAATGGCAGATAGGAATTGCAGAAGACCATGTGGAATACAGATAACCATTTCATACTATTCTAGGAAATATAGAAGACGATAAAATTGATCTGATGAAGTCTTATCAAAACAAGTTCCCCGAAGATTTAAGAAATCTCATTGTGTCTCACTTCAAAGGTTTACCATCTCTCAGGGGCAGTGACCAGGTAAACAAACGTGTTATCTGTGGGGGAATGGGTGCAATATTTACCAGCATTCATGTATGTGAATGACTGTAATGATGGTTGTATAGTAATTACTTTTTGTAGTTATCTAATCTGCTTTGAACTCTATTTTTGTTTAAAATAACCAATACAAGATTCTGTCAGACATAGTATCCTTCTGAAATAACTTGATAGTTTAAAAGAGAAACAATTTTAACGTGTAAAAATAGATTTATATTTTTCTTAAACAGTATGCAATATTCTTAAGTTATATTTAAACATACCCTAAACAAATTTTACCATAAACATACACTCTGAAACACTAAAATTCTATGCCTTCAAAATTTGCTAATTTTAAAAAATTTTTCTTTGATACACAGTCTTTGGTTACATTTTGATAATATTATTTGTAAAGGCAACTTTTATTTGCCAGACGTAACTCTCATCTCATAGGCTTACTGATGAATAAACTCCCTTGCTGGCTCCTTCTGAACTCTGGCTGGCAGATTCAACTCAGCTGTTCTGGCTCAATCACCTCTTCAAGCAGAATGATTCAAACTGGCTTCTCTTGGCTTCTCACTGATTTGATCTACTCACTGCATTGACTCCCAACTGACCTTCTTGTGCTACTCTTCAGTACCTTCTTTCTATTATGCTGTTAAAATGAGAGTTGGGCGTACCCTATTCTCAACTCATATGGCAAATTTTTCTCTGACTTGTCAATTTGTCTACCCCTCATTTACATATCACGTTCAAACATGGCTGTATGCTTATACAAACTGCTTTCATCTTAAAGGGGTGTACTAAGAACATGCCTGTACCCCAGCCTGAGTGAATTAAAGGTGAATTATTCCAGCTGGATTCCACAGACTTAGAAGGTTCCTTGACGGAGTAGCCCTGTTGCTGGACTAAAATACCTCCACTATTAATATTTCCTCATTTTCTTAGGTTTGAGGACCAAGCCTACATTCTTGTTGATACTTGGAGTTCATTCTACCATTGAGCTACTCTCCATCGTTATAGAAATGCTTAGTTTCTTTTTTTCTTAGGTTTCTCCCCCCATGGTGCCTTATTCACATGAGTTCAGAACAATTTCTTTTAGTTAATTTTAGGTTTTTTTTATATTTGTCAAATTATTTTCTTGTAACCTATCCCTCTAATCATAGAGACTTAAAGATATATTTCCTCTTGCTTTATTAGTCTAGAAAATGTAATATGTAGGTATTTAAGTACTCATGTTCATGTATTATTTGTGTTCATGTTAAATATATCTCATTAAACCCAGAACATTGCTAGAATTCAGTTCTGTCATCATCATATTGAAGAAGGAAGGGAGTCCTTGATGTGTCATTTCATAATTCCTGTACAGCATTTTTTAAATCCATTGATATAAATAGTACCGACTTACCTCTCAACCACAGTCATACAGCTTTAGATGACTTCTTTAGAGAAGTACGTGTGTGGTCCTATGTAATTTGCTTGTGTTGTGTGGTAAAACTTTAGGATGAATTATAGATTTAAACAGCAATTCATTCCATAATGGGTGAAGCAAGTAATGTAAGAATGAATCCATGGTGACCATTTAAAATAGAATTCAAGAAAACAACATTTTATTTCCTTCATAAAAACCTGTGAGGCATTCCTATTGAATAACGTAAGCAGAATTCAGCCACATAAATCTTCTTAATTTACATCTAGGGTTTCATTATGCATATTTGATAGCACTCTACAGAACTTTAATTTACAGACTTCTGGAACTTTAGCAATCCCAAAAGGAGTGCTAAGCGTGCTTGTTGGAACATTTAACTGAAGCAAATCACAGGAGAGTTCCCCAATGAGTACAGAATTATCAGTTATTTTCATTCCTGGTAGATTTAAAGCACTGGGCTCTATTAACACGATAATGTTGAATTTATTTTGAATACAATGACTCCTGAAACCATTTACTAACAGGCAGGATTTAAAGCATAAACTTAACAAATTTATAGTAAATTCGGGTTACAATTTGTTTGCCTCCTCTAAATTAAGTATATTAGTCAATTATCATGTAATGTCAATAAATAAACAAAAGAAGCACATTTATTTAGCAATTACATCTTCAGTGTAAATTGATCTTGATACATCTTAATAATTTGTTGGGCTAAACTATAAAACACTAATAATACCTTTTATAGCATTTGTAGAAAATGAAGTTAAATACTTTACTCAATGAAAGTTACAATCATTTCTTGACATTTTTATGAAGCATACTACTTAGGAAATTTGGTATTAAATACATGCATTGCTCACAGTGTATGAATAGGCACTGCTTTTATCGAGGCCAAATTATCTTTGCTTCATCACACAACAAATGTAAGCTGATCATAGATATTATACAACTTATTACTGTTGAAAGAAACATTTGTCTGTGACTATCTCATTTTGGAATTTCAACAGTCAAAAGATCCACATAGCCATGTATGTCATAGAATGATAAGTTGAATTTTAGACAAGATATAACTGAGTAACTAATACAATGCATTTAAGTTGAGTAATCCATCTGCATAGGGACTAGCAGTAACTAAATAAAATACTGAAATTGGAAGGGGTGAGATGCTGCCAGATAAATGCAAAAAGATTTGCAGACCATAGAAAAGCCACTTAAATTGTCATGAAAATAGTTTTCTTTTATTTAATGTGTGACTAACTTGTGGTTGCACTATGCTTGAAGTAAGCATACCTCTTTATGAGTATTGCCTCATAAATGGTTGGGCCATTTGAGACATTAACTTACTCTGGTTACTGAAACACATAATCAATATCTTTGCTTATCATTCTTTTCATGATAACAAAGAAAAACAAAAACAAAAACAAAAAAAAATTCAGCCACTGAGATGTTCATTGACGTGCCTTAGTGGGTAAAACTGACTACTACCAAGCCATAAGACTTAAACAACCCCAAGAAACCATGGAAAAGATAGAGATAATTAAGTAATGCATGCTGTCCACTGAAATCCACATACATGCTGGTATTTGGTATTCATGAGCTTGCATCTGTATTCACCCACAGACACATACCTAAAGTAGTTGTGATCAATTCATTTTTAATATGTCTATCACTTTTATTCTTGTAACATGAAAATATTAAAATAAGAATCTATATGTAAATAATTTTGTAAATATCTATTGATCCAAGACTTACTGAAACATTGGTTCATTCCAGGGACATGGAAATTTTATTTATTAAGCTAGTTTCTTTAAATTCAAATTCCATAATTACTGAAAAAAATATCAGAACATAACTTGTAACCCAAGTATAAGACACTTGGTATCAACATCAGTTTTTCAGATGACTTTATACCATAGTAGTAAGTTGGAAAAATTCCTTTCATGGCTGTCACAGTACTCAGAAGGTAAGGCTTCTTTTTCCATGTTCTGACACAGAGACTGGCTTTCACATCCTGGATGCAGAAATGTGTGTATCTCAACAGTATGCAGATGTTCTCCAATTAATGATGGTGCCAAGCAATATCTAAAACAGTATAACTGCCTGATGACAAATATGATTCACATTCAATTGAAGCTGTTCTGAATTTCAAAAATTAAATTTACCTGTAGGCCACTAGTATGTTAACAGTTTATCATGAAGCTACACAGTTCAAAAAAGCCATCACTCCAAACCATTCCTGGAACTGCATCAGGGAAAACCAGTACATAGAGTAGTTATGTCTTAAGCCCTGGCATTTGTTCGATTAGATATATCTAATTTATTTAGATTTCTGATATTTTCATCTTATTGTGGATTGTTTCAGATTTAGTTCCATAGTAGTGTCTGTATTTCTCAACAACTTCAGTTATCTAGAATGTGAAATGCCTAGTAGAAAATTATCATAAATGTATTAAGAAGTCTATTTGATGTGATAGCGTACTAATTTTATTGTATTATTAACTATCATTATTAACAATATCATGTTTGTTTTGTTTTATGACTAAATGATTATTCTTTTTGTGGGATCTATAAACTGCCAAGATCTGCTTAGCTAGTAATGAGATGTTAAAAGCTCTTCAGCATACCACACTGATTTTGAATGGCTGGTCTGGTAGGGGTCTATGTGGCTGCTTCAACTCCATGAGTACAAAGATCAGGAAATATTCAGAATGACTCTCTTTCACATCAATTTTCCACACATTATAAGTTTTACATTATTTTTATTAGATTTAATTATTTATAAAAATTATATTACACATTTATGTTTTATTTGTCAATTCTCATTACAAATTTTATCTATAAATCAGACCAATTTGAGGATAAATATCATATTAGTTTTTTGTCATAGTGACATTTAAACTGTCAATGGCATTTTCACATATCAAAGGCTATTTTAGGAATATATTGGATAATTTATTGATTACCCCAGGGTAATGAAACTCTCAAGATTTTATTGTGGAATATTACACTTTTAATTTTATTGTCCAAAAAACAGTATGGTGTATTTCTACAGATATCAATTGAATGTGTTACAATCCCTTTAATATACCTTATTAATAAAACACTAATTGAATTTCTATCATGCTATACCTCTTATTGCTTAGAAACTGAGAGTAAAATAGTTTATAATTTTGCTTCATTTTTTGCCATTTCTATAACCAATAATAATGAGCTCTACTCATCATTTTACATGATTGTCATTATTTGTATGGTACAATGTCAGTTCCTATATTCTATTACATTTACTTGTTTCTAGTATAAATATAATCCTAGATAATTGTTCACATAGAAAATTTATTTGAAATTCTTTTTGTTTAATGCCCCTGAACTCCTTCCTGCTTCTTGAAATAGATCCATATACCTTGACACATTTTTTTTCCGCTTGCATGTAAACCATGATTTTACTTTCTACAGTTGCAAAATTACAGTAAATGCATCAAGATTTGTCATGGTTTCTACTGTTGTCTTCCCAAGACACACATCTGGTCATTATACTTTCAGTCCTCATATTTAACAGTCACTGAGTATTGCTTATGGAATGAATTCTAAACTCTGTAGTAAGACATCCTAGGCAATCCACAATCTGTTTCTAATCTCACTCTTCAGCCTCATTTCACATTATGTCCTTCAAAATCACTCCAATTTAATTATGGTCTTCTGCTCATTCCCAAACACATCAACCAAGTTTTCAGGTGGGAATAGTTACCATATTGATGTTAGGAGTCTGAGTACCATAGTCAAACTTACTAGGCTCAGTTTCTAATTTAATCACTTAAAAAGTGGTAAGATTTGATAAATCATCTAGTGGCCTACCATTCCTGCAAGTTGCATGTTAATGTATTTAAAATTAAGTCACGCTTCAGAGAATTTACCAGTGTGAACCACAGAACAGAATTAGTTTTGTGATTAGTAAAATGTTACTATTGATAAATTATTTCATGCTGCTCAACTAGAAGCCTGACTATGGAATTGGATTTTAACCCACCTGTTCCAGACCCAAGCATGTGTGCTTATGTTTTCTCCTAAGTGGCTGTCCTGGATCAGCCTGGCTACCTGATTCTGTGACAGGAAAAAGGAGAGAAAATCAGAAAAAGCCCAGAAAAACACACTTTGTGCACAACTAAGAAGTAAAGTAATTTCCAAAGAGGTTAAATTGGGAACTTGTTTAGGATTTATTTATCCTATCATAATAGCTTTTGTTGAAACCTTAACCTTCCATATTTTAGGATTAGTAAATTCACTATGTGTTATTTTAAAAGGATCCATCGATACTCTAAATTTGCAATGTTATACTATTATGTAACTTAGATTCAACTCTTGTTTTCAAAAAAAATAATGCTTCTGATGGGATCACCTTGGAGTACCATGTGGCTTGCTGCATCTTAGAAGATGATCAACACTCACTTTGGAGTGAATAACAACCATGCAGCTTGTTGCCATCTTGGGAGCCATATGAATAGGACACCATCTTTATTAAGATTTAAAAAGAGGCATGGCTTGTGACTTTACCACATTTTTGATTAAGATGAACTCTTAGTATAAATCAATTAAAACAGCACCCAAATAAAAACGACCCACTTTGTCCTCTACCTACTATTGTATGTCTCAGCTGTGTGTTGTGGCACTCGCCTTTAATCCCAGCACTTAGGAGGTAGAAGCAGGCAGATTTCTGAGTTCGAGACCAGCCTGGTCTACAGAGTGACTTCTAGGACAGCCAGGGCTACACAGAGAACCCCTGTCTCAAAAAACAAACAAACAAACACCCAAACAAACAAACAAACCCTATTGTATATCTCTTTCATTACACAAAGGACACAGTACCAGGTTTCAGATGTTGATGGTTTTAAAACTGAGTCATTAAATCCTGGCATTTTTTGAGTAAATTATAAACGGATTAAGAGATTAGATTCCCATCTATGGACTATACTATTTAAATTTATTTTTAAAGAACTTTTAACTCAGGAATTATAATTTTTAAGGTTCAAACATAACACTGATAAAATCATAAAAACCTATTTTTTATTTCCAACAAATATAAATATGTATTAAACATATCTTCAGTTTTGTTACACAGTGTTGACAAATTACAATATTCTGCAGCCACTAATTATGAAGAAACTACTAACCAGATAGTATAATCTTTCCATTTATAACTCAACTAGGAATAACTAGCAAAGCAGATCTTCCATGTAAGGGCTCACTAAACTTCATGCCTAGAAACAGACAGACACTTTATGCTGTTTGATACAAACTTCATCTTCACAAACTAATCCAACATCTATATATTACAGTATAAACATCAAACAAAATGTATTGTAACTAACCATGGGAATTGATCTGGTATCAGGAAAACCAGGATTACACACATCTTATAAACCAACTCACAAAAGTTTAAATCAGTGCACAAAATGAAGTTAGCTATATTGAGTGAGTCAAGTGGGAAAAGAAGTCATTACTGACTATCCAAAATCTCTGAATTTGCAGAAATAGTACAAATATGTTGTAGTGCAGCTCTACACAGTAGAGTTCTCACAATTTTATTTGCTCACTTGGGTTCAAACTGTGAATTTAATTTGCTATGAGAATATGAAGAAGGTGGATTTTAGCAGCAAACTCCATATGACTGCTTGCTCTGGAGTTTATCTCGGCACTTCTCTTCACCAGCTATTGCTCTAGGGCCCATCTGATTTTTAATCTCAAGTGCAATCATGAAATACCATTCAATTTTTGTTTCATTCTTAGCACTGGTTTACAAAAGAAGAGAGAGAGAGAGAGAGAGAGAGAGAGAGAGAGAGAGAAGAGAAGAAAAGAAAAGTAATTCCAAGGAAAAATGCAAATACTTTCCTGCTATATAGTCTACTAATCTCTTTGTTCCCTACCAAAATCTTGTTGACATTTCTCACTGGCACAGAAACCTCCTGTATCCACTGTTTAATGCTATCTAAGAACTCCTGATCTGTCCTATCATACACAACTACAATGCCATGGGCTCCTCTGTAATAATTGGAGATGATTGGTCGAAATCTTTTCTGGCTTGCTGTGCCCCAAGACTCAAGCTTTTTATCTCAGTGTCTCCAGAACTGATGTAAGGATGCTGCTGTGAACAGAGGAACCTTGTATATAAGCCTACTACAAGACTAATATAGAAACTGCATGTTAGCTCAACTGGTCCTGGCCTGAAATTAAGTTATTTCTCTTAGAAAAAGTTAATTTCAGGATCTACATTCTAATTACCCATGGTCCCTCATTAAAAGAGGTTGACAGATACTTAGCTGTCAAACTCACAGCTTTGGAAAATTATTTAGAATATCCAACCAGTGTCCCTGAGAATTGGTTTTAGCATCTTCACAGTGGACAAATGAGTTTGTTAAGTGATGTCTCACGTCCTCATATTCTTCAGAGGGAGATGACTTAGATTAAGGACGTTCTCTCTAACCTGGGTTTATCTTTAGTGCTTTGAGAACGTAATCTGTTCTCTACCCAGTTACAGAGCTCAAGGTCCAGGGCATGTGCTCTGACTTAAAAGCCTACACGGAGTGTGCAGGTCTTAGCAGTGATACTTGTACACCTTTTCTAAGAAGTTCTGAAAGCCAATATTTCATAAAGGTCATATAATTTGGTTATCTTGCTTTATGAATCTTGCCAATGTCTTTTAAATTTTAATGATTTTTATAAACATGCTGTCAGTATGTGATAATCTACAGATTTGTCCATCAAAAATGAGTAAAGACTTGTTAATTCAGTCCATATTACATGTAAATTATTTGTTGCAGTTTTGACATGACTGACTGCTTTCATCTTTCATTTGTTGGCTGAGTGTATGGAATAAAAATGCAGTGATTTTTTTTAAAACAGTTCTGTTAATAGGGTTAATTTAAGAAAACTTTTTTTGTAAAATAAATCACTGTTAAAAAGGCAGATACTGTCTCTGGGAGTATACATTTTAAATTGAAATTAGATATCATTTTGGTTTTTTTTGGAGGAATATGGCTTGGATTTAAATTACCTCTTTATTTAGCCTGGTTATATAAAATATATTTACGACAAAATCTTTGAATGTAAATATAATAATTTGATATTAACAAAAATATACAGTTATATTTTCAAATCCTATATGTAGTAATTTAATATACATTATTAATTTTTTTCTAACTGAAAATTATGATCGACATGAGATGTTCTGTTCTTATATGTTTTGTTCATGAAATAATACCTAGTATATATTGATATTTAAAAGAAAAACATACATACATATTTACATATATATTCTCCTGACTCATGTTCTCAGGCCCTTTGAATGGAACCTTTATTACTGAGAGACCAACAACTTCAAACTCCTAAGAGCAGTTCAAGCGACCTCTGAATAACTACTTATGAGTCATGAACTGTTCAACTTATCTGTCTTGCTACAACGGGCATTGTTGTGGAAACTTAGAACTAAAACATCTGTACAGAAGCCTCCTTTGCATCAATTAACCTCTCAGAGGAGCTTCACATCCTTCAGGACCAGCCCAACATCTTGGCTGTTGCAGTGCCCCCAAATTTTAAAGAACTAGCACACACTAATGCTGTGGATAGGATGTTTGAACAATGTTTTCATGCCAAGGAATACTAAATGTTTGTAGTGGGGCTTACAGATTGGTGTCAAAACTCACTCTGGTTCTCCCCCATTCTAGATCCTTCTGTAGATCATTTTTCGTTTTATTATCTTCATACTTACATTTTATCCTATTTTTAATGTTTTATTTATTGATCTTCACTCTATATCTAAACCAAGGTTTTGACTTAGTCTATCCCAATGGCTCTCACCTTACAAGCGTTCCATTTGTTATATTTATTCCTCATAGAGCTTCAAAAAGTCTTTTTAAATGGAGGAACTCTGGCAAAAGGGATATTTCTTGTGTTCCTTCCAGGCCAGATAAAATGTATTAATTACCCTTCTATGCTTTTGTTTCTTATCCTTTTTGTTAGATGCTCTGTAGCTCCCTGCTAATTCTGCTGGCTCATTTTGGTCCTAGTCTCTGGCACTGGGATTAGTCACTCTTACCCTGAATCAACTCTATACTTAGTTTGTCTCACCAACCTACCTCAGTTCTCCCACCTCAGTTCATGTCTACCCTTAAAGTTTCATTATTAGCCCTATGACTTCAACTTTCTTAAGAAATATCTCAGTTCAACACTGTAACCACATCATCGACTTACAAAGTTCTAATAATTATTTTCCAAGTCTCCAGGAGTACAGAATGGCAACACCTGATCCATCTCAGTAGATCTAGTTAAGTCTTTCTCCCCACTATATAACCAGAGGAGCCAATGTCAATATACCTATAACAGCCCACTCTAAGAAGACCTTGCCAAGAAGGAAACTCCTACCAATGATTTTAATCTGTCCCCCTGAAAGACTACACTTCCCAGATTCCCTGGGAGATTATAGAAGTAATTTTTGGCCCTATAAGGGACTACATCCTGCATCTCATCATTTCCTAGAGGTATTTTTTCCACCCACACACATCAGTAGTAAAAGGCTCCCTCACCATGAATATAATTTTGCATAAGATCAAGTCAAGTCTCTTATTTTTTGTTTTAAATTTCTCTACAGTTGCCTCCTTAATTATATAACAAATTTCTTATTTCAGAACATAAACTTTATTCTAACTTCACTGATATTTAGGTTTCAGAACTGTTTGTTTACTTCATATCATAAATTATGTTGGGATAAATCCATTACCGGAAGAGATGTCTTAATTGTAAAGTCATCCAGTGTATTGCTGTCACAAAACTTACTTCAAATATTACAACTGATAAACATAAATATTTCTTAATATTTATTTATTTATTTATTTATTTTTATTTTTTATTAGGTATTTTCTTCATTTACATTTCAGTGCTATCCCAAAAGTACCCCATACCCCCCACACACACACAGTCCCCTACCCATCCAATCCCACTTCTTGGCCCTGGCATTCCCCTGTACTGAGGCATATAAAGTTTGCAAGTCCAATGGGCCTCTCTTTCCACTGATGGCGGACTAGGCCATCTTCTGATTTATATGCAACTAGACACACGAGCTCCAGGGGGTACTGGTTAGTTCATTTTGTTGTTCCACCTATAGAATAGCAGATCCCTTTAGCTCCTTGGTTACTTTCTCTAGCTCCTCCATTGGGGGCCCTGTGATCCATTCAATAGCTGACTGTGAGCATCCACTTCTGTGTTTGCTAGGCCCCTGCATAGTCTCACAAGAGACAGCTATATCAGGGACCTTTCAGCAAAATCTTGATAATGTATGCAATGGTGTCTGCGTTTGTAGGCTGATTATGGGATGGATCCTCCGATATAGCAGTCTCTAGATGGTCCACCTTTTCATCTCAGCTCCAAACTTTGTCTCTGTAACTCCTTCCATGGCCGTTTTGTTCCCAATTCTTTTTTTTTTTTTCATTTTTTATTAGGTATTTAGCTCATTTATATTTCCAATGCTATACCAAAAGTCCCCCATACCCGACCACCCCCACTCCCCTACCCACCCACTCCCCCTTTTTGGCCCTGGCGTTCCCCTGTACTGGGGCATACAAAGTTTGTGTGTCCAATGGGCCTCTCTTTCCAGTGATGGCCGAATAGGCCATCTTTTGATACATATGCAGCTAGAGTCAAGAGCTCCCGGGTACTGGTTAGTTCATAATATTGTTCCACCTATAGGGTTGCAGATCCCTTTAGCTCCTTGGGTTCTTTCTCTAGCTCCTCCATTGGGAGCCCTGTGATCCATCCATTAGCTGACTGTGAGCATCCACTTCTGTGTTTGCTAGGCCCCGGCATAGTCTCACAGGAGATAGCTACATCTGGGTCCTTTCGATAAAATCTTGCTAGGGTATGCAATGGTGTCAGCGTTTGGATGCTGATTATGGGGTGGATCCCTGGATATGGCAGTCTCTACATGGTCCATCCTTTCATCTCAGCTCCAAACTTTGTTCCCAATTCTAAAAGGGGCAAAGTGTCCACACTTTGCCTGTCGTTCTTATTGAGTTTCATGTGTTTCGCAAATTGTATCTTATATCTTGGGTATTTTAAGTTTCTGGGCTAATATCCACTTATCACTGAGTACATATCATGTGAGTTCTTTTGTGATTTGGTAAATATTTATGTACACAGAAAAAAGTACATAGAACTAAAGGAAACCTCAATATCCCAAACATGAAACAGCTTTCACATCTGATTCAATCTACTGTCCTTTCTATATCATTAGGAAATCTGTGATTTCTTTTTTTTTAATTAGGTATTTATTTCATTTACATTTCCAATACTATCCCAAAAGTCCCCCACATGCTCCCCCCTCTCCCCCTCCCACTTCTTGGCCTTGGTGTTCCCCGGTACTGAGGCATATAAAGTTTGCACTGCCAATGGACCTCTCTTTCCACTGATGGCCAATTAGGCCATCTTCTGATTCATATGCAGCTAGAGACACGAGTTCCAGGGGATAAAGTTAGTTCATATTGTTGCAGATCCCTTTAGCTCCTTGGATACTTTCTATAGCTCCTACATTGGGGGCCCTGTGATCCATCCAATAGCTGACTGTGATTATCCACTTCTGTGTTTGTTAGGCCCCGGCATAGTCTTATAAGTGACAGCTATATCTGTGTGCTTTGAGCAAAATCTTGTTAGTGTATGCAATGGTGTCAGAGTTTGGAAGCTGATTATGTGATGGATCCCGGGGTATGGCAGTCTCTAGATGGTCCATCCTTTCCTTCCAGCTCCAAACTTTGTCTCTGTAACTCCTTCCATGGGTGTTTTGTTCCCAATTCTAAGAAGGGGCAAAGTGTCCACACTTTGGTCCTTGCTCTTCTTGACTTTCATGTGTTTAGCAAATTGTATCTTATATCTTGGATATTCTAAGTTTCTGGGATAATATCTACTTATCAGTGAGTACATATTGTGTGAGTTCTTTTGTGATTGGGTTAACTCACTCAGGATCATGCCCTCTAGGTCCATCCATTTGCCTAGGAATTTCATAAATTCATTCTTTTTAATAGCTGAGTAGTACTCCATTGTGTAAATATACCACGATCTCAGAAGATGGAAAGATCTCCCATGCTCATGGATTGGCAGAATCAATACAGTAAAAGTGGATATCTTGCCAAAAGCAGTCTACAGATTCAATGCAATCACCATCAAAATTCCAACCCAATTCTTCATCGAATTAGAAAGGGCAATCGGCAAATTCATCTGGAATAAGAAAAAACTTAGAATACCAAAAACTGTGCTCAAGGATAAAAGAACCTCTGGTGGAATCACCATGCCTGTCCTAAAGCTGTACTACAGAGCAATTGTGATAATAATAAAAAAAAACAAAAACAAAAACAAAAACAAAAAACAAAAAAACAAAACAAACAAACAAAAAAACTGCATGGTACTGGTATAGCGACAGATAAGTAGACCAATTGAATAGAATTGAAGACCCAGAAATGAACCCACACACCTATGGTCACTTGATCTTTGACAAGGGAGCAAAAACCATCCCCTTCCATCTATGTGGAAAAAGGATCGCATTTTCAACAAATGGTGCTGGCACAACTGGCGGTTATCATGTAGAAGAATGTGAATTGATCCATTCCTATCTCCTTGTACTAAAGTCACATCTAAGTGGATTAAGGAACTCCACATAAAACCAGGGGCACTGAAACTTATAGAGGAGAAAGTAGGGAAAAGCCTCAAAGATATAGGTAAAGGGGAAAAATTACTGAATAGAACAGCAATGACTTGTGCTGTAAGATCAAGAATCAACAAATGGGACCTCATAAAATTGCAAAGCTCCTGCAAGGCAAAAGATACCACCAATAAGACAAAAAGGCCACCAACAGATTGGGAAAGAATCTTTACCTATCCAAAATCAGATAGGGGACTAATATCCAATATATATAAAGAACTCAAGTAGGTGGACTCCAGAAAATCAAATAACCCCATTAAAAAATGGGGCTCAGAGCTAAACAAAGAATTCTCACCTGAGGAATATCGAATGGTTGAGAAGCACCTGAAAAAGATGTTCAACATCCTTAATCATCAAAGAAATGCAAATCAAAACAACCCTGGGATTCTACCTCACACCAGTCAGAATGGCTAAGATCAAAAATTCAGGTGACAGCAGATGCTGGTAATGATGTGGAAAAGAGCAACACTCCTCCTTTGTTGGTGGGATTGCAAGCTTGTACAAATACTCTGGAAATCATTCTGGTGGTTCCTCAGAAAATTGAACATAGTACTACCGGAGGATCCTGCAATACCTCTCCTGGGCATATATCCAGAATATGTCCCAACCGGTAAGAAGGACTCATGCTCCACTATGTTCATAGCAGCCTTATTTATAATAGCCAGAAGCTGGAAAGAACCCAGATGCCCCTCAACAGAGGAGTGGATACAGAAAATGTGGTACATCTACAAAATGGAGTACTACTCAGCCATTAAAAGGAAATCTGTGATTTCAAGAATACTTTCTCCCCTTCTAAGACAGTCTCTTAAATTGTTCTGTGCTGATAATAAACAGATATTTTGATAGCTTATATGAATTTTATGACTCACACATTTCAATGATTGTTTTAACAGTGAAGAATTATGCATATGCTTTTTTACTATTATATTTGTATGCATAGTCAGATTTGAAATGAAAAAAAAAATGAAGGTCAAAACCAGATTTTCATTTTGGGAGCACAGTAGAAATTGAGATTCAACCTAGCACTCTGTCACTGCTATTTTAGTAGGAACTTGAAAGTTCCCATTGAGATTATGTAAGGTCTGTCAAGATACTGGACCAGTGCCAACAATATTAAATACGAATGCTGTAAAGAATCAGTAATTGTTGTTTATGCTTGGCCCCACTAATCCTTTCAAAGCTAAGTAGGATTCTTTTTATCTCTCTTAAAATAGCATGTCTCATATTTCAGTATCTAAATAAGATGGTGTGTCTTTGTCTTTGCTATGTTGGCTAAATTTTCTTGTGGTTCACACCACTGCTAAGTGAAACTCAGATTTAGAATTCCAGCCACACACTTTATGATTTGAATATACTCTCTAATAGTTTCTATATGTAATGAACTTTCGAGTCAGGATCAAAATAAAGATCTTCATTAGTACTTCTTGTTTCATTTCATTTTAATTTTTAAATTATTTATTTTATTGATTGGTATTTTAATATAGTTTCATAATTCCTCTCTTCCCCTTTCATCTCCGAAGTCTTCATTTTTATATAAGCCTTTTTATATAGCCTTCCTTTTTATGCAAAAATTTCATGGACTTTTTTCCATATAAACATATATCCATATACATGTGCATATACACATCTTAATACATAAATACAAACTGCTCAGACACAATAATGCCATTTACAGATTTTTGTCAGTGCTAATCATTTGGTATTGAGCTACCAATGGTGTGCCTCTTCTAGGAGAAGACATTTGTCATGTTGTCAGTGTTTCTTTTTTAAAAAAACATTGTTTTAAATTTATTTTTTTAGCTGCCATAGGTAACAATTGTAGGATGTGTAGAAAATAATGACACATTAATAGCCAACACTTCTTTTCTATTTAGCTGTTGTATGGCAACCTCCTCTGAGTATAAACATTTCCTCAATAAGAAGAGGGGTGGTATATCAGATGCAAGGAGTAACAAAATTTGCTTATCTAAAAAAGCTGAAACTTTTAAAACTCATGGTTATAGAGGCAATTAGCAACAGACAGAGAAAGAATGTATGAGCTTCAAAGAGACTCTCTATAACATTGGGCTACCCACAAATCCTACAGAGAGTGACAGAAATGCATGTTTCATGCCCAGCAATCAGTGTTTGGAGGGCTTCTTGTTGCAGTTGTTTTGAGCCATCCATAGTCTTAGAAGTCACCACCACTTGCATTCCTGTAAGTAACTCCTGCAAAACCAATTGATTAATCAACTTTGATTTTTGAGTAATTATAACTTTGATGTGGCCTGATTTCTTATTAGGGGTGAGTAGAAGTGTGAGTACCTTTCCTATACAGTAAAAGTGTCACAAAACACTGGTACTGAAAAAAATATAATGTTGGTTTATGGTCTTGTTTATATTTTATTTTATTTATTTACATTTCAAATGTTATCTCTTTTCCCAGTTTCCCTCTGCAAATCACCTAACCCATCTCCCCTTACCCTGCTTCTATGAGGGTGCTCCCCCACCCACCTACCCATTTCCACCTCACTGCCCTAGCATTCCTCTACACTGGGGCATCAAGCCTTCACAGAATCAAGCCCCCCCCAATAGATTCTAGATAAGGCCCCTTCAGCTCCTTTAGTCCGTCTCCTAACTCCTCCATTGGGGTCCCTGTGCCCAGGGACCTAGCATCTTACTGGTCAAGATCTGGCAGAGCCTCTCAGGAGATAGCTTTATCTGGCTCCTGTCACCAAGAACATCTTGACAACTTCAATAGTGTCTGGGTTTGGTGTCATCAGTTTTTCTTGGTTCCCTGAAATTCCCTTGAATCCTGCTGTGATTCTCCACCTCCCTGAAATTTCCCTTTCCCTCATCCAAGTTTGTTTTCTTTGTTCAGCACATGCTTAGGGTGACCTTGGATTAGTCTATATGGGTACAGCTTCTGACATTTTGAAGAGACATCTCATAGAAAACTCTCTGATCTTCTTGCTCTTACACTTGTTCCTTGTGCCATTTTTGTGATGTCATACAACTGGCCTTAAATCCCAACGTTCTCCCTCTCTACAAACTCATCTCCCTATATTTTAGGGAGAAACAATTATTTAATATTTTAAATCTGTTTTCACTATTCCTCATCTATGTTGTAATGATTAGTAGCAGTTATTAGAGTCAGATGACCTGCTAAATAAAAAGGGTGAGATCTCATTTCTTCCCTGGCATTTCGGTAAGCATTTTTGAGTGAGAATCTCAGGGTCTAAATTTTATCAAGTAATTTGGTTAGTTCCTATGTACATTAACAATGAATGTGGTTGATACTATTCAAAAAAATATGGATGCTTTCCAGTTTCAAGCTTAATATAAATGAGAATAAATATATTGAGAAAGTTACTTTCCCTATTCTTTGCTATAGTCATTTCAATTCAATGGATACTATACTGTTGCAAGGCCAGTTGAGTTAATCAGTTTGGTGCTATTTCATTCCATAATGTCTTGTTCAGTTTTATAGTGAATTCACAATGCTGCTTCAGCATTTTGAGCTATCTACAGAGCAATTACACATTTTTTTTTCTTTGCAGAGTCCTTTGAAAGCTAAAGCATTTCACTGTAATCAGAGGTTTCCATTATAAGCTCCTGTGTGAAATGTATTCAATTCTCTTTAATACTGACCTTTATCTGATGTTGTCACAATGTATAAGAGTAATATATTTTACTCATCATTTACCATAAAAATAAATATCTTATTAATGTACCTTTGTTTTGCTTTCTCTCTTTTTCTATTTTTACTTCAAGGACAAAGATATCATTTTTAATCTTCCAATTAATTTTTCATTGAGTTACATTTATTAACTATTTTATAATTAAATTTCTTCTTTGATAATTATACACTTGTATATTTATATCTTTTTCATTCATTACAAACTACTTAATATGTGTTGTGTTTGAATACACATCTAAAAATGTAATATTTTGATAACTACTTACCTGAAATTAGAAGTGCAAAAAGTATAGTGTTGGACCATATTTTTAACAAAGTATGAAAACAAATTCTATGAGTACACCCAATGCATAACTAACTAAACCTCACTGTTTTATATATTTTGTACCTTCAGACCACTTAGAATACTGGAAGTGTAGACATCTGTAGAATGCATTAGGTGTAGGTATTTATAAGTTAAGAGTGATGTTTACCGAGTTAGTAGTTATCATTGAGCTTGGAATTTTTGAAGAAAACTTACCAGGTTAGGGAGAATAGAGGAACCAGGACTTTGTTGTTGTTGTTGTTGTTGATGATGATGATGATTATTTTGTATGCCTTTTGGCATAAAATAATGAGAAAATATCTTGCAGGTGTATCTCATAGATCTGCATTACTTCTATATAACATGTGATATTCTATTTAAAATTCTAATGTAATACTAAGAATCTACAGTCATGCCTTAGGATTTCAGGTTTTTTCATGTCACTGCTAGCGTTTGTTATTTCTCATTTTATTTCTTTTATAGTAACATATATTTGTTATGCAATTCAAGTGATTGTTTAGTAGCAATTCATTGTGGTTTTGATTTACACCTTTTTTAAGGGCTAATTATGTTGGGAATATGTACTTATAAACTGACCAATTATAAGTTTTCTGAATCTAATTATCTATTCAAATTCTTAACATACAATTTATATTGGTTAGTTTTTTTTTCTTTTTATCATTTTATTGGTTATTTTATTTATTTACATTCAAATGTTATCCCCCTTCCTGGTTTTCCCTACACATATCCCTTCTCCCTTTTTCCCTCCCCCTGCCTCATACCCACCCACCCACTCCTGCCTCAGAGCCCTAGCATTCCCCTACACTGGGTCATTGAGTCTCAACTGGACGGAGGGGCTCCCATCCCAGTGATTTTCAATACGACTGGAGCCATGGGATCCACCTACCCCACTGCTACACACCTGCTTTCACATTTCTGGCCCGCTTTCCTTCTCCTTCATCTCCTCCCATATCTGAACTGGCCTCCCTTTTCCCTACCCCTCCTTTCTTCCTCCCAGATGTCTCTCTCCCTCTAGTTCCAGAGATTATTTTCTCCCCTCTTCTGGGTAAGACTGTCATGTCCACACTTCAGTGCGGTTTTCTTTCTCTGTGGGTTTCATATGGTCTGTGTGTCATGGGTATTCTGAGCTTCTTTTTGGTTAATATCCACTTATCAGTGAGTACATACCATGCATATTCTTTTCTGACTGGGTTACCTCACTCAGGATGATACATTCTTGTTCCATCCATTAAAAGTACAAAGTTCAAAGTCTCTTCTGGAATCTATCCAATCACTTAACTGTAATCCCCAAAACAAGACAGAGAAACAGCTAGGAAAACTCCAAACTCTGCATCTACATGTCTGAAGTCAATGTGCTCATAAGATCTCCAACTCCTTTTTTCTCTTTGATGGCTGCAACAAACTTCTTTCTCCTGAGCTGGCTCCACTCCTTCTTAGGAGCTTTTCTCTGCAGGTATCACATGACTCTGATATCATTAATATCTTGAGGTCTCCAAATCTACTTCAACTTCACAGCTTCTTATTTCAATGTCGGGATCTACACATGGTCTTTTGGGCTCCTCCAAAGGTCTTGCATCACTTCTACTACTCTGCCCTCTGTTAGCGCTCTAGGCTCTCATTGACTCCATCCCATTGCTGCTGTTGTTCTTGGTGGTGAACCGACAGTGCTAGCATCTCCAGTTTGCTGGGGTCTTCTGTTGTACCTAGACTTTATCAGTAACCTCTCATAGGCTCTCTTCATGGTTGCTAAACCTTAACTTCTTGGCATGATGCCTTCAGTTCTGGGTCATTAGCTGCAATTGAGGCTGCACTTCACCAATAGTCTTTCCTACCCTCTCACTGAGCCAAGCCTCACCTGTTCTCCAAGACCCTTTTCTACCTTCAAGCCAGGAACACATGGGTGAATCTTGCACATTACGAAGTCCAGTTGTAGAATGAAGTTCAACCTGGTTCTCACTGAATGCAGCTTCTTTGTGCTCTCAGAAAATACTTCCCAGAAGATTTCACTTCCCTGATGCTGGTCTTTTTTTAATCACCACTAATTTCTTAGCTCCAGCTAACCAATTGTCCCAGTATCAATTGTCCCAGTAGTCCCTTCAATTATTGACTCTAAAACCAAAACAACATGGCCAAATTTCCAAATTCTTCTGCTTGCTCTGTGAAGCATGTCTGCTCCCTCCCCCATGCCCTATTCTATTACCAGCTTTCTGTTTTCCAACTCCATCACTGCTTAAGCTTGGCTGCCATAGAACTCGTTCTGTAGACTGTCTTTGAACTCAGAGATCTGCATGACTCTCTCTCCTGAATGCAGGATTAAAGGCCTGTACAGCACACCTTGACTTGTGCTTTACTTCACATAGAATTTGCTTTTTCTCAGTCTGGCTTTGAACTTGGAGATCTCCTTGGCTTTGCCCCCTAGGATTAAAGGCATGTACCACCATGCCTGGGCCTAAGTTTAGCTGGGTACGATCTTGCCTCAAAGTTACCACTCCCTTAATCTATTTGAGCATATGACTATGCTCCGTTTCACTTCCCAGTGTCCGTTTATGATTTGAATCATAAATTTTATATTTTTCCTTTCTCAGCTTGCTCCTTTTCTTTAAAAATTTCTTCATAACAGTGATCTTCAGGAATAAAACAACAGAATTTATCCCAGACTGTTTTGAGAATTCATTTGTCAAAGCATTTAATCTAAAGCTTTTCACCTTAACCTCATACAGACTCTTTGAACAATGGCAAAAGGCAGCCATATTGTTCACGAAAATATCACCAAAACAGTCTCTAGGCCACATAGTAAAATTCTTCTTCACTGAAACATATTTGGCCAGGTCTGCACAGTTCAAATTATCACCAGCACTAACTTTTTTTCATATTCCTAGTTGGGTGGTACATGTAGCCCCACTTAAAGCATCCCCCTGTTTCTCAAATCCAAAGTCCCAAAGTCCACGTTCTTCCAAACCAAAGATAGGTCATGCCTATCTCAACAACACCTTAGTCCCTAATGCCAATTTCTCACATAGTTAGGGTTTCGCTGCTATGAACACATTATGAATAAGGCAACTCTGATAAAGACAACATTTAATGAGGCTGGCTTTCAGATACAGAGATTCAGTCCATTATCATCAAGGTGAAAGCATGGTAGTGTCTAGGCAGCCATGGTGCAGAGACAGCTGAGAGTCCTTACTCTTCATCTCAAGGCTTCTAGAAGAAGACTTCCCCCATGGTTAGGTAGAGGGTAGCTTTGCTGACCCCTACAATGACACACTTTTTCCAATACATACTCCAACAAGATCACACCTTCTAATAGCGCTAATCCCTGGTCCAGGTGTATTCAAATTACCACACAGGGGTATTCTGTTTGTTCTTTTGAGGAAGTTTTGCAACAATGTTTGATCTGTGTTTTTCATTGGACTGTGTTTCTTTCTTTCTTTTGCCTTTATGTGCTTTGGCTCTCAAGGTAATTTGGTCATTGGAAAAGAAAAAAAAATATGTGGTGTCCCT
This sequence comes from Mus musculus, assembly GCF_000001635.26. Lineage (NCBI taxonomy): Eukaryota > Metazoa > Chordata > Mammalia > Rodentia > Muridae > Mus > Mus musculus. The sequence continues at coordinate 61,730,628 of NC_000071.6, forward strand.
TCAGTTTCTATTTTGCAGAATAAATTGACAGTGTCAATTCTTTAAAAAATCTAGTAGAATTTTGTATTATGATGGTCTTGTGCTTGGATTATTTTAGATTTAATATGTTTTTGTTGAACTGTTTATATTTCTATTTTGTCTTAAGTGGCTGAGATTATTTTTTCTATCTCTTGAATTATTTTGGTTTTGTTAATTATGATATTTTTGTTTGCATTCCTAAAATTTTAATTTTCAGTTTTAATTTTCACCTCCATTTGGGTGTTCTTTATTGATTCGGTTTGTGCATTTGATTGTGTGTGTGTGCATGTGTGTGTGTGTGTCTTATCAGCGATGTCATATATAGATTTATTCATATTTTAAGCTTCTTCAACATATTAATAAAAGATATTTTCAAACTGATATCTTGTACTTTAACTGTGCTGAATTTCTCAGAACTTACTGTAGTCCAGTTGCTGGGTTCTGATCTTGGTTGTTATTGATTTTTCCAGCTGATGTCTAGATACCACTGCCTGTGATGATTGTGATTGTAGACACTGATATCTGGTCTTGACTTTGGTGGTTAAGTGTTCTGCTTCTTAGGTTTTCTTGCCTTCTCGAAATCTTAAGAGTGTGTAGTGCCCTTGAGATTTGAGTTAGATACAGAGTGCTTTTGAGTCCCTGGGAATCTCAGGTTAAATATGATTCTCGGTGTTGAGATATTTCACAAAGGAGTGGAGAAAAAGTAGAAGGGGTGACTGTGAGTGTCCACAGTATGGAGAAAATCTGATTCAGACATTACCTTTTGTGTTCACAGGGATTAGAATCAAAGATGGGGTACAGTCAGTCTGCTACAGGTTAGAGATTGAAAAAGAAGGAGTGGATATGGAGAACAGGAAAGAAAATGAAAATAGTATAACAGATTCCCAAGCTTGTATGGCCACTGTGATCCCAGGCAGATAGTGCATGTGGAAAGGAGTAGACGAGGAAAGCTGAGTTCAGAGAGGAGCTTCAACTCTACAGGAAATTACATGATGTTTCTAATGGGAATTAATACAAACATTTTTGGGTAGAGGTCCACTTAGTTTATCTCTATCACTGCTAGCAAGTTCATGAAGGATTTTTTTTTCCACTAGCTGCTTCTTCCTTCTCTTCTGAACCAATTTCTGTTCTGTGATGTGATCAATTTTGATCCATCACATTCACTTTACCTTTGGTGTGTTAGAAGCAATAGAGCCATGTTGTCAACCTCTAACCCTATGAGGCACATTAAACCTTTGGCTTTTACTTCCTATCTCAGGTATTTTGCCATAGAAATGAAAGGATAACACAGAAAAGTGATTATTAAGAGCACTTGAATTGGAAAGGATTTGAAGGTGTAAACCTAGATATTTTGAAAATGCTGTAAACAGAGCTTAATAGAAATTCAGAAGACAAAAATAAAGGTAAGAGTGTGCACACTCATGACCCTGATCAATACATTTTAGATGGAAGTGTAGTCTACTGAGATTTGCACTAGGGACCTGTTATTTTATACTATAGATGACAAATCATTTTTTTTAAGTTTTGCTATTTTAATTATTTATTTTATTTATTTACATTTCAAAGGTTGTTCCCCTTTCTAGTCTCCCCTCCACAAACTCCCTCTCCATCTTGCTCCAATTCCTCTAAGATAGTGTTTCCAAACCCACCTATCTACTCCTCACTCACCACTGCAGCATCCTCCTTCACTGGGGCAGCAAGCCTCCACAGGACCAAGCACTTCCACTCTTATTGATGTCAGAAAAGGCAGTAACAGGATTTATGGACCCACCCATGTATACTATTTGGTTGGTAGTTTAGTTCCTAGGAACTCTGTTGGGTCTGGTTAATTGAGATTGTTGTTCTTCCTATGGGAGTTAGGGAAAGTACTGGAGGACAAATCACATTTTTGGGGGCTCTGAAATTGCTTTTGAGGCTATATTTTAAGTTCACTGATGAATTACTGTTATGAATGAAATTGTAAAGTGGTGCTGCAGTCAGCCTCTGGCCCGAGTATTTTTGAATGCTGTTTCCAGATTTATAATGAGAAGAGGAAAGAAAAGATACAGGTAAGGTTTTAAAGACAGCAATTTGGTCAGAAAATGAAACTGTTTCATATTTTAGGTAGGAGGGTATGTTTAATAAGGTTGATAAAACAAAATAGACTCCATTAAAAAATAAGCAATTTTTATTAGGACACTTGAAAATATAGCTGGAGGACATTTCCAGATTTGACAAGCCGTCATTCATCCCTAAACAGGGCGAAATGTATAAACTACTCAAAAAGACAAAATTATGCTGCTTTGACAAGAAAGACAAAAAGAATCTTGTTCCTAAAGTTCCCTCTAAGGAAATGTTCTCTGTGGTCAGTCATCAAGGTATGTACAGGTTACTAAAAGCAGTGTCTGCTCTATTTAGCTATATGTTCCACTGGTAGCTTCCTTTGGCATCTGCTACTTTTTCAAGCAGGAAGAATGCAAGTGTTATATTATCAGCGACACTTTAATACAAAGATCCAGGAAAGCCCTGGGATGCTATACAAAGTATGAAAGAATCACAGTCTCCATGGCCCGACCCAAACCAAATGTAGTAGATGTAGGATGTGAGTGAAGAAAAAAACTGCAGAGTAGAGCCCAGGGAGTTAGAGGGACTAAAATGCCTAAAATATGGAATATTTGTGGATCTAAGAAGTAGAAAATGTATGGAGCTGGTACAAGGGAATCTCTACTTGGTTATACCAGAGGATGCCATAGAATTATGATGCCTAAGCAATTGGAGCTCACATCATGCCATTGTTTATGTAATACTTTCTGTAACTAGATCTAGAAATCTATTTTTTATTGTATTTCCTGCTAGATTTTAGTCACTTTTTATTTTTTGACATAACACTATACTCCTCCTTCTCCTCTTACTCTTCCTCCTCCTCCTCTTCTCCCCCATCTCCTCCTCCTCCTCCTTCTTCTTGCCTCATGTCTAACATGAGGCGAAATGTGTTGAAAATAGATTATGTTATTCTACATGATGTTCTGCCTTACAGTGGAACAAGAAAAAAGAGTCATCTGATGGGATGGAATTTTGAAACTGTAAACAAAATAAACTTTTCTTTTTGTACTAGGTTATCAAAAAACCTTTTTTTTTTCACAGTGATAGAAAAAGAACACTTAATAATAATAATTAAATAATATTAACACTTAATAATAATTAAAAATAATTTTTAACTTATGGGTTCTTTTCTAAACTGATGCAAAGCTATTTTGGCATAACTGAACAGTTCTATTTACCTTAAACTTTATTTTGAAAACTTGAAAAAGTAGTGGCTATGATTTTCAAGATTTTAAAAAATTTCTTATCTATCTTTATGGATATGGTGAATTGGCTTTTCTTCTTTATAAATAACTACTTAATTACTCGCACTATTTCCAATTGCTAAACAAATGCCATTCATTAGAAACATGTTGAAACCTATCTTTGTGGTCTATTGGCATAATTCAGTGTCAGATGAAAAATTTAAATTTTTCATCCATATAGGTATTATCAATTGATGATGATAATGATGATGATGATAGTAATAATAAATACTAAACATTTTCATGCTTCTATTACATATTGATTTAGTTACTTTCCTATTTCTTAGTGAAAATATTACCCTCAAAAGTGGCTTTGAGGAATCTGCTTTGACTGATGGTTTCATAAGGAGAACCCATATTTTTGTGGAGAAGTCACAGCTCAGTGTAAGGATCAGGAAGTTGCGTGACAACGTTCTTGTTTTCCTATAAGAAGTTGAGAAAGAGAATATACTATAGGGAGAAGCTCTAAATACCCAAATCCTGTCCACATTGATGTACTTTTACCAACAGGGCTACACATCCTGTAGGCTCCAGAGCCTCCATAAACAGAACAAGCAAGGGACATTGTTTTTATTTATTTATTTATTTATTTTGTTTAAACAAGATTATGGTGACCATCTCTTTCAAATCACCATGTTCTTTCATAGGATCCCACAGGCTCTGGCTATCTCTGATATAAAATAAACTTTTTCTAACTTCAAGAGACTACCCTCTTTAAGAGTCTCAATACAACTCAAAAATTCAAAGGACAAATTGTCTTCTAAGGCTCAAAGCAATCTCTTTGCTGTGACATCATTTTAATTCAAAATGAAATTTTATTGCCAATATTCATTACCATAGAATCTATATTGACAACCCATAAACAATGAATAGAGCACAGTGAAGAAAGACTATACCAAATCAAGGCTGAAACTTATTAACAGAGCAAAGATCTTTCATGACCATGATACATGACCTTGGTTTCAAAGGGGTTAAGACAGTTCCACCCTTCTGGTTTTTGCTGAAAGTAACATTTCTTTCTTCCTTGGGCTGTTTCCATTCTCAGTATGTGATTATTCTTGGCAGATATCTTATATTTGTGACATCCTCCAATATTGTGAGGAGTCCATGACAGCATAGAATCTGCCTTTACAGCTTCAGAGTATGGACTCTTAAGGTCTACTTAGGGGCTGCAACTGTGGCACACAATGCTTGTGGCTCCCTCAGTGGCTCTCTAAAACTGTAGAGGAAAAAAACGCAGACAGCCTTACTATTGGATATTTCTACTCTATAAAACCTTACTGAGTCTTTTTGCTTCTGCAGCTGACCTGCTTGAGTCCCTTTGAGGCCAGAACCTGCAGTCTCTGGCCTTTAGCACCTTATCATAAAGCAACAGGGTATTAAGCAAAGGATTAATTCCCTAAGGTCTGAGCCAGTGCCCTGGACAGACCTTGGATACTGGATCCAAACACAACACAAAAGCACCCAGAGGAATCTCAACTCTTAGGCCCTCTATCAACCAGGGTCACAGGATCTCAGGAGCTTGGTCACACCAAGATTTCAGGATCCCAGAGGCAGATTGACTCCCAGGAGCTCTGACATACCCAGTATCTCATGATCACAAGATCCCAGAATCACAGGATCATAGAGACAGATGGACTCTGAGGAGTTGTGACACAACCAGAATATCAAGAAGGAGAGGATCCAGTTAGAGACAGCGAGATCAGGTAGCACTCCATATAACCAGATGTAAAGAGGCAAGTACAAGAACATAAGCAACAGAAACCAAGGTTAATTGGAAACATCAGAACCTAGTTCTCCCAACACAGCAAATCCTGGATACACCATCACACCAGAAAAGCAATATTCAGATTTAAAATCACTTCTCATGATGATGATAGAGGACTTTAAGAAGGACATAAATAACTCTCTTAAAGAAATACAGGAGAACATAGAACATAGGTAAAGAGGTAAAGGCCTCCCTTAAGGAGGAAACACAAAAATCCCTTCAATAATTACAAGAAAATACAACCAATCAAGTGAAGAAATAGACCAAAACCATACAGAATCTAAAAATGGAAGTAGAAACAATAAAGAAATCACAAAAGGAGACAACTCTGGAGATAGAAAACCTAGGAAAGTCAGGAGCCATAGATTCAAGCTTCATCATCAGAATACAAGAGTTAGAAAAGGGAATCTCAGATGTAGAATATACCATAGAAAACATTGACTCAACAGTCAAAGGAAATGCAAAATGGAAAAAAAAAAAAAAAAAAAAAAAAAAAAAAAAAAAAAACCTCCTAACACAAAATATCCAGTAAATCCAGGACACCATGAGAAAAAAACAAAAAAAAAAACAAAAAAAACAAACCTATACAAAGAATCAACAAAACGGGGAGCTGGTTCTTTGAGAAAATCAGCAAGATAGATAAACCCTTAGCCAGACTAATCAGACGGCACAGACACAGTATCCAAATTAACAAAATCAGAAAGGAAGAGGGAGACATAACAACAGAAACTGAGGAAATTCAAAAATTACCAGATCCTACTAGAAAATCCCATAATAAACAAAACTGGAAAATCTGGATGAAATGGACAATTTTCTAGAAAGATACCAGGTGTCAAAGTTAAATCAGGATCCAATAAACCATCTAAACATATCCATAAATCCTAAAGAAATAGCACAAGCAATTAAAAGTCCTCAAAAAAGCCCAGAACCAGATGGTTTTGGTGAGGAATTCTATCAGACTATCAAAGTAGACCTATCAATACTCTTCAAATTATTGCACAAAATAGAAACAGAAGGAACACTACCCAATTCATTCTATGAAGCCACAATTACTCTGAATCATAAACCACACAAAGACCCAGCAAGGAAAGAGAATTTCAGACCAATTTTCCTTTTGAATATTAATGCAAAAATATCCAATAAAATTCTTGCAAACTGAATCCAAGAACACATCAAATCGATCCTCCATCAAGATCATCAAATAGGCTTCATCCCAGGAATGCAGGGATAGGGATAGTTCAATATATGGAAATCTATCCACTAAAACCACTATATGAACAAACTCAAAGAAAACACACACACACACACACACACACACACACATATTATTAGATGCTGAGAAAGCATTTGGAAAAATCCAGCAACCCTTGAAAAGATCAGGAATTCAAGGCCTATATCTAAACATATTAAAAGCAATATATAATAAACCAGTAGCCAACATCAAACTAATTGGAGAGAAACTTGAAGCAATCCTACTAAAATCAGGAACTAAACAAGGATGACCACTCTCTCCCTACCTGTTCAGTATAGTACTCGACGTCCTAACCAGAACAATTAGACAACAAACGGAGATCAAAGGGATACCAATTGGAAAGGGAAAATGCAAAATATCACTATTTGCACATAATAAGATAGTATACTTAAGTGACCCCTCCCCAAAATTACACCAGAGAACTCCTAAACCTAATAAATAACTTTAGCAAAATGGCTGGATATAAAATCAACATAAAAAAATCAGTTGCCTTCCTCTATTCAAAAATAAATGGGCTGAGAAAGAAATTAGGGAAGTTATACCCTTCACAACAGTCAGAATAATAACAAAAACCTTCCTGTTTCTCTAACTGAACAAGTAAAAGCTCTGTAGGATAAGAACTTCAGGTCTGTGAAGAAAGAAATCATAGAAGATCATAGAATATGGAATGATCTCTCATGCTCATGGATTGGCAAGATTAATATAGTAAAAAAGTCAAAACTACCCTGAGATTCTACCTCACACAAGTCAGAATGGCTAGGATCAAAAACTCAGGTGACAGCAGAATCTGCCAAGGATGTGGTGAAAGAGGAACACTCTTCCATTATTGGTGGGATTACAAGCTTGTACAACCACTATGGAAATCAGTCTGGAGTTTCCTCAGAAAATTGGACATAATATTACCTAAGGACTCAGCTATACCACTCCTGGTCATATACTCAAAAGTTGCTGCAAACTATAACAAGGCTCAACTATGAATATAGCAGCCTCATTTATGGTATCCAAAAGCTGGAAAGAATCCAGATGTTCTTCAACAGAGGAATGGATAGAAAAAAATGTGGTACATTTACACAATGAAGTACTACTAAGCTATTAAAAATAATGACTTCATGAAATTCTTAGGCAAATGGATGAAACTATAAAATACCATTCTTAGTGAGGTAAACCAGTCACAAAAGAACACATGGTATTCACTCACTGATATGTAGATATTAGCACAAAAGCTCAGAGTACCCAAAATACAAGTCACAGATCATATAAAGTTCAAGAAGAAGGAAAACCAAAGTGTGGATGCTTCTGTCCATCTTCTGAGGAGGAACAAAATACTCATTGGAGGTAGAGGATGTAGGGAACTTGGGAGGAAGAGAGGAGGGTGGAAAGGGAAGCAGGTTCAAGTATGGGAGAAGACAGAGATGACATACAGAGAATTGGAATTTGAACAGAGATGTGTAGAAATGGGGGATGGGGAACTGGTTGTAGGCAAAAGCAAGTCCTAGATTCCAGGAATGCCAGAGGCTCTCAGGACCCAATAGAGATGGAATTTTCTGAAATGTCCAACAAAGGGGAGAGAGAACTTGTAGAGACCATATCCAGAGGTTAGGCAAGGCCCCCTATTAGGGGATGGGCTTCCAACTCATCTCAAAATTTTTAAACAAGAATTGCTTCTGTCTACAGAAATCTCTTTGACTGAGACAAAGTTTGGAGCAGAGACTCAAGGAAAGGCCATTCAGAGATTGGCCCATATGGGGGACACATCACATATACAGATACCAAACCCAGACACTATTGTGGATGCCAAGAAGTGCTTGCTGATATGAGCCTGATATAGCTGTCTCCTGAGAGACTCTGCCAGAGCCTGACAAATACAGAAGCAAATGTTATCTATCAGTCAACCATTGGACTGACTCCATGGGGTCCCCAATGGAGGAGTTAAATAAATGACTGAAGGAGCTGAAGGGATTTGCAGCCCCATAGGAAGAACTACAATATCAACCAACCAGACCCTCCAGAGATCACAGGGACTAAACCACCAACCAAAGAGTATATACATGGAGGGACCCATGGATTCAGTTGAATATGTAGTAGAGAATGACCTTGTCTGGCATCAATGGGAGGAGAGGCCCTTGGTCCTGTGAAGGCTCAGTGTCCCTGTGTAGGTGAATGCCAGGGCAATTAGGTGGGAGTGGGTGTGTGTAGGGGTTGGGAAACAGGGACAGGGAAGATGGGATAGGGGGTTTGCAGAGGGGAAACCGGGAAAGGGATTAACTTTTGAAATGTAAATAAATAAAATATCCAATAAAAAGAATAATGAATAAAGAAAAAAAATAAAATCAGAAAATCAGAGACTATCCAATAGAAATTAAAATTCTAAATACATATTTTGGATTCTAAGTTTTCTACTAAAAATTGAGACATATAAAAATAACAAATTGTTTCTTAACAATTACACCTAAAATTCTCTTAAATTTCTGTTTCTCATTATATGAAAGTTAAAATTGATTTTAAAAAGTATTCATCTTTCCCTTAGCCATGTTTATACCATTTTACAATATATACTACCTGCAATCTGAGTTAATTATAACTAGAAGAGAAACTATAACAAAATAATTATTTTTGAAAAGGGAAAAAACTTCCTACTCAGTGACAGTTCATTTAAACTCCAGTCTCATGCACCCCCACATCTAATCTATTTAATCGTTGCAATGGCATATTAACTAAATGGCCTTTGACCACAGCATGAATTTTGTGAACTTTGAAGGTCTTGCCTATCAACTGTGTTACCTCAGTTAGCCTGTAGTGCTTTCTCAGGAGATAAATGGTTTTTCTTTTACATCTGCAGTGATTAACGTTGTCTATGAAGCATGAAATATAATTACAGTGAGATTAGAAAGCATTACCTGCATGCATTGTAATTGTCCATAAAATTAGCAATTTTCTTCTAAAAAATATTCATTATCTATTTTTTGTCAGATGAAAGGCACAAAATTAAAGTTTTTCTCATACATGAAATGATATTAAAATTTAAAATATAACTTCATTGCTCCATAATTTTTGTTTTCACCAAAGTGAATTATCTCTTAAATGTAGTATTTATTTCTATCTGTATTAATTAAATTCTAGCATTAAAATACCTAGCTGAAACTCCACTAAAATGTCACCTATCCTAATGAATATGTATTTAAAAAGTACAGAATAAATTGAAAATATTTTTAAAACATGTTAGCATTTTAAGAAATACAACCTCCTTTATATTTTTCTGCATCTCAAAGACACAATGTCCATAAAGCCAGACTTCTGACTCCCTATCTAGGTCCCGGGTTGAGTATATTTTATAGAAATTTTTAAATGAGAGAAAGTTTAAGGATTTCTTTGGTCATATTTTGGTCTTGTCTGCTTGTTTGTTTGTTTGTTTGTTTGTTTGTTTTTGGCTATTTCCAGTAAAACATTTCCTGCTAATTTGTTACTTCAGTACTTGCTTACCTCTTTATGCATAAGTCTCATTCTTCAAGCACATGAAAGAGCACGGGAAGAAAATATTCCTATTCTCATCACCCCTTTCACAGTTGCAGGCATGTACTGTTGGTGACTGGTTCATAGTTCTCCTTTATTCAGCACTGTCTTTCTACATGTTGTCTCTATCCTTTGTTTGAGTCTCCCCAGTAGAGGAGAAAATGTTTTAATCTGGTGATGTGTAAGACCTCATTATATACATTAAACATTATATCATAAAGTATTTTGATAGGCAGAAATCTAGAACCTACCATAAGTAAGGGAAGTAGGAAATTATCAGGATTAACCAGAAATCGTATATATGAGACTCAAAGAAATAACAGGGAGACTACTTTCATGATACCTCAACAATATAGGTGCTTAAATTACCTGCACAATGACAACAGCAGTAAACATGATAACTTGGAAGGGGAAAATCTTATGAGGTCCTATCCCTAGATAAAGTACTCTATGTAGGTAGTCAAATTGTTGAGGTTGAGAAAATTCGTCTTGCCCAGGAATTGATTATCAAATATAAGCCTCCAATTGATTACCAAATATAAAATGATGAGCTCTGAAATCACACACAAGCAACTCTAAGAAGACACAGCAGGTTATATTTACACATTTGTGTGTCTATAGATATAAATATGTGTGTATGCATATTTTATAATTAGAGAAAACCCAACACTTGATTTAAGCTGGAGTAAGGGGACACGGAAGCAAGAATTGAAAGAATATAACAGAATGTGCAAAGTGGTGGCTTTATAATTTAACTAAAAGTTTAAAAAGGCAAAGTAGCATAAATTATGGAAATGACAAAATTAAATATGAATATGTGTTTACATTTTTGGAAGCAACTCTGTTGGTTTTATTTCTCAAATAAGAGCATGTATATTTTAAAGAACTGCACTTAATTTATACATTCAGGTTTGGATTAATTGGGAACATTTATTTGTCACAACTAATAATGATTCTTGTTAGTAACATGGTCACTTTCAAAATATTTCTGTTTCAATGGTACATTTGTCTCAGATACTTAAAAATTAGCCACTGCTCCATCATTGTACTATTGGGAATTGATTCTAATGCTTTGTCTCATTTTGGATCCCGAAAGCTATGCTTCCAGTACTGAGCGTCCCTGCCCGCAGTTGGCTTTGTTTGATAGTAAAGAATTGCCATACAGACAATGGCTGGGCAGGTAGACAGGGACTTTGAGATTGTGCAGGCTAGGGACTGGGAGAGAGAGGGGGGAGGCAGAGAATCACCCTGACAGGAAGCAGAAAGATGAAACTTAAAGGCCTCCTGGCATGTTAAGATCTGGGGAAGTGGCCCCTAGATTGGGTTTGGGGTAGCAGAGATAAAGTATAGATTTTAAAAGATGTTAACTCAGGAATACCGGAGGGAAGTGTTTGCTAGATGTAGCAGGGAGGTTTAGAAGTGCCCAGCCATTGATCTAGTCAAGTCATTTCAAAATTAGCTGGCATATGTATCTTTCATTCATGAATCCAGAGAGCTCGCGGGCCAGTGCAGTGCTGGTGACCCACCTGGATCCAAAGCGGTTTCACTAATTCACTGCTACATTGTCCCTGTGCTTCTTGTGGGTAAGGACAAATTTTGGTTCAAAACTCTTATGGGTGGGTTGGTATAATTATCCTTGCATGGCTACTGGGGGCTAGTTCAGGCTCCATATCCTCCACTGCTAGGATTCTCAGCTAGAGGCACCCTCATAAACTCCCATTCCCCACCTCATCTCAGGCCATTGGCAAGTCCTAGAGATCATTCACTCCCACCCCACCCTGCCCTCTGACAATTTATTTTGAATTTCCTTGGTCTCTCTTCCCAGCTCTCTGTATGCTTGATCTCCCCATAACCCTGGAGCAGAGACTGAGGGAATGGTGAACAAATTACTGGTCCAATTTGAGTCACATTCTGTGAGCAAGAAACAACCCCTCACACTATAAATGATACTGGATCCAGCATAACTGTTCACTGAAAGGCTCTACCTAGAAGCATATTGAAACAGGTACTCAGGCCCATAGCCAAACGTTAGATGGAGTTCAGGGATTCTTATGAAGAGTTGGGGATGGATGGAGGAACCATGTGGTGATAAGGACTCCACAAAAAGACCAACAGACTTAATTTACAAGGACCTTTGAGGGCTCCAAGAGACTGAACATCAGCAGAGCAACAGAGACACCAAACCACCCACAAAACTTTCAGCCCAAATTTTGTTCTGTCTACAAGTAATGCTGGCACTGGGAATGAAGCAGAGACTGAGTGTATTGCCAACCAATGACTGGACCAAATTGAAACACACCCCATGTGCAAGCACCAATCCCTAACACTATTAGTCATACACTGTTATGCTTGCAGACAGCCTGTTGTTCTCTGATAGGCTCTACCCCAAAGTTGACTCAGACAGATACAGACACCCACAGCCAAACAGTGGAAGTAGCTTGGGGGACCCTTATGCATGAATAGGAGGAAGAATTGTAGTCCCTGAAGGGGATAGGACCTCAACAGTAAGATCAACAGATTCAACTCACCTGGACCCTCGTGTCTCTCAGCATCTGAACCACCAAACAAAGAACATACACAGGCTGGTCCTAGGCTTTCCTGCTCCTATGTAGCAGATGTGCAACTTAACCTTCATGTGGGTCCTGAATAACTGTAGCAGGAGCTATCCCAAAAGTTGTTACCTTTCCATGGGATATGTTCTACTAGCTGGGCTGCTTTGTCTAGCCTCCTTGGGAAAACACCTAGCCTCACAAATACTTGAAATGCAGGGGAGCTGAAGGGGCACTCAAAAGGATCCATACTCCCTCAGGGAAGAAGTGGAGAGAAGATGATGGAAGGATTGTGGAATTGGGTGATTGGGAGGGAATCAGTGAGTGGGATACAAAGTGAATAATTTTTTAAAAAAGAATTTCAATAGTTACATCATATCCAGAAGACAGCGCTTAATGGCAATTTAACATTCTCTGTTTTATATATAATTTCTACTCCCTATATTAGATATAATGTTATACATATTTTACTTAGGGATGTCTGGTCAGTAGTCTCTTATTTATTCCAAGTGTTTTGAACAGTTTTGAGTTTCTACATTAATCATTGTCTACAAAAATGTAGCTTCTTTAAGTTTGAGGGAAGTTCTAACTTATGGATATTAATATAAATAATTTAAAACCACTTTGAACATATTTCCACTTATGGGAGCACCCTACTACGAGTTCCCTACTAGGTTGTGTGACTTTTTTTTCCAGCCATATATCAGATTTATAATACTAATCATGTATCCCTTTGCATGGACAGGAAGTCAGTTCCAATCATGAAGCTTGTGGCTTCTGCTCAGTCATACCACAATTACAGCCATTGGTCTTTCTATACTAGCAGCTCATTTTTGTAGCACACCAAAGCCATCATTGGGTCAGAGCATCATTGGCTTCTCTCTCTCAAATGCTTAATACCTTCTAGATTCTAGCTGGGTTCCAGCTGGATTACTATGTACACCCTTGGTGAAGTGTGTGGTAACTCTAGTAATAAGTCATTTCCATGCAGTTCTAATGTCCCCAAAAGTTAAAAAAAAAATCCAGATACATTTACAACATAAATATATTCATTACTAAATAAAAATGTAATTATAGAATCTGTATGAAAATTATTATTGAAACATATAAATAATATAGTAAATGAAGTAACAGAAAAACAAATGTCATATGTCCTTTTTCAATGAGATCATACCTTTGATTTTTACATTTCTGTGTTTAAATAGGAGTGAGAATCTAGAGAAAAATAGATAGGAATCAAAGAAAAAGCCTCCTAGTGTGACCTTCAGGGAAGAACATTATAACATACATCTTATGAAAATCAACCCCAAGGTTAATACTATTAAGTAGAGGAACAGATACTTTTATTTTATATATTCAAATATATTATTATTTTTTAATTTTTGTTTCTTATTCATTCTTCCCCCTCAATACAGACAGTGTTATTTTGTGCTGATACTATTTGATAATCTCAGATGGTCAGGAAAGAGGTTAAGTAGTTGGGAGTATGCCCTTTGAACAAGGACATCTGTTAAAAAAAATAAACTAGGCGATAAGAAGAGATTTCAAAGTCAGGGACAGCTGCCAGTCTATAAATAAAATATTATCAAAATAAAATCCAGGATTTGAGAAGTATCAAAGAGCACAAACGTTTGTATAAATTACCAAAAAAGAAAGTTCAGTTTGCCATCCTTACTAGGGATGGCATATTCAACCATTATTTTGCCTGTACCCTATAATAAGTGTTATACATTTTTACTGATTATTTTATTTTTCATGTGTTTTTTAACTTCATTGAATTCTTTTACAAGTTTCCTCTTCCTGGAGCTGCCCCTGGGAATACAAGTCAATTGCTACCTTATTGAGAACTAGAAGCATTCCTCTTCAAGGCATATTGTCTTGGATTAAGATATGATCTCTATATAGTGTCAATTACTACTGTCATTCAAATGTTCTTTTACTGGTGTAAATTTTTTTCCTACTGTCCCCATTGGAACAGGGAATGACAAAATATATCCTACTGACCAGGAGTTTTTGACATTAAACTATTCAAAATCTACTGACCTAGCAGATTTTTTAAAAATTAATTTTCTATTCTCTGCAGTTAATTTCATTAGTTGCTTAGCTTTGTAATATGTAACACTATATTAAATCTGTTTAATAAAGCACAAAATACACTGTTATGAAAGATTTTATAGCAATTGGCTTTTAATTCAATACTCTATATATTATTTACACTGGCCAATGGACAATGCCACATGACACAAAATTATAATAGTAAAGATTCAGCATATTGTGACAGATAGATAGATAGATAGATAGATAGATAGATAGATAGATAGATAGATAGATAGATAGATAGATATGCTTTCTGAGCAGAACAGAAAGGAAACAACTTAAACATATTGAAAATAAGAGTAATCATTTAAGAGCATTTTACTGTTAATTACTATAAATAATTTAATCTATGCATCTCAGAACTGATTAGGAAAATTAAAAACCATACTAATAACAGGAAGATCAGTAAGCCACGTAGAGCAATGTTAATTTTGCACTGAACAAAGATGACTGAATATAAAATTTGAAATTGTTTTTAGATACTAGTGTTTACAAATTTCTGTGTTACTTTTAGATATATACCAGGTGAATTCAAGAAAATATTATAGTCTAAAAAAGATAAAATGGGTATTTGTATTTCTTTACATCATATTTAAGAAATTGTTTATTTAGTGGATACACCAACAAACATATTTTGTACCCAACATCAATGTAAATAGTGAGAAGTTGGAAGCAATCCCACTAAAATCAGGGACTAGAGAAGGCTGCCCACTTTCTCACTACCTATTCACTATTGTACTTGAAGTACTAACCAGAGCAATTCGACAACAAGAGGAGATCAAGGGGATACAAATTGGAAAGGAAGAAGTCAAAATATCACTTTTTACAGATAATATGATAGTATATATAAGTGACCCTAAAAATTCCACCAGAGAACTCCAAAGTCTGATAAACAGCTTCAATGCTGGGTTTACCCTTTATATAAAGACTACTGATTTGTTTGAGTTAATTTTATATACAGCCACTATTCTGAAATTGTTTATCAATTGTAGGAGTTCTCTGATGGAATTTTGGATGTTGGTTATGTCATGTATATTACCATATCCTCCACAGATAGTGGTATTTAGATTTTTTTCCTTTGCAATGTATATCTCCTTGATCTCCTTTTGTTGTTCTAGCTATACAATCTAGTATTATATTGAATATATAGTGAGAAAATGTCAGCCTTGTCTTTTCTCTGATTTTAGTGGGATTGATTCTAGTTTCTCTTCATTTAATTTGATGTTGTCTGTTGGTTTGCTGTATATTGCTTTTATTATGTTAGGTATGTAATTTGGATTCCTGATTTCTCAAATCTTTTTAAAATGAAAGGGTGTTATATTTTGTCAAAGGCTTTCACAACATCTAATGAGATGATCATGTGACTATTTCTGTGAATTTGTTTATATAGTGATTTAATGTTTTTGGATTTTAGTACATTGAACCTTCCAGACAACTCTGGGATGAAACCTGATTTTGATATGTTCTTGTATTGAATTTACAAGAATTTTATTGATTATTTTTTGCATTGATATTCATAAAATATTGTCCTGAAGTTCTATTTCCTTGTTGGGTCTTTGTGTGGTTTGTGTATCAGAGTAACTGTGGTTTCATATAATGAATTACATAGTGTTCCATCTCTTTCTACTTTATAAAGTACATTAAGGAGTATTTTAAGTATTAGCTCCCCTTTGAAGGTATGGTTGAATTCTGTACTAAAACCAGATGGTCTTGGGATTTTTGTTTATTTGTTTGTTTTTCTTATTTGGTTGGAAGCATGGAAATGGCTCCTTCTATTTCCTTAGAGGTTATGGGGCTTTTTAGATAGTTTGCCTGATCTTGATTTAAATTTGGTACATGGTATCTAATATAGAACATAAACAATTTCATCTATATTTTCCAGTTTTGCCGAGTACAAGCTTTTGTTGTAAGATATATTTATCTTTAAATTTCCTCAGTTTCTATTGTTATGTTTCCTTTTTCATTTCTGATTTTGTTAATTTGGAAAGTGGAAAGTGAAAAGTTTGCTAAGTCAATAGGACAATATACAGATTGGTAAAATGTCTTTACTAAGCCCTCATCCAGAGGGAAAATATAAAAATTGTACATATAACTCAAGAAGGTAGATTCCAAAAAATAATGAATCCAATTTTTAAAAATGGGGTACAGAGCTAAACATAGAATTATCTACAAAGGAATCTCAAATGGCCAAGAAGCAGTGAAATAAATGTTCAACATCCATAGTCATTAGGGAAATGTGAATAAAAAATGACCCTGATATTCTAACTTACAACAACAACAACAACAAAAATAGCTCAGATAAAAAAATAAAATAAAATAAATCTCAAGTGATAGCACAAGCTGGTAAGGATGTAAAGAAAGAAGAACACTCCTTCATCGCTGGTGGTTTTGAAACCTGGTACAAATATTTTGGAAATCAACCTTGTACTTCCTCAGAAAATTGCAAATAGTTCTACCTGAAGACTCAGCTATACCACTTCTGGGCATGTACCCAAAAGAAGATCCACCACAAGGACAAGTACTGCATTATGTTCACAGCAGCCTTATTTGTAAGATCCAGAAGCTGTAAGCAACCCAATTGAAGAATGGATATAGAAAATGTGGTTCATTTGCAGAATAGAATATAATTCAACTATTAAAAACAAGAACATCTCCTTGAGTCCTTCTGCTAACTCCTCCACTGTGGTCCCTGTGCTCAGTCTGAAGGATTGAAGGTGCTGAAGGGGCCTTTTCAGGCATCATTGGGAAGGGATGCCCTTGGTCTTGTGAAGGCTTGATGCCCAACTGTAGAGGAATGCTAGGGTGGTGAGGAGGGAGAGGGTAGGTGGGGGGGTGCACCCTCATAGAAGCAGGGTAAGGGAAGGTGGGATAGGGGTTTGCAGAGGGGAGACTTTAAAAAGTAATAACATTTGAAATGTAAATAAATAAAATTTCCAATTAAAAAAAATGGAAAAGTCCTGAAGTAAAGAAAATGGCTTTAAACATTATTTTTAGTAACAAGGGTCAGGCTAGTTTGGGCATTGTGATCTACAATCAAATACTGAGCTGTGACCAAATTCATTTACCCTCTGGATTAGTTTACAACTAACATCAACATATTTACCAAATTCTCCATCATTATATATCTGTAAACCAAACTAATTATTTTGGGGAGTTATTACTTGAAATACATATGTCTTTTTCAAAAACAAACAAAAAACAAACAAAAAAAAAACCCAAGAACATCATAGATTTTTCAGGCAAATTGATGGAACTACAAACTATCATCCTGAGTGAGGCAACTCAGACACAAAGTGACATGCATGACATGTAATTACTGATAATTAGATATAGCCAAATAGTGCAGAATACCTATCATATAGCCACAAATTATAAGTTTTATGAGAAAGAAATTCCAAGTGAGAATGTTTCAGCTGTACTTAGAACGGAGCTCAAAATAATTCTGGGAGATAGAGAAAGGGATATATCTCGGTAGGAGACTAGTGATGGAAGCAAAAAGGAGGAGGGAAGGATCAGGTATGGGATGGGGGAATCAGGAGACAAACCCAGAGGGCCAGGAGAACAAATAGAAATATGCAGCTTCTGGGGATGGGGGATGGGCTTGGAATGAACCTCTAGAAAGTCCCAGACACATGAGATGTGAGAAAAGCCCAAGACTCAATGAGGGTGACTTTAGCCAAAATGCCCAACAATCGGAAGAGGGAACCTGAAAAGACTAACTCAGTAGTTAGACAGGAACCCTAGTAGAGGGATATATGGTCACCAAACCACTATCAAAATTTGTGACCCAGAATTGTTCCTGTCTAAAAGAAATGCAAAAACAAAAATGAAGCAGAGACTGAAGGAAAGGCTGTCCCAACTTGGGGTCCATCACATCAGCAAGCAAAAACACCTGATACTATTACTGACAATATGTTGCCCATGAAGACAGGAACCTAGTATAGCTGTCCTCTGAGAGGCTCTATCAGCAGCTGACAGAGACAGATGCAGATTACTTACAGGGAACCATTGGCCTGAGCCTGGGAACCCCTATGGAAGAGTTAGGTGAAGAATTGGAGGATCTGAAGAGAATGGTAGTGCCATAGGAAGACCAATATCTCATATTACAGACACCTGAAAGCTCCCAGAGACTGAACCACCTAGCAAAGAGAATACATAAGCTGGTTTGAGACCCCTGGCACATATGCAGCAGAGAATTGCCTTGGCTGGCCTCAGTTAGAGATGTGCCTATTACTGTAGGGAGGTGAGGCCTCTGGGAAGAGGGATGTGAGATGTGGTGAGGTGTACTCTCTCCAAGGGAAAGGGGATAGGCAATGTGATGAAGAACTGTGGAAGTGAAAATGTAAACAAACAAACAAACAAATAAATAAATAAAGTAAAAATGGGCAGTGTAGTATGTGCAAAGCAGCTTGCATGGTCCAAGAACATTTTTTATGTGTGTTTAATTTTTGAGATTATAATAATATAATTTTCACCTTTCCCTTCTTTCTTCAAAATCCTTTGCCTATTTTATCAATTGCTCTTGCTCAGAGACACAGACATATGCATAAACACATGCACACACACACCCACACACACTCCCAGAGAGAAGAGAGAGACAGAGACACAGAAAGAGTGAGACAGAGAGAGAGAGAGAGAGAGAGAGAGAGAGAGAGAGAGAGTCAGAGAGAGAGAGAGAGTCAACTTCCTAAACAATTCTAGGACCTTAACATACTATTGCACCATTACATGTGCAGCCTAAGCTTGTGCTCTCTCTCTCTCTCTGTCTCCTGTCTCTCTCTCTGTCTTCCATGTTAATTTTCTTCTCTCCTGCTCTATATACTATAAATATAAGAAATATTATGTAAAGCTTTAAAAAGCATTTTAATTTATGCTTATGGTCATGAGAGTAATAGTTATCATTCATATATGATAATACAATATTAAATTGCCAGATTTTCTTGGACTTTCTAATTCCTTAAGGCGTGATGTGTTCTACACTACAAGTCTTCTTGTGCCTAACCAGACACTAGTTTATTGTTTATTCAGTTCACTGGGTTTATAAGAGGAA
Source organism: Mus musculus (assembly GCF_000001635.26). Lineage (NCBI taxonomy): Eukaryota > Metazoa > Chordata > Mammalia > Rodentia > Muridae > Mus > Mus musculus. The sequence goes on from NC_000071.6 coordinate 61,750,198, forward strand.
GTCCAAATAATGTTATTCTCATAGCTCTAGTTTAGAGTTGAATTAGTATTCAGTATGGCTTTCCTGAAAATAGTTACTTCAAAAAAAATAAGAATCATTCCACGTTTGAAGTCATAAACAACAATAGCAAGTCTGCCTAGCATATATGAAAGAAATAAATGCCTTTGTGTTTGTATTATATTGGTAAACTGTCATGTTCTGTGGAGATGAGTTTTCGATCTCTCACTTTAAACCTAAGCATGTTAGTCTCAAATTATCATCCAAAGCTTTGTTCTGTGACAACATTGCTCCCTGACTCTTTGCCAGGGGCAAAGGGGACCAGTAAAGCAGCTCAAGAGAAAAGGCATAATGTCCTTCAGAGGAGCTAAAGGATAAACTATTTGCAAAAAATGTCACTATTTTTTTTATAATATGATATACCTGCAATAAAAACAGCTCATAGAATAGATGTTCATCTATGTAGGAACAAAAGGCAATCTTCTGTATTTAAGTCCTCAATTTGTAACTCTAACATCATAGTTTCAAATTCTTTAGTGGATTTCTGTTGGATGATGTAAACATCAATTTGAGGATGTTTTGCTATATATCTGCTTATTCTCTTGCTGTCTGCTGATTCTACTCATTCAGTTTCAAAACCATTGAAGTGATTATTCTTTAGACCATATAAATAATATAAGCTGACTTGACTGTCTTGCATTTTCTTAAAGTTTTGCCTGAGAACTTACAAAGCCTTATTTTTAACAATATAGACACTGGTGATCTTAGTTTATTCCATTATCCTATTATGTATTCTGAATTCAACACTATTTTAATAAGGCAAAGTTGCAGAGTACTATATTCTGAGGCAAACAACATCCTTCTTCAAGACATTGCCAGTGCCTACTCATAAAAGACGATAACGGGCCGGGTGTGGTGGTGGCACACACCTTTAATCCCAGCACTTGGGAGGCAGAGGCAGGCACATTTCTGAGTTTGAGGCCAGCCTGGTCTACAAAGTGAGTTCCAGGACAGCCAGGGCTACACAGAGAAACCCTGTCTCGAACCTGCCTCCCACTCCCGTTTAAAAAAAAAAAAAAGACAAAAATGGATGGGATTAATGAATGTCATTGTTTCATGAAGTAAGAGGGTGAAGAAGGTCATGGAACCCTCTTCTCTTTTATCTGCCACTCCTCTTAGGTAATTGAACACAATTATTCCCTGATCACACACACAGTTTGGTGCTGTTGGGAAGAAACTATACAATGAAGTCTGGGGAAACTAGGGAGAAGAAGGCTGTGGAAAAGCCACAATCCATACAAAGTGAAGATTTGTTTAGAATTTCTGCTTTGGCCCACCAACTTTCCTGTCTGTAATAGATAACCCATGGCTACCTACAAATAAACCTAATAAACTTACCTTTCATAGAGCTGAACTTTTCTATGTCATTGAGAACTTATGAAGAAGGGGTATTTTTCACTTCCACTCACAGATAAAATTTTCACAGTAAATGATAAAGTTATTAGTTAATGTCATTATGTTACAAGGTCTTAGTAAATTATAAAACTTTGTGAAAAAAATGGACATATTTTGAGTAAAGATTTATTTGTATGTGAAAATTAACATGACTATATGTTCCCAGAATAGAAAACTAGGAATTTTTTGTTATAAAGGTCTGATTTTCTATAGGTAAATAAGACTTTGAAATAATAAATATGATATTAGAATTTTTAATATCAAAATTCAATCAAATTTCAACTTGAAATTGCAATATTTCTTTATTCCATTTCCTCCCTCTAAACACTCTCATGCTCCCCTCCCCAATGTCTTCAAAATGTCATTCTAGTGATCTGCTGTTGATATCAATGAAAAGGATTAGTTAATGAATCAAAATGTGTGTATAACCAAGGCTCATTTACATGTTAAACAAGAAAAGTCAAGATCTCCAATTATATAAATTCCATACAATTTTTTGTTATGTTTACAGACAGAAGAATAATGAGTAAGGGAAAGAGAAATTTGCTAGGCAGTTTATGGTAAAAGGAAAGGACTCCAAAGGTCATTTGAAGCATAACATGCCATGCAAGCTTCTGAAAGAGGAGGGCAAGGCACAGTTCTGTTCAGCTGCAATGACTGTCAACCACCTAAATGACCAGCATGGAATGATATTTTAATACCATTAGAGAGCAGAGCATAGGAGTGTTAAATGGAAGAAAGGAAAGTTTGAAATGTTGGAATTAAATTACAATTTAGAAGAAGAAGGAGAAGAACGGAGATGAAGAAAAGAAGGCAGAGGAAGAGGCAGAAGAAGGAGGAGAAGAAGGAGAAGAAAATGGAGAACAAGAAGAAAAAGGAGGAGGAGTAAAAGAGGAAGAAGAAGAAGGAGGAGGAGGAGGAGGAGGAGGAGGAGGAGGAGGAGAAGGAGGAGAACAAGAAGAACAAGAAGAACAAGAACAAGAAGAACATAAACAAGAAAAGAAAGTATCCAGTGCTTTTCATGACTAAAACCCAGAAATGTCATCTTTGTCCTTGGGAGAAACAATAGCGATGTCATTTGTTACTCTCATCTCTGATATAATTCCAAAATGATGTTTTGTTACATCGTTAGAAGTTATAATATAAAGATGCTGTTCAAGAGAATAGAATCTCTGGTCTGGGTGGACACTAATATTCATTTGGGCCTAACAATTGACTGCCTAAGGGATTCACAGTTCATAAGGTATATTATCTTATATATTGTTCTCCTTTTGTGGGGAGACACCATGAACAAAGCAATTATTACACACACACACACACACACACACACACACACACACAGAGAGAGAGAGAGAGAGAGAGAGAGAGAGAGAGAGAGAGAGAGAGAGAGAGACGGTATTATGTTCTTAAATCTATATTCAGCTTTCTCCTTCAGGGTTTCCAGGCACAGCCCACTGAAACATGAAACACAGTCTAGAACCATTGGAGGCTTCAGGATCCTGTCCTAGTGAAAGTGAATGCTGGAGAGGAGGACTTCTCTGGGAATTTTAGTGTTGCAGCTCTGTTAAATGGCATTCAGTGAAACAGCTGTTTTAGATGATCTTCAGTAAAACAAACCTGTGTGTACAAATACACTTTATTGAGTGTGAACAAAAGCTCTATATGTATATATTGGATATTAGTCCCCTATTGGATGTAGGATTGGTAGAGATCCTTTCCCAATCTGCTGGTGGCCTTTTACTCTTACTGACAGTGTCTTTTGCCTTACAGAAGCTTTGCAGTTTTATGAGGTCCCATTTGTTGATTCTAGATCTTACATCACAAGCCATTGCTTTTCTGTTCAGGAATTTTTTCCCCTGTGCCCGTGTCTTCAAAGTCCTTCCCCACTTTCCCCTGTAAAAGTTTCAGTGTCTGATTTTACGTGGAGTTCCTTGATCCACTTAGACTTGAGCTTTGAACAAGGAGATAAGAATGTATCAATTTGATATATACAAAGAACTCAAGAAGCTGGACTCCAGAAAATCAAATAACCCTATTTAAAAATGGGGTACAGAGCTAAACAAGGAATTCTCAACTGAGGAATACGGAATGGCTGAGAAGCACCTAAAAAATGTTCAACATCCTTAATCATCAGGGAAATGGAATTCAAAACAACCCTGAAATTTCGCCTCACACATATCAGAATGAATAAAATCAAAAATTCAGGTGACAGCAGATGCTGGTGAGGATATGGAGAAAGAGGAACACTCCTCCATTGTTGGTGCGATCACAAGCTGGTACAACCACTCTGGAAATCAGTTTGGCGGTTCCTCAGAAAATTGGACATAGTACTACCAGAAGATCCAGCAATACCTCTCCTGGGTATATTCCCAGATGCCCCTCAACAGAGGAATGGATACAGAGAATGTGGTACATTTACACAATGGAGTAGTACTCAGCTATTAAGAACAATGAATTTATGGAATTCTTAGACAAATGGATGGATCTGGAGGGTATCATCCTGAGTGAGGTAACCCAATCACAAAAGAACACACATGATATACACTTACTGATAAACGGATATTAGCCCAGAAACTTAGAATATCTAAGATACAATTTGAAAAAAAAAAACAAAAACAAAAACAAAAAAACAAAAAAAACAAAAAACATGAAACTTAAGAAGAAGGAAGATCAAAGTGTGGATAGTTCGTTCCTTCTTAGAATGGGGAACAAAATACCCATGAAAGAAGTTACAGAGACAAAGTTTGGAGCTTAGATGGAAGGAAGGACCATCTACAGACTGCCCCACCAGGAGATTCATCCCATAAACAACCACAAAACACAGACACTATTGCATATGCCAGCAAGATTATGCTGACAGGACCCTGATGTAGCTATCCCTTGTGAGACTATGCCGAGGCCTAGCAAACACAGAAGTGGATAATCACAGTCATCTATTGAATGGAACACAGGGCCCCAAATGAAGGAGCTAGAGAAAGTAACCAAGAAGCTGAAGGGGTCTGCAACCCTATAAGAGGAACAACAATATGAACTAAGTAGTACCCCTCTCCCCGAGAGCTCATGTCTCTAGTTTCAAATGTAGCAGAGGCTGGCCTAGCTGGCCATTAATGGGAGGAGAGGCCCTTGGTCTTGCAAAGATTTTATGCCCCAGTACAGGGGAATGCCAGGGCCAGGAAGCAGGGTTAATTTCAGAGAGGAAAGTAGGAAAGGGGATAGTATTTGAATTGTAAGTGAAGAAAATACCTAATAAAAAATTAAAAATAAGCTATATATGAACATTGAAGAGCAACAAGTTTTTAGGGTAAATGTAAAGCCCTGGGTAGAATTTAAAGTACTGGGAATGCTTCATATGCATGGAAATGCATTCCAGGAATTCCACATACTTCCTGGATGCCTTCTTATTGAGAAAGAGGAAGGTGAACTTAGAGAATTGTCAAGGACTGTACGACCTTGCTCAGGTAGAGGATGAGAGAGTCGTGTTTTCTTGATTAGGTCAGAGAAGGAAAGCTATGATGGCAAAGAGAGTTCTACATTTTGAACACACACATATGCATATATGTGTGTATATCTATATGTGTACATGTGAATGTGTGTTTGTGTGGCTGTGCACAGGTGTATATGTGTATGTATTTGTATATGTATATTATATACAAATATATGTGTGTGTGTGTGTGTGTACATCAGTAAATGTATATACTCATTTAATTGGGTACTTCATTACAATTTTAGAAGATTAGTCCATTACCAGAATGGCAGATGTGTAGATATAATGGTATTGGAGAAGTAGCTGAGAATTCTACATCTTGACCCATTGGCAACTGGAAAAAATTTTAGACCTGGTATGGGATTTTGAAAAACTACACGTAGTGATGCACTTCCTTAAACAAGGCCATACCTCCTAATCCTTCTAGTCCTATCAATGATTGTAGATGATAGTTTCATTGAACTCTGATATTAGAATGTCTAAGATCACATTTGTCATCTCTCTGGTAACTAAGCCATCAAATATATGAATTCATGGCAGCTTTCTTGCTTAACCAGCACAGAGGTTAATCTTAAGTACTCCTAATAGAAAGAAAAGAAAAGAAAAGAAAAGAAAAGAAAAGAAAAGAAAAGAAAAGGGAAGGGAAGGGAAGGGAAGGGAAGGGAAGGGAAGGGAAGGGAAGGGAAGGGAAGGGAAGGGAAGGGAAGGGAAGGGAAGGGAAGGGAAGGGAAGGGAAGGGAAGGGAAGGGAAAGGAAAGGAAAGGAAAGGAAAGGAAAGGAAAGGAAAGGAAAGGAAAGGAAAGGAAAGGAAAGGAAAGGAAAGGAAAGGAAAGGAAAGGAGAGCAAAGCAAAGAGGCTCCTTATTCCTTTAATTAGATGCTCTACTTCTGATTTTCTCAATCCCTACCTCCACTGCAGTAGCTTAGCCAGATACAGCCATGTAATATTGTAAATCAGGTCATTTTCTAAAGTATTCAAAATGTATATATACCCTTCTTTCTCTTTTCTAAGCATGTTTTCTCTACCCCTTTGTGTTGAGCTAACATCAATACTTCTGTCCTTTTTGCCATCCTGTGTTTGGTTATCTGCTATGTATCTAAATATCTGTGTTAGTTCAAACAGCATGGGCATTTTTCTTTTTTGTCTATTCATTCTCCTTCTGTAGGGAACTGAAATTTACATCTTGCTTGCTTTGGGGACTTTTATTTTGAACTCTATTTTTCTTTACAGATAAAACAGAAAAATAGAATATTCATCATGACTGATTGAGAGAAAAAATACTTAGTCTATAACAGCATAAAAAGATTAAAGGACAGGCAAGACTGGACATATTTTTTGATGTGCACATGATTGATTAGAAGTTTGAAGCAGATATAAGATAAAATTTGCAAAACACATGAAACTGAAGAAGAACGAAGACCAAAGTGTGGACACTTTGCCCCTTCTTAGAATTGGAAACAATCACCCATTGAAGGAGTTACAGAGACAAAGTTTGGAGCTGAGACAAAAGGATGGACCATCTAGAGACCGCCATATCCATGGATCCATCCCATAATCAGCCTCCAAACGATGACACCATTGCATACACTAGCAAGCGTTGGCTGAAAGGATCCAGATATAGCTGTCTCTTGTGAGACTAGGCCAGGGCCTAGGAAACACAGAAGTGGATGCTCACAGTCAGCTATTGGATGGATCACAGGGGCCCCAATGGAGGAGCTAGAGAAAGTATCCAAGGAACTAAAGAGATCTGAAACCCTGCAGGTGCAACAACATTATGAACTAACCAGTACCCCAGAGCTCTTGAATCTAGCTGCATATGTATCAAAAGATGGCCTAGTCGGCCATCACTGGAAAGAGAGGCCCATTGGACACACAAACTTTATATGCCCTAGTACAGGGGAATGCCAGGGCCAAAAAGTGGGAAAGGGTGGGTAGGGGAGTGGGGGGGAGGGCATGGGGGACTTTTGGGCTAGCATTGGAAATGTAATTAAGGAAAATACGTAATAAAAAAATTTAAAAAAAAGAAGTTTGAAGCATTTCAAGTGTAAAGCAAGTAGAATTTTTTCCAATGAAAAATGTGAATTTCTGTTTTCCTAGCTTAAATTTGCATTCTTAGAAGGAGGTTTTAATATTTTAATATTAATTAAAATAAAGTAGGAAACACGGGTGTGAGAAATATCTGTAGACAAATTGTAAATTGTTAGATTGATTTAGTTGATATATACAGAGATGGTTGAATCAGCCATTTGAGTGTGCATTACATTCTGGAAAGAAAATAAAACTGTAAATGGTTGGTCAAATATAACACAGAGTGTAAATTTAATTATTAAGAAATGCAAAAAGAAGAGATCCTCAAAATGATGTGCAATAGTTCATAGAAACTGATATTGCTGAAAGCATTGATTCTACTAATGGGTCCAGAAAAAAAATTGTATCCATGTTTGTATCCATGTATGTATCTATGACTTCATTATGTATTTACAACCTTTATAGAATCATACTGTTAGATTAAACTTATGTTAAGACACTTTGCATTACTGTAAAGGGTTACTTTGTATTCTAAAACAAGATAAATCAGTAAATACCTTATGAAACAACAATCTGTCATTTCAAAGATTGACTGATGATGGCGAGTGTAGACCCTAGAATATTAGAATCATCCATAGAAACAATATTTTCCAGGTCAAGCAATAAAGTCTTTTCCAAATAACTTTGAAAACCAGAAATGGGATAATGGCTAATCAGAAAAAGTCTTGAGCAAGATTACTAAATTGAACAAACTCTTTGTTCCTCCCTGAATCTGACATTCATGCAAACGTAAAGCTCATGCAAGTACTCAGATAATGAATATAGTAGATGTAATAACTTCTTTATGTATACTTCCCAATATAGACACTCTGATACACTGATTAAATAACCATTAATATACATACACACACAGAAATATAAATTGAGGTCCTAGAGTCTAGGAATAACCCCCATCCCAGACCTTTTACCTTATAATTTCAGGAGTAGCAAAAGTGTTCAGTAGGCAAATAACTAAAGCAATGTCAAAGGTTAAAATGTCCTAGAATCTGGCTTTTTACCTCTCTGGTAATGATTTTATGTTTCAGTATATACCTTAGCCTCTAGTATTTACCCCCATCATATTAAGAATACAAGTAGATGTATTCTTTTTAACATGGGGTTTTAGCTAATTTAAAAATTAATCATATCAATATTCTAGGGTATAATGTAAGTCAAAGAGAAGAGGGAAAGAAGGGAATTATGAACAGAGATGAACTGAAATTTTATAACTCATATTTGGAAGTTAATACATGACTATATCAGTAAATGACATTTAAATTGAATTCTGAGATATGAGAGCTTAAAAGTGACCTTTGGGAGTATATTTTCAAGGAGATACATGGATCAAATTCAGACTGCAGTGGGTTGAAAAATTAATGTTACATGAAGAATTCAATTCACCCAAAAGAACATTGAAAATAGAAAAATATGAGTAAGACTTGGTGATCTGAAATGCCAGTGAATTGATCTCATCTAGTTATCACTGAATAAGTGAAATGAAGCAGCTAGATTAGTTGATGCCTAAAGAAAGTATCTTCCAGACTACAAGGATATCATTCAGCTGACACCTTATTTAGAAGCATATGCTCAAAGTCCAGGAAAGAAAGAGCAGAGCAGAAGGACTTGATTAAAACAGAAAAGGATGATAAGCTGTAAACAAAATGGTGATTTGTAAGCTATTTGTCGACCTTAAATTTTATTCTGGAATACAAGTAACCTGTGCTGACTGTCAATAAGAAGGAACAGTAAAGATTAATTTATATTTAAATGAAGTATTTTGATCCTATAGTGCCTAAGGGTAGAACTCCAGAAAATAAGGAGAAAATTCCTGTTTCTAAACAAGTATATTTCTAAACAAATGATAGTTGATTTTACCAGAAAAAAATAGTGTGAGAACTAGACAGATTCTTTTTGTATTTTGAAGACAAGACCATTGAAATTCTGGAATATGAGAAACAAAAGAATGAAAACAAATTAAAGTGTTAGATTTGAACTCTGATAAGAATGGGATATCCATTAGTAAAATATGATTAGAAGAATATGATTGCAGCTAACATTGTGTGTGTGTGTGTGTGTGTGTAGGTCTGCATATACGTGTGTGTTCCTACATGTGCTGAGGTACATGTGGTTATGTGGATAAGCATGTGGAACATGTGAGGAACAGAAATAGATCTTAGAGCATGCACCTTGCTTTTGAAAAATGTCTTACTTGCCTAGTGCTAGCCAAATAGATTAAGCTGGCTGGCCAAACACATGTCTTTACATTTACATGGCAAGCATTTTAACTATGAAACATCTTAACAATTTATTTTGTATGTGTATGCTTTCATGACATTAGAACATGTGTGTGACATGAATATCTGTATGTGGATTTGTGTGCACATGGGTACCAGAGAATTTCAGGATATTGGCATTACCTAACTAACTCCACTTACTCCCTAGAGACAGTTCTTAGGCTGAAACTTAAGAGGTATTAAGACAATGGTTACAAATTCACAAGGCAAGGTACAGCTTTTGATATGCATATTTGGTATCTGAATTTATGTTCTGATGCTTTTTCAGCAAGTACTTGTATCCACTGTGAGAACTTTTCAGGGTGAGATCATTTGGGCAAAGAGTAATGAAAATTTGGTAACTCAATGGTCTAAAATTAAGGAAAAGCAAAAGAAATATTGAAATGATTCCGAGTCTACTTCAGTCATAAAAATAGAAACAAAAATTAGAAGCAACACTACATGAGCTCAGTGAGAATGGGTTGTTAAGGATATAAAATCATAACACCTAGGATGTATCAATGCAGAAGGGGATGAATACAAGTAGACTCTGGTAAGGTTATCAATTTTCTCTCAGTATTCATTAATCATTTTCATTGTATGGACCAGCTGATGTTAGACATTGTGTGACTTATGTTTAGATGGTTGATATTGGTCTATTTAAAATAGGTTTAAAATTTTTACATTTATTTTTCTGCACATATTAATAAAATTAGTTTAATCATCTACATTTTTTGAGGAAACAAGTTAATAAGTAACATCTCTCAGGTGAAAATTCTTTATAGGTTTAATAGGGCAATAAACGAATTTTTCTCCGTTTTTTAATTAATTTTTATACTCCAGATTTCCTCCCCATCTACCCTCCAACTGTTTCACATCCCATACCTTCTCCGCACCCCTCTCTCCACGTGTATGTCCCCAATCCCCCCACCCCACCTGACCTCTAAACTCTCTGGGGTTCCCAGTCTCTTATGGGTTAGGTGTATCATCTCTAAATGAACACAGTCATCTACTGTATATGTGTTAGGAGTCTCATATCAGCTGTTGTATAATGCCTGTTTTGTGGACCATTATTTGACAGATCTTGGGGGTACAGATTAATTGAGCCTGCTGTTCCTCCTACAGGATCAACCTTCTCCTCAGCTTCTTTCAGTCTTCCCTAATTCTGTTCAACCAGTCTTTCTGCTGGGACAAACTCTTGGCTGGTCTGCTTCAGTGAAGACATCATATCTTGATCCATCCTATAGAAACCGCTGCACTCAGAGCAGTTGGAAATAACTCCCTCGCCCCCAGAGCTCCTGCTGGGAGCCCAGTGGACTCTGGACCCATCACCCACCAAATACCCCGCCCTCCAGAATACCACTCTCCTTCTGATCCTTCTGCCCCTTCTGCCTGTTCCTTTCTGCTGGGTGTTTCTGTTCTGCTCCAGTGAACTCATCATATCCTGACCCATCCTAGAGGACCTGTTAAACTCAGAGCATTGGAGGATCCACTGCACTCAGAGCAGTTGAGGACCCATTGCATTCAGAGCAGTTGGACAACAGCTTGACTGCTCCATAGAAGGCCCTACAGTCTGAAGGCCTCCCAGGAGACCAACTGCAGCCAGGTCAACATATCAGCAACTTCTCTGCCCCTGTGAAGAGCTCCCAGTTGGAAGACCCCACAGGTGGTCTACTGCAGCCAAGGTTGCAGGCCTACCAGGAGACCTGAAGCAATCCAGGGACAAAAGAGGCAGACTCAAGACAGTCAGCCAGACCAGCAAACACCTAGGATATCCATATGGCAAAAGGCAAGCACAAGACCATAAGCAACAGAAGCCAATATACATGGGTATCATCAGAACCTAGTTCTTCCACCATAGCAAACCCTGTATACAACAACACACCAAAAAAAAATAAAAAATTAAAAATAAAAGAAATCAGGAACCTGACCTAAAATTCTATCTCATGAAGATATTAGAGCCCTTTAAAGAGGATATAAATAACTGACTGAATGAAATACAGGAAAACACAGGTAAATAGGTGAAGGAATTGAATAAAATGATCCAAGACCTAAAAGTGGAAGTAGAAGCATTAATATAGCGCACACACACACACACACACACACACACACACACACGGAGGCAAACAGAAATAAAAAACCTAGGAAAGAGGTCAGGAATTACAGATGTTAGTATCACTAAGAGAATAAATGATAGACTGGAGAATCTCAGATGTAGAAGATACTGCAGAAGAGACTGACACAACTGTCAAAGAAAATTCAAAACATAAAAACTCCTAAACCAAAGCATCCAAGAAACTCAAGACACAAGGAAAAGACCAAATCTAAGAACAATCAGAATAGAAGAGAATGAAGATTCCCAGCTCAAAGGACCTGAAAATGTCTTCAATAACATTTTAGAAGAAAACTACGCCAACCTAAAGTAATAGATAGCAATAAAAGTACAAGAAGCCTATAGAAAAATAAATAAATGGGACCAGAAAAAAAATCCTCTCGTCACATAATAATCAAAACACTAAATGCACAGAACAAAGAAAGAATATTAAAAGCTTCAAGGGAAAAGGGCCAAATAACATTCAAAGGTAGACCTATCAGAATTACACCAGACTTCTCAACAGAGAGTATGAAAGCCAGAAGAGCCTGGTCAGAGATTATGCTGACTCTAAGAGACCACAAATGTCAGCCCAGGCTGCTATACCCAGAAAAACTCTAAATCAACATAGATGGAGAACCCAAAATATTCCAGGCCAAAACCAAATTCAAACAGGATCTGTCTACCAATCCAGCCCTATAAAGGATCCTTGAAGGAACACTCCAACACAAAGAAGTTACCTGCACCAAAAAAAAAGTACAAGATATTAAGTATCTCACAACAAAGCCAAAAGGAGAGAACCACAAACACATAAAGCCACCTACAAAACAAGCATGTCAGGAACCAACAGTCATCTCTCTTTAATATCTCTCAATATTAATGGACTCAACTCACCTATAAAAAGACATAAACTAACAGACTAGATCTGCAAATAAGACCCAGCATTTTGCTGCATCCAAGAAACACACCTCAATAACAAAGACAGTCAGTATCTCAGAGTAAAAGAATGGAAGAAGGTCTTACAAGCAAATGGTCCCAGGAAAAAAGAAGTTGTTGCCATCCTAATATCCAATAAAATTGACTTTTAGCCAAAATTTAACAATCCTGATAAACAAGGACACTTCATATTCATCAAGGGGAAAATACACCAAGAGAAAAGTCTCAATTCTTAACATATATGCCCCAAATACAAAAGCAACCACATCCATAAAAGAAACTTTACTAAAGTTCAAAACACACATTGAAACCCACACAATAATAGTTGGAGCCTTCAACAACCCACTCTCACCAATTTACCATTCATTGAAACAGAAACTAAACAGAGATAAAATGAAATTAAGTGAGGTTATGAAACAAATGGGTTTAGCATATACGTACAGAACATTTCACCCTAAAACAAAAGAACACACCTTTTTCTCAGCATCTAATGGTACCTTCTCAAAAATCAACCATATAATTGGCCACAAACCAATCCTCAACAGATACAAGAAGATTGAAATAATACCATGCATCCTATTAGATCACTAAAGCCTAAGGCTTGTCTTCAATAACAGCAATAGCTACAGAAAGCCCACATACATGTGGAAAGTGAAAAACTCTTTAATCAATGATAACTTGGTCAGGAAAAAAATAAAGAAATTAAAGACTTTCTGGAATTTAATGAAAATGTTCACACGTCATACCCAAACCTATGGGACAGAATAAAAGCAGTGCTAAGAGGAAAGTTCATAGCACTATGTATCCCAGTAAAGAAACTGGAGAGATCTTACACTAACTGTTTAACAGCACACCTGAGAGCTCTAGAACAAAAAGAAGTATACTCACCTAAGAGGAGTAGAAGACTGGAAATAATCAAACTCAGGGCCAAAACCAATCAAATTGAAAAAAGGAAATAATACAAAGAATCACCAAAACCAGAAGCTGGTTCTTTGAGAAAATCAACAAGATAGATACCCCCTAGCCAAACTAACTAAAGGGCTAAAAGGTAGTATCCAAATTAACAAAGTAAGAAATTAAAAGAGAGATATAACAGTAGAAACAGGAAATTCAAAAAGTATCAGATCCCACTATAAAAGCCTTACTCAAGAAAACTGGAAAATCTGATGAAATGGATGGTTTTCTGGACAGATAACACATACCGAAGTTAAATCAAGAGCAGGTAAATTATCTAAACAGGCACATATCACACAAGGAAATAGAAGACATCATTAAAAACCTCCCAACCAAAAAAAAGCCCAGGAACAGATCAATTTAGTGCAGAAATCTACCAGACTTTCAAAGAAGACCTTATATAATTTTCTCAAAGTATTCCATAAATAATTTTCAATAGGAAAAGTTAGTAGAAATTAAATACCGCAGAGACAGGGTGAAATAGTCTTCCTGAAGATTGGGCCTCTTAAGTGGTTATCCAATTCCAAGTGATCAACCATAAATAAAGTAACACGGCTAGTTATGTATTTACTGGTATATGTGAAACAACAGTTATTAAAGCATAAGAGAACATTGATTTGATTTTAATGAAATCATTGTTGATATTAGAGGTATTTATTGGAGTGAGTGGAGAGGGTGAAAATGATGTAATTATTCTTTTAATTAAAGCAAAAACAAACATGTGAAAAATTGATACATAGAGAACAAGGAAAAAATGTAAGTAAGTGAAGGCATACCCAAAGCACTTATTTCTAAATTGTAAAACTGTTTTTCTTCAGGTTTGATTGAATGGCACTGCTTTCCTCCTGAAAGGGCAATGTCTGATTTGCTCTCCTTGATGGCTAGCTGCTGGTGATCACAGAGGTGGGCGTGTCAGAAATGATGCAACCTGCTGTAAGGTTCTTCACACTTGGATCAGGGTCAGCTGAGGTCTCATGAGCATCTGAGAAGAGAATGAAGACTTCCCACTGACTCTGGCAGTCTCCTCTGACCTCATGTCTTTGTAGTGAGTATTATTCATCATGTTGAAGAGTATGTTGCTTCTTTCATGTTTCACCTTCTCTGACATGACCTTCATACACACACTGAGAAAGATCAAATGCTATAACATGCTTCTATCATCCCAAGTCACTGATGAAATAACAAGACTTATGAGATAAACTGAACACAGTGGGAAACGGTGAATCATAACTGTGATGATACAAGGTTCAAATGAAAATGGCAAAATATATAATGAAAGATGGAATAAGATATATACAAGAATAAATGAAATGACTTGAAATTTTGTCACTTGTACCATGTCTGTAAATCAGTTGCCTCCTTTTGTTTTGATTTCTGTCATTCCTCATTTTTGTGAATTTATTATAAAGTTATAAAAGATGTGAAACAGTCATCTTTATTTTTATTCAGTTTACTATCAATACCAATATAGCTATTTTGTAATATTGTAATTTTAAAAAATATATTGTAAAATCTTTAAATTCTTCATTTGGACAACTTCTCATACAAGTTTAAAGAATCTCAAAATTTCAATGGGGAATTCAGATATTTCAGTCCATGTAAGTTACAGGCTTACTATTCAGAGCTGGTAATCATGGCCTGCTAATCTTTGTATTTTACTGTCCATTTTTTTTAACCAATGAATTATATTTGACTTGACTATTATAATTATTAAGTTTTGTTATACTCATTTGGATCAAATACACATTTGTGATTCCTCTTTTAAACATGTTCACCATCTCAGAAGGTTTGTTTCTTCACTATAACAATGAAATTTGACTATAGGGTCTATCTTCTTGAGGTTTTTTTTTTTCCTTCATAATTCCTCAAAAAAAACTTACAAATATCACAAAGTTAGTACTTTTATAATGTCCAGTCTTGTTTGACTGTCTTCCCATATAGTTTTTATTTTTATTTGTTTTAAATAATTTTTGAAAGTTTATTTTTGACTATGCTATTGACACTTTCACCTTTCCCTCGGCTCTTTATCACCTTCCCACTCCCTTTCAATGCATGCCTCATTTTTACTATTTATTGTGTTTCATATTGTACAGAGTCTAGTATTTCTCATGCTGCATATGTTTTTTCCCTAGCTTTCACATCGAATGGGACAGCGTACCATCAATCTCATGCTTGGATATGACTGTTTCTTCCTTTCTCAACAGCCATTAATTGCATGAAGATCCTCATCTATGGTTGGGGGCTTGTGAAACTTTCACAATCCAAACTGTTATGTTAACTCATGTTCTCATTATGCATGTGTCCTTTAGGCAACTCCTTTGATGTGAGTATATGGGTGCAGAACACCTGACATGTACTGAATACTCTACCTTGCAACACTACTCTTGTCTTATGTGCTGACTAGAGGTATCTCAACTCCACACAAATTACAGTCATCTGAGAAAAGGAACCTCAACAACAACAACAACAACAACAACAACAACAACAACAACAAAAGACTCCAAAAGATCAGGCTCTGGACCAGCCTGTAGGGCATTGTCTTAATTAGTGATTGATTGGGAAGGACACACCTCATTGTGGATGGTGCCATTCCTAACCTGAAGGTCCTGAGTTCTATAAGAAATCAGGCTGAGTAAACTGTAAGGAGAAAGCCATTAAGCACCACTTTTCCATGTCCTCTGTATCAGCTTCTGCTCTAAGTTCCTGTTCTGCTAAGTTCATGCTGCATTTGATGACAGACTGCTATTTGGAACTATGAATGAAATAAACCAATTCTTCCACAATTTGTTTTGGACAATTATTTTTTTCAGAGTAGTAGAAACCCTAAAAAGGATATTTTATTTTTCTAAAGATCTTTTTACTCCTTTTCCTGTAATATTTTTTCTCAAAGTAAGGAGTTAGAGTTTTATTGTAAATTTGGCACATCAATATGAACACCCCGTGGTCACTTATTCCTTGCCTTTTTATAGGTCTTGCAAAAAAATATGTATTTATATAATATTCTCAATGCACTGTATAAAGAAACTTCATTGATAAAGTATGAGCTACACTTGTCTGTAGGTATTTAGGCATTTTGGTTACAGTTGGAAAGTATACTGGTTGAGTAACATTAATTAGTAGGCTGTTTTCCAGGTTCTATGGCATCACCAACCATGAAAAGTGAGCTAAGTTATAGCACTAGAAATGCAATCTTTCCTGTTAAATTGATCTTTAGTTCAGTTTCCAAGATATTGGTAATTTCCAAGACAAAATTACTACTATTAAACAATGCTAAGTATCTTTAATTAGTTTTAACTCTGGAAAGTACCCAAGGAACTAAAGTGGTCTGCAACCCTATAGGTGGAACAACATTATGAACTTACCAGTACCGCCCAGAGCTCGTGTCTCTAGATGCACCTAGTCGGCCATCATTGGAAAGAGAGGCCCACTGGTCTTGCAAACTTTAGATGCTTCAGTACAGGGGAATGCCAGGGCCAAGAAGTGGGAGTGTGTGTGTGTGTGGGGGGGGGGAGTGGGCAGGGAGGGTATGGGGGACTTTTGGGATAGCATTGGAAATGTAAATGAGGAAAATAGCTAATAAAAATCTTTAAAAGTTAAAATATGAATATATCTTTTCCCCTTTCTTATCCTTCTTCCAAACTCTATCATATACTTTCCTTTCTCTTTTATTTTTAAAAATTTAAGGCCTATTTTCTATTCTTTGTTGTTACACAAATATATTTATATATACATGGTACTTAGTCTGTACAACTTTATCCATAGGTATGTTTGCAGCAGTGATCATTTGGTATCAGAAAATAAGTTGATGTATTCTTCTCTAGAGAAGGCTGTCTCTGTCTTTCAACATTCTTTTGTTGTTTATAGTTTTTTGTTGTTGTTGTTTTGTTTTGTTTTGTTTGTCTGTTGGGTTAAGTTCTATTAGGAATATCTTATCAGGATGGTTATTATTGTTGGCCATGGCATGTATACATGGGTAGCCTATTAATCTTTTTTTTCCCTTGGGAGATGTATAATCATACCTGCATTATGAGTGCTAGTCCTCAGGAAGAAGACTTTCATGTCAGTTTCAATCTTCCAAATCTTGTGTCTAAATTGTGAAATATTTGTAGCTATAGAATCTTAACTTGAAGTTCCTGGAGAGCAAGAAAGAACAATGATTATGTTGGGAGTTTCTAGTTACTTCCTGGGCTAGCAATCTAGAGGGAGTTCTACCATGCCTGGCACTAGGGAGATTATCTATGGATGTTAATGAAGTATTGTCATAGATATTGCATAATTATAATTAAATTATATATGCTTAAATGTTATATATTATTTATTTTTTATTTGCTAATGACATAGTATTTCCTGTAAGTAACACAAAGGAAGAGAGAGGAAGACAACCTAAGTAAACACTGAGGGTATTTGCAGACTTAGGTGCATTACCTATTATTAAAGATAATTAATAACAAATATTGAGCAAACATATCAGAATTAGTTTCTCCAAAATATTTTCATCCATGTGACTACTTAGTTGTTTAATTAAGTCTAAAATGAGGATTTGAGTTGAAACGTTTTCTATAAAGGAATATCAAAACGAGAGATTGTCTGGTAAGATAGAACAAATTATTAAAAATAAACACATCATATGGAAAGGGACACTCAATACAAGTACAACAGATCACCAGGAAAAGCATATGTAGCAATAAGATTATTTAAGTAAAATATGATTACATAGAGTACTATGGAACTGAAGGCATAGAAGTACAGGCTGCATGTTGACATTCTAAGGTCAAATTAAGAGAAAAAGCATGTTAAAAATATAACTGAACTAGCAATAAACATTAATATCTCAAATAAGATTGTAAACTTAAACAAGGCTATCAGCAAACAGAAAATAAGGTTAAAGATGTCTGAGAAATCTACTATCAATCAAAATACAGTAACAAAGAGCTGCATTGTAGAACACACAGTTTTCTCATCATAAATAATGACTCTATTTCCAGCAATACAATTTCTTTTCTTCAGAAAATTTGTAGAATTCTAATTTTCTACCTAGGCTCATTAGCATTCTCCTTCAATTGAGTGAGTCAATTAGAAGGTTTAACTTTGCAGAAAGCCACACTCTCTGCAAAGCTCTATTTTTAACTACATTGAGTTGCCCTTGAAAGAAGTTTTCTAATAACATAAAAATGATATCTCATTCATGGGAATTATAGCAGGGAATGACTTTTAATAGGCAATAGCAAAGTAAACAGTACCTGGTAAGAAAGGGCTTTATTCTACATTCTCTACAATGTCCACTGGGACGAATTAGAAATTCTTTTAAAGCAAGATTCCTGCTTCAGAACATAGAACAAAATTGAATGTGTATGTTTCAAAGAGATTCTGCAGCATCTCCCAAGTCAGTCTTTAAAAGCTTCCTTAAGAACTCAAGGAGAATTGCAACACGTGGAAGTATTAAATCTACATTGTACTTTCAACCTTTTGAATATTGCTTTTGCATGAAAGAAATTAGACTACTATAGAATAGTCTTGCACTGGAAATGAAAGCCAAATGCAGTCTCTAAAGAACACAGTGTCATTCATGGTAAGCAGATATACGTGCATAACAGTTTAATACTTTACAGTGGAAATCAGAGAGATTAAAACATATTCATTAGAACATATTAAGGTTATAATAAATTTCTTCTGTGCCATTTCCTTATATCTTATATATATGGTGTTGTCTTGCAAAAGGTGGTAGAAAAAAAGCTGTTATTTTAAAATGACTATATATGCAGGTAATTGTGCTATGGAAATTAAAAGAAGACTATGGATATAGTAAAACATGCTTTCAATACTATACTCTATTATCAATAGTGGCAATATCTCTGACCATGTTCCTCTCCACAAGTGTGAGATACTATACTAATATGAACACATTATTTAAGACAAAGTGATCAAATATTAGATTCTAATATGAACAATTTTCAACCACAATTTTATTTAATTGATCCAGTGAAAGCATTTCAATAAACACGTGTTTGTATGTGTGTGTGTATAAAATAATGATGCTGTGTTGATGATATTATATATAAAAAAACATATTAATACCCAAGCTTAGAGAAATATCAATATAAACATTGAAGCTAGTCCCTACTTTTAAGACAATAACAAAAATTATAGTGATATTTATATTGGCACACTAGAGCCTACCATCATTTCAATGAATTTTACAATGTAGATATCAGCTTCAAATGAAGATATCACGTTAAAAGTTAATTGGTTCTTTTAATAACAAAAAGACAGGTAAGGTTTTACAAAATATCCTAAGCAAAATATTTAACAAGTGACTTATATTACCTTTTGAAAACAGAATTTAGAATCAAAGACAAGAATATTTATTAACATGAACTTAAGACGTGTCTGATATAATATTTATCAAACTTCATAGTGTTTCAGAACATTTGCTACAAAATGCCAAATACCAGTATTTGTTGAATATCTTATAGTACAGTGAAATTGGAATACTAAATATGTAAATGAACCTAATAACATGCATTTTCTGGTATAAGTATAAATCTAAGGATCCTCCCACTCTATCTGCTCCCCAGAGCTAACCTTGTGGCACACCTATCAGTACCCAAATCTGGCTCAGAGAGAAGTAGAATCATAGGAGTGCTGTCATTCCTAATTTTACAGGTGACACTAACTCTTTTGCTCCAACAACTGACCAAAGAGGGATTCTCCAGGAGACTATAAGGCATGGGATCCACAGAGTAGCCAGAGACAGGATCCTTCTGATTTCCATCAGCAACCTTGAGCTAACCCTTTGACATAGCCCTCTTCACCCAAATTCAACCAGGAGAGACCTGATCACCTAGGTATGCTAACAAATCTAAGATCACAATATCACAGGCTCACAAGAGGGACAGGCTCCAGTAAGATATAGCAAGACCAACTAACACCAGAGATAATCAGATGGAAAAAGGCAAACACAAGAACCTAAGCAACAGAAACAAAGGCTACTTATGCTCAGATCACAGTTCTCCCACCACAGCAAGTCCTGGATATCCCAAGACACTGGAAGAGTAAGAATTTGAATTTAAAATCACATCAAATGGTGATAATAGCAGACATTAAGAAGGATATAAATAACTTCCTTAAAGAAATACAGGATAACACAGGTAAACTGCTTGAAACACTTAAAGAGGAAACACAAAATCATTTAAAAAATTACAGAAAAACACAATCAAAGAGGTGAAGGAATTGAATAAAACCATCCAGGATCTAAAAATCGAAATAGAAAGAATAAAGAAATCACAAAGAGGGACAACCCTAGACATAGAAAACCTAGGAAAGAGATCAGGTGTCATAGATGGAAACAAAACAAACAGAATACAAGAGATAGACCAGAGAATCTCAAGTGTAGGAGATACCATAGAAAACATTGACACAACACATCAAACAATCATTTATCATGAACAAGTAGGCTTTATCCCAGAAATGCAGGGATGGTTCAATATACAGAAATCCATCAAAGTAATCCACTACATGAACAAACTTAACGGGGAAAAAAAATCATCACATTAAATGCTGAGAAGACATTTGACAATATTCAATGCCACTTCTAGATAAAAGTCTTGGAAATATCAGGAATTCATGGCCGACACCTAAACATAGTAAAAACAATATACAGCAAACTAGTAGCCAACATCAAACTAAATGGAGGGAAACTTGAAACAATCCCACTAAAATCAGGAACTAGACAAGGCTGCCACTCTCTTCCTACCTATCCAATATAGTACTCAAAATCCTAGCCAGAGCAATTTGACAAGAAAAGGAGGTCAAGAGGATACAAATTGGAAAGGGAGAAGTCAAATTATCACTATTTGCACATGATATGATAGTATACTTCAGTGATCCCAAAAATTCGATCACAGAACTCATAAACCTGATAAACAACGTCAGCAAAGTGGTTGGATATAATATTTACTCAAACAAATCAGTATCCTCCTATGCTCAAATGATAAACAGGTTGAGAAAAAATTTAGGAAAAGGACACCTTTCATAATAGTCACAAATAATATGAAATATCATGATGTGACTCTAACCAAGAAAGTGAAAGATCTGTATAATCAGAACTTTGAGACTCTGAAGAAAGAAATCTAAGAACTCAGAGGATGGAAAGAGCTCCCATGCTCATGGATTTTTCAGAACTAATATTGTAAAAATGGCCATCTTCTGAAAGCGATCCACAGATTCAATGCAATCTCCATCAAAATTCCAACCTAAGGCAGTGGTGGCACACACCTTTAATACCAGCACTTAGGAGGCAGAGGCAGGTGGATTTCCAAGTTCAAGGCTAGCCTGGCTTACAGAGTGAGTTCAGGACAGTCAGGGCTACAAAAAAAAAAAAAAAAAAAAAAAAAAAAAAAAAAAAAAAAAAAAAAAACCCAACCCAATTTTTCATAGAGACAGAATGAGCTATTTGCAAATATATTTGGAATAACAAAAGACAGAATAGTAAAAAACTATTCTCAACAATAAACAAAATTCAAGGGTAATCAATGTCTCTGACCTTTAACTGTATTACAGAGAAACAGTGATAAATACTGTATAGTATATGCACAGTGACAGGCAAGTAGCTCAATATAATAGTATTACAGACACAGAAATGAACCCACACGCCTATGGTCACTTGGTCTTTGACAGAGGAGCTAAAACAGTCAAGTGAAAAAAGACTGCATTTTCAAAAAAAGGGTGATGGTTCAACTGACAGCATGTAAGAGAATGGGAGTTAATCCATTTTTATCTCCTTGTACAAAGCTCAAGTTCAAGTGGATCAAGGACCTTCCTATAAACCCAGGTATACTGAAACTAACACAAGAGAAAGTGGGGAAGAGTCGAACACATGGGCACAGGGAAATTTTCCCGAACAGAATATTAATGGCATGTGCTCTAAGATCAAAAATTGACAAATAAGGAACTCATAAAATTGCAAAGATTTTATAAGGTAAAGGACACTGTCAATAGGACAAAATGGCCACCAAGTGATTGGGAATAGATCATGTCCAATCCTACATTTGACAGAGTGCTAGTATCCAATAAATACAAAGAACTCATAAAATTGGGAATATTACTACCGGAAGACCCAGCTATACAATTCCTGGACATAGACCCAAAAGATGCTCCAACATATAACAAGGACACATCCTCCGCTATGTTCATAGCAGTCTTATTTATAATAACCAAAAGCTGGAAAGAACCCAGATGTCCTTCAACAGAGGAATGGATACAGAAAATGTGGTACATTTACACAATGGAGTACTACTCAGCTATTAAAAACAATAGCTTCATGAAATTCACAGGCAAAGGGATAGAACTAGGAAATATCATCCTGAGTGAGGTAGCCCATTCACAATATAACCCACATAGTATGTACTCACGAATAAGTGGATATTAGTCCAAAGCTCGGGAATACCAAAGATACCAAAGACAGACCACATGAAGCTCAAGAAGAAGGAAAACCAAAATATGGTTGTTTCAGTCCTTAGAAGGTGGAACAAAATACTCAAGGGAGATAGAGGTTGGGAGACTTCGGAGGGAGAGAAGAGGGGGACAGGAAAAGGGAGAGGCATGATCAGGAATACAAGGAGATGGGATTGATATACAGGGTCATGAATTTACACATTAATAAGTTCATGAAATTTGAAAATAATTGCAAAGGTACAAATATTAATGTATACAGTAGAATTATTTAATATAGAAACTTGCTTAAGGTATACAATAAACTGTCAACTTATATGCCAACATGAACATTTGCTTGTTCTCAGAAGAAAAGTTGAAAAGTCGATCATAGTAGAAGTTAAAAAATGCACATGATTAAACAATTGGTAGCATTTCTGACTAAGTCTCTTGAAGAAATTTTCCAAACTCGTTTTAAGCTATATTTTGAGAAATATATTCAAATCATTAGGCATATTTTATAAATGTCAAGCTTATGAATCTACAGTGCTTGGGATATCTTAATACAAATGTCACATGTTTCTAATTCTTAATATTTATCTTCATGTCAGATAACAAGACCATAAGATGACAACAAAATTTTCCCCAAGCACCCACCTACTTTCTTAAGTGGTATGCTATACAGTCAGTTGATTGAGGGAGAGAAAACTAATGTCAGTTTCACAAATGGTTCTATGTTATGCAAGCACCTCACAGAAGAAGGCAGTAGAAGCATTAAAACACATTTTAGGGCACAGGTAAAACAGACACAAGTAAAGTCTTAACAGTGTCCAGTACTTCAGGTAGTTCATGTGGAAACACATTTTTCTTGAAAGTGAAATGGACAAATATGTGACTGAATAATAGGAATAGAGAAAGTACAAGAAACATATATAAAAGGCAGAGAAAACATTTTTTAAAAAAATGTAAAAGAACATTTCTCTAAACGAAACTAGATGCTTATCAAGCTTCTAACTGCATACAGAACACCAAGGAGACTATACCAGAGAATAAATTCTTCATGACACATAAAAATCTAAATACTGAATGTACAAAAATAAAAAATAAAAACAAAAACCAGAACATTAAAAGCTGCAAGTGAAAAAAAGATCAAATAACATACAAATGCAAACCTACTAGAATAATGCCTGACTTCACAATAGAGACTCTAAAATCAAGAGAGGCCTGCACAGATGTTCTACAAATTCTAAGAGACAAGAAACACACCCCAGATTAGCAGTATTTCCAGAAAAAATCTTTTCCTCTTCCTTCTCTTTCTCCTCCTCTTCCTTCTTCCCTCTTCTTACTCCTCCTTTACCTCTTCTGCATCATCTTCCTATTCTTTTTCCTCTTCTTCATCATCATGTTCTTTTTCAGATTTTCCTTTTATTGAATGAAATTTGGCCTCACATAATATATCATTATTATGGTTTACCCTCCATCTATTACTTCCAATTCCTCCCCACTTCCTCTGCTTTCCAGATCTACCCCCTTTCTGTCTCTCATTAGGAAACAAGATCCTCAGCATTCCATTAGGAGTAACGGCTTTCTCTAGGAGGATTCCCTTGAAAAAATTAAATTTTCATTTGTAAGGGGATATAAATTAGTGTTAACATCGGGGTTAGAGATGCAGGCACATGTCCACTTCTTTCATCTATAGGATTCTAGCTGATGCAGACCTGTGAAGACCCTTTGCATGCTGTCTCAGTCTCAGAGAGTTCATACATGTATTGAACCTGTTGATGTAGAGGATCTTATTTTCTCAGTGTCCACTGACTCTACTCTCTCCTCCTCTCTTTCTGCCTCTTCCTTTGTATCAGTTCTCTGAGTCCAGATGGAAGTTATTTGACAGAAACATGTACAAATAACCACAGTAACAATAAATACAAATAGATTGGCATTTCAAATAGAATGAAAACTAGTGGGATATTCTCTAATACACTGACATAATTAAAATAACAGTTTGGAATATTTGTTGATACCTAAAAATAGAACAGAGCACAATTGGAAAGGTATATAAGCTATTCATCTGCCCAACTACTATACAAAAAATTAAAGGCCATTTTCAAAAAAAAATTCATAGTAACATTTTACAAGGCTGGTGTTTAACTATGACAGAAAATTACCTATAGTTGTATTTTCAGGTAGAACAATAATAATGTGAGAGTCTTTGTTTTGTTTTTCTGATTTGTTTTGTCCAAGAGTCTTTTAATAAAATGAGAATACTTAAAAATAATAAAGGTTTTTTTTTTTTTTTTTTTTTTTTTTTTTTTTAACTTTGTAGTTGCCTCTCCATTAGGTGAGTAAATGCATAGACAGAGAAGATTGGGGAAAATACACACTCTTTTATTTATTCCCATAAATTTATGTTTTTTTTTTCTAATTTAAATGAATATCTTAAATTACTTATTTATTTAGTCTTTACTCTTTTTTTTACAGTGCAGACTTTATCCAACCTCCCAGTCCACTTTCTGACGGTTTCACTTCCCATACCTCCTCTCCCCAACTCCAAGAGGATGTCCCTATACCCCATGCGGCCCCACCAGACCTCCCTACTACATGGGGCCTCAAGACTTAGACTTAACTGAACATGAACTTAGCTAAAATATAGAAAACCTTCCTAGGTTCCTCAGAAAATTGGACATAGTACTACCGGAGGATCCAGCAATACCTCTCCTGGGCATATATCCAGAAGATGCCCCAACTGGTAAGAAAGACACATGCTCCACTATGTTCATAGCAGCCTTATTTATAGTAGCCAGAAGCTGGAAAGAACCCAGATGCCCCTCAACAGAGGAATGGATACAGAAAATGTGGTACATCTACACAATGGAGTACTACTCAGCTATTAAAAAGAATGAATTTATGAAATTCCTAGCCAAATGGATGGACCTGGAGGGCATCATCCTGAGTGAGGTAACACATTCACAAAGGAACTCACACAATATGTACTCACTGATAAGTGGATATTAGCCCCAAACCTAGGATTCCCAAGATATAAGGTACAATTTGCTAAACACATGAAACTCAAGAAGAATGAAGACTGAAGTGTGGAAACTATGTCGTTTTTCCTGGGGGAAGGGAACTAGGACACTGAACCTTCATGCAATCAGATTTGCCTTCCACAGGATGCCAACAGCAAGCTATCCTCTGTGCAGTGCTTAGCCTCGCACCCCATGGCACAATGCAGCATAATTTCTTTTAGAGCGGCAAACCGAATCTGAGGAGATTGTCCTGCCTCCACTGCAGCAAAAGCCTACGCTACCATGGCGAAAGTGCGGGCCGCACACTCTGCACCTAATACATGTGCCAAACACAAAACACACACACACTATAACAAGCATACATCCCAGGGCTCTCATCCCCGCTCATCTTCCCTGAAGCAAGGGATAGATGGCCAGCGGGGCTATCTCTTTAAGGGAAATTCAGGGATCAAAAATCGTGGAAAAATTTGAATGTCATGTCGAGCTGGTATCGGCTTCTGGAATACCGAAAGGATCTCCCATCTTGGCTCCATTGTTTGTCCTTGTGGGAATATCCACCACATCCACAGGGGCAACTGGATCAGGAGCCTCATTCTTGCAGCGTCTCACCAATCTCTCAGGCACCCAAAGAGGTTCCGTCTGGTCCTGTGGAAACACACAAACAGACCCTCTCGCCCACGTCAACACCTGATCTACTCGATCCCCAGGGGGGATGGACACAATACCTCGTGGTGATGAGACCATAACCTCAATCACCTGTGTATCCATCTGGGGAGTCAATATGAGAGTCAAGTTTTCACTAACTTCCCCTCTGTTAGGCAATGATTTCCACGCCCTTATAGGAATCTGATTCACCTGCTCAAACACCTGCACTGGATATCCTGTCTGTTGTTGTGCAAATCTACCTTGATCAAGCAGCATATCTCTATCCCATGCAAATTCAGCTTGATCAGTGAAAATAGGACATCCCAGCAAGGAGAATCTATCCTCTTTCCAGACCTCCGGACAGAAGGTCTGCCCATAGATAGCTGACGAGGAGGCATAGGGAGGGGGAGCAAAAGCTAATTCGCCTTCCTCCTCCGCCTCAACTCTGTTGTCCTGTCCTTTCTGTTCACCTGATTTTACTGTGTCTCCTTTCTTTTTCCTTTTTCTTTTTAAGCCCTTTTCCTCTTCCGACATACTTTCTTGTTGCTCTGTAAGGATTTTCTGACCTGTCTTGACTGCCTCTACACACAGTTTCAAACAGTAACAGAGTCCATTTATCAGAACAAACAAGACCAAAACTATCAGACCTACCCACAAAGGGTCAATGGGAGAAAAAAGCATAACTACACAGCCAGGATCTATTGATCACTACACTGAGGTTATCATAGGTCTTTAACTTGTCCCCAAACCGGGAACCTTAACTTGTCCCAAAGCCGGGAACCTTTCCTTACCTTGTGCCTGCTTCCTGGCAACTTTATGCTCGCCTCTATTTTATCCGAGGTCCTTCCCAAACTCCTGGGTTACTTTGTGCCTACTTCCTGGCAACTTTATGCTCACCTCTATTTTATCAGAGGTCCTTCCCAAACTCCTGGGTCGCAAGTTTCACTCACCGTTAACTTACCCTGCCGGCAACCACTGACTGCTGAAAGTTCTGAACTCGGTGGGGGAGTCGGTTCCCCATAAGGGCCACCAATTGTCGTGCCCGCTCTCAACCAGCAAGAACGACGCGACCACCAGTCCTTCTAACAGCAGTTTATTCAGTCCTGATTCTTCTTGTTTATATCTTCCCCGAACCCTGGGCCTCTCACTCCTTTTATACTCTCTCTCATCCACGCACAGCAGGCCACGCCCCCTCGCCAGTCACGAGGCTTCAGCTAATCAGGGCAGCAGGGGCAAATCTCCACCAAATTGGATTCACCTGTATCCTGGTACACCTGCGCAGCACTCAAGGTGTTTGTGTCTTATATGAGGAAGTCAGGTGCAAGTCATATGACTTAGCTGCAGTTCCTGGTGCCTTTGGGACTGCTGCCACACCCGCTCCCCACAAGTATATCTTCTTCAGTTTCTTTCTTCAGGAACTTAAAGTCCTTGTCATATGTGTCTTTACTTGTTTATTTAGTTATATAAAGATATTTTATATTATTTGTAGCTATTGTGAAGGGTATGATTTTCATAATTTCTTTCCTAGTTTCTGTAAAATTTGTACAGGATTCTTAGTTTCTTTGAGATTAATTTGCATCCAGTCACTTTGCTGAAGTAGAATATAGGGAGTAGGAGTTTTCTGGTAGAATTTTGAGCATTGCTTATGTATACTATCATATCATGATCATACCTTGACTTCTTCATTTACAATTTGTATCACTTTGATCCCCTTTTGTTGTCATATTGCTCTAGTTAGACTTTCAAGAACTATATTCGATCTTGGTCCGGGACCCGCCGAACTTAGGAAATTAGTCTGAACAGGTGAGAGGGTGCCCCAGAGAACCTGACAGCCTCTGGAACAGGCAGAAGCACAGAGGGGCTGAGGCAGCACCCTGTGTGGGCCGGGGACAGCCGGCCACCTTCCGGACCGGAGGACAGGTGCCCGCCCGGCTGGGGAGGCGACCTAAGCCACAGCAGCAGCGGTCGCCATCTTGGTCCGGGACCCGCCGAACTTAGGAAATTAGTCTGAACAGGTGAGAGGGTGCGCCAGAGAACCTGACAGCTTCTGGAACAGGCGGAAGCACAGAGGCGCTGAGGCAGCACCCTTTGTGGGCCGGGGACAGCCAGCCACCGTCCGGACCGGAGGACAGGTGCCCGCCCGGCTGGGGAGGCGGCCTAAGCCACAGCAGCAGCGGTCGCCATCTTGGTCCGAGACCCGCCGAACTTAGGAAATTAATCTGAACAGGTGAGAGGGTGCGCCAGAGAACCTGACAGCTTCTGGAACAGGCAGAAGCACAGAGGCGCTGAGGCAGCACCCTGTGTGGGCCGGGGACAGCCGGCCACCTTCCGGACCGGAGGACAGGTGCCCACCCGGCTGGGGAGGCGGCCTAAGCCACAGCAGCAGCGGTCGCCATCTTGGTCCGGGACCCGCCGAACTTAGGAAATTAGTCTGAACAGGTGAGAGGGTGCGCCAGAGAACCTGACAGCCTCTGGAACAGGCAGAAGCACAGAGGGGCTGAGGCAGCACCCTGTGTGGGCCGGGGACAGCCGGCCACCTTCCGGACCGGAGGACAGGTGCCCGCCCGGCTGGGGAGGCGACCTAAGCCACAGCAGCAGCGGTCGCCATCTTGGTCCCGGGACTCCAAGGAACTTAGGAATTTAGTCTGCTTAGGTGAGAGTCTGTACCACCTGGGAACTGCCAAAGCAACACACTGTCTGAGAAAGGTCCTGTTTTGGGCCTTCTTCTTCGGCCAGGAGGAGGTCCAAATACAAGATATCTGCGCACCTTCCCTGTAAGAGAGCTTGCCAGCAGAGAGTGCTCTGAGCACTGAAACTCAGAGGAGAGAATCTGTCTCCCAGGTCTGCTGATAGACGGTAACAGAATCACCAGAAGAACAATCTCTAAACAGAGTCAACTATAACTACTAACTCCAGAGATTACCAGATGGCGAAAGGTAAACGGAGGAATCTTACTAACAGGAACCAAGACCACTCACCATCACCAGAACCCAGCACACCCACTTCGCCCAGTCCAGGGAACCCCAACACACCTGAGAACCTAGACCTAGATTTAAAAGCATATCTCATGATGATGGTAGAGGACATCAAGAAGGACTTTAATAAATCACTTAAAGAAATACAGGAGAACACTGCTAAAGAGTTACAAGTCCTTAAAGAAAAACAGGAAAACACAATCAAACAGGTAGAAGTCCTTACAGAAAAAGAGGAAAAAACATACAAACAGGTGATGGAAATGAACAAAACCATACTAGACCTAAAAAGGGAAGTAGACACAATAAAGAAAACTCAAAGCGAGGCAACACTAGAGATAGAAACCCTAGGAAAGAAATCTGGAACCAT
The DNA here is from genome assembly GCF_000001635.26 of Mus musculus. Lineage (NCBI taxonomy): Eukaryota > Metazoa > Chordata > Mammalia > Rodentia > Muridae > Mus > Mus musculus. The sequence goes on from NC_000071.6 coordinate 61,779,895, forward strand.
AGATTTGAGCATCAGCAACAGAATACAAGAGATGGAAGAGAGAATCTCAGGTGCAGAAGATTCCATAGAGAACATCGGCACAACAATCAAAGAAAATGGAAAATGCAAAAAGATCCTAACTCAAAATATCCAGGAAATCCAGGACACAATAAGAAGACCAAACGTACGGATAATAGGAGTGGATGAGAATGAAGATTTTCAACTCAAAGGTCCAGCAAACATCTTCAACAAAATTATTGAAGAAAACTTCCCAAATCTAAAGAATGAGATGCATATGAACATACAAGAAGCCTACAGAACTCCAAATAGACTGGACCAGAAAAGAAATTCCTCCCGACACATAATAATCAGAACATCGAATGCACTAAATAAAGATAGAATACTAAAAGCAGTAAGGGAAAAAGGTCAAGTAACATATAAAGGCAAGCCTATCAGAATTACACCAGATTTTTCACCAGAGACTATGAAAGCCAGAAGAGCCTGGACAGATGTTATACAGACACTAAGAGAACACAAACTGCAGCCCAGGCTACTATACCCAGCCAAACTCTCAATTATCATAGAGGGAGAAACCAAAGTATTCCACGACAAAACCAAATTCACGCATTATCTCTCCACGAATCCAGCCCTTCAAAGGATAATAACAGAAAAAAACCAATACAAGAACGGGAACAACGCCCTAGAAAAAACAAGAAGGTAATCCCTCAACAAACCTAAAAGAAGACAGCCACAAGAACAGAATGCCACCTTTAACAACTAAAATAACAGGAAGCAACAATTACTTTTCCTTAATATCTCTTAACATCAATGGTCTCAACTCGCCAATAAAAAGACATAGACTAACAAACTGGCTACACAAACAAGACCCAACATTTTGCTGCTTACAGGAAACTCATCTCAGAGAAAAAGATAGACACTACCTCAGAATGAAAGGCTGGAAAACAATTTTCCAAGCAAATGGTATGAAGAAACAAGCAGGAGTAGCCATCCTAATATCTGATAAGATTGACTTCCAACCCAAAGTCATCAAAAAAGACAAGGAGGGACACTTCATTCTCATCAAAGGTAAAATCCTCCAAGAGGAACTCTCAATTCTGAATATCTATGCTCCAAATACAAGAGCAGCCACATTCACTAAAGAAACTTTAGTAAAGCTCAAAGCACACATTGCGCCTCACACAATAATAGTGGGAGACTTCAACACACCACTTTCACCAATGGACAGATCATGGAAACAGAAACTAAACAGGGACACACTGAAACTAACAGAAGTGATGAAACAAATGGATCTGACAGATATCTACAGAACATTTTATCCTAAAACAAAAGGATATACCTTCTTCTCAGCACCTCATGGTACCTTCTCCAAAATTGACCACATAATAGGTCACAAATCAGGCCTCAACAGATTCAAAAATATTGAAATTGTCCCATGTATCCTATCAGATCACCATGCACTAAGGCTGATCTTCAATAACAAAATAAATAACAGAAAGCCAACATTCACATGGAAACTGAACAACACTCTTCTCAATGATACCTTGGTCAAGGAAGGAATAAAGAAAGAAATTAAAGACTTTTTAGAGTTTAATGAAAATGAAGCCACAACGTACCCAAACCTTTGGGACACAATGAAAGCATTTCTAAGAGGGAAACTCATAGCTATGAGTGCCTTCAAGAAAAAACGGGAGAGAGCACATACTAGCAGCTTGACAACACATCTAAAAGCTCTAGAAAAAAAGGAAGCAAATTCACCCAAGAGGAGTAGACGGCAGGAAATAATCAAACTCAGGGGTGAAATCAACCAAGTGGAAACAAGAAGAACTATTCAAAGAATTAACCAAACGAGGAGTTGGTTCTTTGAGAAAATCAACAAGATAGATAAACCCTTAGCTAGACTCACTAAAGGGCACAGGGACAAAATCCTAATTAACAAAATCAGAAATGAAAAGGGAGACATAACAACAGATCCTGAAGAAATCCAAAACACAATCAGATCCTTCTACAAAAGGCTATACTCAACAAAACTGGAAAACCTGGACGAAATGGACAAATTTCTGGACAGATACCAGGTACCAAAGTTGAATCAGGATCAAGTTGACCTTCTAAACAGTCCCATATCCCCTAAAGAAATAGAAGCAGTTATTAATAGTCTCCCAGCCAAAAAAAGCCCAGGACCAGACGGGTTTAGTGCAGAGTTCTATCAGACCTTCAAAGAAGATCTAACTCCAGTTCTGCACAAACTTTTTCACAAGATAGAAGTAGAAGGTATTCTACCCAACTCATTTTATGAAGCCACTATTACTCTGATACCTAAACCACAGAAAGATCCAACAAAGATAGAGAACTTCAGACCAATTTCTCTTATGAACATCGATGCAAAAATTCTTAATAAAATTCTCGCTAACCGAATCCAAGAACACATTAAAGCAATCATCCATCCTGACCAAGTAGGTTTTATTCCAGGGATGCAGGGATGGTTTAATATACGAAAATCCATCAATGTAATCCATTATATAAACAAACTCAAAGACAAAAACCACATGATCATCTCGTTAGATGCAGAAAAAGCATTTGACAAGATCCAACACCCATTCATGATAAAAGTTCTGGAAAGATCAGGAATTCAAGGCCAATACCTAAACATGATAAAAGCAATCTACAGCAAACCAGTAGCCAACATCAAAGTAAATGGAGAGAAGCTGGAAGCAATCCCACTAAAATCAGGGACTAGACAAGGCTGCCCACTTTCTCCCTACCTTTTCAACATAGTACTTGAAGTATTAGCCAGAGCAATTCGACAACAAAAGGAGATCAAGGGGATACAAATTGGAAAAGAGGAAGTCAAAATATCACTTTTTGCAGATGATATGATAGTATATATAAGTGACCCTAAAAATTCCAACAGAGAACTCCTAAACCTGATAAACAGCTTCGGTGAAGTAGCTGGATATAAAATTAACTCAAACAAGTCAATGGCCTTTCTCTACACAAAGAATAAACAGGCTGAGAAAGAAATTAGGGAAACAACACCCTTCTCAATAGCCACAAATAATATAAAATATCTCAGCGTGACTCTAACGAAGGAAGTGAAAGATCTGTATGATAAAAACTTCAAGTCCCTGAAGAAAGAAATTAAAGAAGATCTCAGAAGATGGAAAGATCTCCCATGCTCATGGATTGGCAGGACCAACATTGTAAAAATGGCTATCTTGCCAAAAGCAATCTACAGATTCAATGCAATCCCCATTAAAATTCCAACTCAATTCTTCAACGAATTAGAAGGAGCAATTTGCAAATTCATCTGGAATAACAAAAAACCGAGGATAGCAAAAACTCTTCTCAAGGATAAAAGAACCTCTGGTGGAATCACCATGCCTGACCTAAAGCTTTACTACAGAGCAATTGTGATAAAAACTGCATGGTACTGGTATAGAGACAGACAAGTGGACCAATGGAATAGAATTGAAGACCCAGAAATGAACCCACACACCTATGGTCACTTGATCTTCGACAAGGGAGCCAAAACCATCCAGTGGAAGAAAGACAGCATTTTCAACAATTGGTGCTGGCACAACTGGTTGTTATCATGTAGAAGAATGCGAATCGATCCATACTTATCTCCTTGTACTAAGGTCAAATCTAAGTGGATCAAGGAACTTCACATAAAACCAGAGACACTGAAACTTATAGAGGAGAAAGTGGGGAAAAGCCTTGAAGATATGGGCACAGGGGAAAAATTCCTGAACAGAACAGCAATGGCTTGTGCTGTAAGATCGAGAATTGACAAATGGGACCTAATGAAACTCCAAAGTTTCTGCAAGGCAAAAGACACTGTCTATAAGACAAAAAGACCACCAACAGACTGGGAAAGGATCTTTACCTATCCTAAATCAGATAGGGGACTAATATCCAACATATATAAAGAACTCAAGAAGGTGGACCTCAGAAAATCAAATAACCCCCTTAAAAAATGGGGCTCAGAACTGAACAAAGAATTCTCACCTGAGGAATACCGAATGGCAGAGAAGCACCTGAAAAAATGTTCAACATCCTTAATCATCAGGGAAATGCAAATCAAAACAACCCTGAGATTCCACCTCACACCAGTCAGAATGGCTAAGATCAAAAATTCAGGTGACAGCAGATGCTGGCGAGGATGTGGAGAAAGAGGAACACTCCTCCATTGTTGGTGGGATTGCAGGCTTGTACAACCACTCTGGAAATCAGTCTGGCGGTTCCTCAGAAAATTGGACATAGTACTACCGGAGGATCCAGCAATACCTCTCCTGGGCATATATCCAGAAGAAGCCCCAACTGGTAAGAAGGACACATGCTCCACTATGTTCATAGCAGCCTTATTTATAATAGCCAGAAACTGGAAAGAACCCAGATGCCCCTCAACAGAGGAATGGATACAGAAAATGTGGTACATCTACACAATGGAGTACTACTCAGCTATTAAAAAGAATGAATTTATGAAATTCCTAGCCAAATGGATGGACCTGGAGAGCATCATCCTGAGTGAGGTAACACAATCACAAAGGAACTCACACAATATGTACTCACTGATAAGTGGATACTAGCCCAAAACCTAGGATACCCACGATATAAGATACAATTTCCTAAACACATGAAACTCAAGAAAAATGAAGACTGAAGTGTGGACACTATGCCCCTCCTTAGAAGTGGGAACAAAACACCCATGGAAGGAGTTACAGAAACAAAGTATGGAGCTGAGATGAAAGGATGGACCATGTAGAGACTGCCATATCCAGGGATCCACCCCATAATCAGCTTCCAAATGCTGACACCATTGCATACACTAGCAAGATTTTACTGAAAGGACCCAGATGTAGCTGTCTCTTGTGAGACTATGCCGGGGCCTAGCAAACACAGAAGTGGATGCTCACAGTCAGCTAATGGATGGATCACAGGGCTCCCAATGGAGGAGCTAGAGAAAGTACCCAAGGAGCTAAAGGGATCTTCAACCCTATAGGTGGAACAACATTATGAACTAACCAGTACCCCTGAGCTCTTGACTCTAGCTGCATATGTATCAAAAGATGGCCTAGTCGGCCATCACTGGAAAGAGAGGCCCATTGGACACGCAGACTTTGTGTGCCCCGGTACAGGGGAACGCCAGGGCCAAAGGGGGGGAGTGGGTGGGTAGGGGAGTGGGGGTGGGTGGGTAAGGGGGACTTTTGGTATAGCATTGGAAATGTAAATGAGCTAAATACCTAATAAAAAATGGAAAAAAAAAAAAAAAAGAACTATATTCAACAGACAGAGAGAGCTCAGGAAGCCTTAGGCAGGACCATGTTGTCTATGATAGCTTTTTACAAGATCTTTAGTGTGTTTCCTTTTGTCATATTCTCTACTCCCGCCCTCCTGTCCCCCACCAGTATTAATTCCCCTACTCTAATTTTCCATTTGTTTCTTTGAGTTAATACACATCTGCTTTCTTCATCTATGAGTTTTGTGTTAGTCATTGTAGTGAGGCCCTTGATGTCATAGATGACTCTATTCTTGATCTACCTCTCTGCTTCCTGATAATATGGTAGAAGAAGTAGACATGTTCTTATTGATACTGGCCAAGCTGTTCTTCCATATATTCCCTGCTATGATAACCTGAAGCTTCATTTTAGCCTAAGAACTTTGATCTTATTTGTGTGTTTTCCTCAATGTGTTTTCTAAATTGTTACAGCAGAATATGAGATAAGACAAAATGTAGTATATTATATCAAACTTACTATCTAGAAAGGAGTATGGTTTACAAAACTAAATGAAAATCATTTCTCTTAAGTTGTTTCTGAAAGGCTGAGCAAGCTACATAAGAAAGCTACTAAACAACACCCTTCCATGGCCTCTGCATAACCTCATGCCTCCATGTTCCTGCCCTGTCTGAGTTAATACCCTCACTTCCTTCAATGAGAGACTGTGATGTGTAACTGTAAGCCAAAGATAAACCTGCCCTATTTTGATATTGTTGTTTTGACATTTTATTACAGCATGAAAATAGTTAATTAATACTTCATCCAAGAAATTCAGAGACACAGATATTGGGACAAATTATTAACATTTTGTTGTTGTTGTAGTTGTTGTTCTGGTATAGTAACTGAGGGAAATAGTGTAAGTCAAAAATGTATTTCATTCAGTTTATGGTGGTACAGTTTATCATGGCATGGAAAACGCAGCAGATTTAATGTTGATATACTATGCAACTAGGATTCTTCTCTTGAATGGCAAGGAACAGGCAAACTCAATGACTTCATGTAAAGTCCTACATCTGCCAGGCAAATACCTTTAAAAAATTACACAATGTCAAATATGGACACAAAACCACCCACAAAACTTTCAACACAAAAATGTATCCTGTTTACAGGAAATGCAAGCATGGGGGATAGAGCAGAGACTGACAGAATGGCCAAGCAATAGCCATCCCATAAGCAAGCAACGATCTCCAACACTAATAATGATTGGTACTCTATTATGCTTGAAGACATAAACAAGTTGTCCCCTGAGAGGTTCCACCCAACAGCTGACTCAGACAGATCTAGACATCTACAATCAAAAAGTGGATGGAGCTTGAGACTGTAACAGAAGAGTGGAGGAAGGATTGCAGGCCCTGAAGTGGATAGGAACTCCACAAGAAGACCAACAGAGTTAACTAACCAAAGAACATTACAGGGGCTAGATTAGGCTTCCCCACACATATGTAGTAGCTGTGCAACATGGTCTTCCTGTTGGTCCCAAATAATTGGAGCTGGGGCTATCCCAAAAGCTGTTTCCTGTCCCTGTGATATGTTCTTGCTGGGATCCCTTGAGTGGTGTCAGTGGGAGAGGAAGTACCTAGCCTCAGAGACTTGAAGTGCCAGGGTTGGGGGATAACGGCAGAGTGGTGTAGGGTCATCTGCTCATTGGCAAAGCTGAGAAAAGAACTATGGGAGGGGGTGACCAGGAGGGAAGCAGTAAAAATGATGTAAAGTGAAAAAGTAAAAAATAAAATTAAATTAAAAACACATTCTAAAATGTCCCAAAATGTCATCAAAGGTTAGATCCAAGTAGCTGAATATATAAACATTTCACCTTCAACCTTCAAAAATTTAGCAGGAATGGAAAATTAAGTATTTATAATATGGTAGTATATGTGAATATGAATATATATATATATATAATGAATATATATCTATGTAAATGAATTATAGTGTTCACAGTAGCAACTAAGTCAAAAACAGTGTATAGTCCTTGATTTTAGGGAAACAACATGTAACTCTTTTTATCTGCCTTGTCATAGTCACTTGCAATTAATAGTACAGGATGACAGGTTTAAAAGTATACTTTTGCCCCAAAACAACTGAATACTACTACATCAGTCATGTTATGGAGGCAACATCAATAGCAATACATCAAGCTAATTTTGAAATATGTTTAATATATAGTGCATATAATACTAACATATATGTAATGTTTTGTTTTACCCAGAAATTCAGCACATTAAATGATATTCACTCACACTGTTGAAGGCAATCATATTTATCCATTCCATTAAATTGGAAGCCAGTTATACCCATAAATGTATATAAAATAAACATTCCTGGTTTTCCACATACCCTTTCCTTTGCTTAAGGTGGCACATAAAATAAAGTAGCACAGTAAACATAAATATTTACCACTGAATGACAACATTTTAAGTGTGGAAATAACACATATTAAATGATTATAAATTATAATTTCCTGAGTTTTTATTCCTAAGGTCTTCTTACCTATAAAATACATATTTATTTTTTTCACAATCCAAGCTTCATATATAATTAACACTATCAAACAAGCAAGCTTCACTACAAATATATAATATTTGAGTAAATTAGAATGTTTTATAGAGGTTAAGTAGCCATTGGTAATGAATAGTAGGACTGTATATATTTTTAAACAACCTATAAAAATTTCAATTATATTGGCTGCCATAATGCTTATAATCAATTAAAGGCAAATGTGGAAGCACGAATGTCACAAGATTAGAGACAATGACAGAATGATGCAGAGCACATATAAAGAAGCAATAGTATTCTGCATAATACTTGAGACAACAGTGGGTATTAAGCAGGGGATGGAAAAACAAAGGGGAATGATTCCATATTCTTATCTGACAGACTCAGGTTAGAAAATGATAATTTTCCTTTCTAATACACCAATTTCATTTTCTGCAATGTGTTTCCAAATAAAAATTTTAATCTAACTGGATAGTTTTTCCTAATAAATTTAAACAATGATCTTTAGGATCACATTCAAATTGTTTCTTTTATATAGCCTTCATCTAAACTGACCTAATAAGCAATCACTGGGCTTTCACAATAGCTGAGCAGATAAAGCTGTCCAAGAATCTGAGTTCATCCCTGGTATTCATATTGCTTATCATTGCTCTGCACCCTTACAATCCTTTAGTTTTTTCTTGCAGCTTTGAAGCATCAAAGTTAATATTTTTTTATCATAAGACATTCAATCTATGAAGACTGTGTTTCCTAATAATAAACAATTTTATTTCTGACCACCTTCACATCGTTTCTTTCATAAAACTTTTGCAAAAGAGTGGGAACCTCTTCTAAGTTTAACACTCCTCTTCAAATAAACTGGTAACGTTTTATTGGCTTATAGTCTAACTGCTATTTACTAAGATATTTTATGTCTTCATTGCTTAAATATTAGTGTATTCCTGCTAAAATCCTTGACTAATTATGACAATTACATGACTTGATTACTGTATGTCACTAGACAAACATCTGCCACATAACAGATACTTATTTGATAATTTCAACATGTTAATAGGGAGAAATATAATAAATATGTTTTCTTGTTATAAGCTTATTATAAGACTAAAGGTAACTTAAAAATGGTTTCTAGTCTATGCCTCTTAGGTATTTCCTAATGATTCTTACTAAAATAAAACAAGTAATATTAGCCAGAATTCAGAGGGTCTTAGAAATAGCTGTGATTTTGACAGGCATGAAAAAGAAAAGAATAAAGTTAAAAGTAGAAAAATAAAACCACAGCCAAGTAATTATTATAGTCAATTAATTGGTACATATCAAATTCATGAATTATCTCTTAATGAAATTCTCTTCATTATGCTCATCATTAGAATTTTCTTTAATCCTAAAGGACGTTAGCCCAATATTCTCTTTCTTTTGCATTTTTTTTAAACAGTCTCCTTATGTCATGCCTAGAAGGTCACCAAGTTAATTGGCTGTTGAATCCTTAAAGTAGTTAATTCCATCATAGAAATTATCTGATTTTCAATTTTGAAACTTCTTTGGTCAAGGTTACAAAATTAGCATAACCTCCAGTCAAGAACTTGTTTCTTAGCACTAGAATGGCACACTTTTCAGTAATCAGTGAACTGCTAACAATGATATAATTAACTGAATCCAACAGTATGTATGCAAGCCAGAGAGGACAAATGTACATATATATATATATATATATATATATATATATATATATATATATATATATGTACATTTGTTTAAGTCACTAATTTCCAAGGTAGTATGACTTGTAACTCTTTATGGAGAACTGGAAAACAAACTATAATAACAAATTTAATGTGGTTGTCTAAAGGTCCAGGTGTTTGTAGAAATGCAAGTGATTAACTTTTGTCTGATCTTTTACCTTCTAAATGCAACTTGTTCACAAACATACCAGTTTGTCACTAATAGTGTCAGGGATTGATGCTTACTTATGGGATGGATCTCTCATTGAATAGGGTATTGTTTGGCCATTCCTCGGTCTCTGTGGAATCCACTGTCCCTGGATTTCTTGTAGGCGGAATAAATTTTGAGTCAAAATTTTGTAGGTGGGTTGGGGTTCTGCCTGATTACAAGAATGGCTTTGATGACATATCATCACAGCTGTAGTGTCAGATTTCCTTTAATTCTCATGACATCTTACCATCTCCCCTCTTCAGACAGATGTAGACCCACAGCCAAACATTGGATGGAGATTAAGGACTTTTATGGAAAAGTTGTGGGAAGGATTGACGGCCCTGAAGGAGCTTGGAACTCCACAGGAAGACCAATAGAATAAACTATGGACCTTTGGGTGCTCTCAGGGACTGAATCTCCAACCAAAGATCATACATAGGCTGGACCCAGGCAACCCCAATATATATCACATGGGCAGCTCAGTCTTCTTGTGGGTCCCACCCAATGGAGCTGGGGTTGTCTATAAAGCTGTTGCCTATCTGTTAGATGTGTTATTCTAACAGGAATGCCTTGTCTGGCTTCATGTAAGAAGTTAAAGGTTTCTGCCTCTGTTGGCTTTCATTGGTAAATAAAGTTGCTGGCAGCCAAAGTTTGGGCAGAGAGAGAGACAGGACTTTTAGGATTTCTGACCAAGAAACACAAGAGAAGGAAGAAGACATGGCAGGGAAGGAGAAGATTCAGGCCTGAGACATGTAGATCACAGACAGAGAGACTACCAACATGACAGAGTCAGGAATTGTGGAAGATAATAGCAAAGATAAATATAGATTTTAGTAGTAATTCAGGAATATTGCTGGGGAGGTGTTAGCACTGAAAGTTTGGGAATAGCCCAGCCATTCAACTGTGTAACACATATTAACATAAAAGGCTGAATGTGTGTGTGTGTGTGTGTGTGTGTGTGTGTGTGTGTCTTTCATTAAAAAATCAAGAATATTGTGGCAGGTACAAGGAATGTCTGCCACCAGGGAGACTAGAGAAGCTTGATCAAGTAATGCTACAAAGGAGAAGGAAAGGGGGGATGAGGGGAGGGGCTGTTGGATGAGGAGGGACATGATCAGGAGGTAAAGAGAATAAAAATAAATAAACAAACAAACAGATAATTACAACTTTTTAACTTGTTGATAATGCTGTTTAATCCCTACACATTTGTTTGAAACATACATTGTAACTATTGTGAAAACTAGGGTTCTAAAACTAGTCATTCATTCCTTACTATTAGCAATAAGGAATCAAGTAATATTTCGTAGGAACTCTCACTCTCTTTATTGCATGTATTGTAAATTCAAAACAGGTATTCATGTAACAGAAAGCAAGTGACTACTGAGGCTCACAACAAACAGAATTTAAGAACTATATATAATGAGGTACATACCCAATTATTAAAGTTGTTAAAACTTAAACATGTTTTGTTGAATATTAAATATCTTAAATCCTTGTTTGAATTTCTTTCCTGTTCTGAAGTCAGATCACAGATTCTTAAATGTACATGATTTGTAAATGGTATTGTTTATTTTTGATGGTGATGTTCAAGCTTATTGAAATATACAACAGAAGTCATGATTATTTTCCCTTGAAATAGATGAATAAATAATGATATTGTCCTCCAAGATGCCAGAATTAGTAGAACCAGTATTATCATAACTAACTAAAATCTGTCCTCTTGAGATCTTCCACACAAGTGGTTTCAAACTGAATCTCTCCCAGTACCAGGCTCCCCAGAATTAGGTAATAAATCCACTCTGTGGGGATTAAGAGGAACATGGAAGACTCAGGATTTTTGACTTCAGGGTCTAATTTCTATCAGTTTTCCTTTCCTTGATTTTCAAGAACACCAATTCCAAACATCTAGTTGATAAAATTTTCTAAAGTTGCTACTCAATGATATAATTATTGTTATTCTTTAATTACCACGAAAATACACACTCAATATGAAATAAAAATTATTAAATATTGATGCATTTCAGAGGATTATTTTATAGGAATTGTCAATTTGTTTTACAATTTAATCAAAATGAATTTAAGAGACATATAGAAGTATCTCCTTCCTTTTCCTATGTAAACATCTAATGGTAGCAGAAGGTTGAATATATAAAAAGCGATTGATTCTATTTTATATCACAAATTCTCAGTGGCATTTGGCCACTGTATTCACAGTAATGTGACTTTCTCTTTGGTAACTACATACTTTAGAATGAGTGGATCAATCTTCTTTACTGTTGGAAACTCAAATGAGTGAGAAACCTGTGTGTTCATGGTTTCTGATACCACATATTATTACTACTTATAAACACTATTTTTCTTTGTAAGACAGTGATGTATAACCCTTTATTCCCATCTAGGTGAGACCATTTCCCTCTTTCACTGAGAAGCGTTACCCTTTCTCAGACTTGAAAACAAGCCTTAATTCTTTGCTATTAATGCTTATCTATACTACATGCAAAGAAGTTATTTTGCCCTGTCTGACTAAAGGACAATTTTAAGACAATTTTTCAATGCAACTGAAAGTATTATAACTGAAATACTCAGCTTCCAGATGGTTGTCTTCTATACATGGAAGGCATATATATGAAATGAGGGTTAAGATTTGAACTACATATTCTGATTTAGACTCATGATACATCATTGCATTATTCTTTAAAACAATATTAATACTCTATGGCATGTATTTTCAGCTGCTATGAAAACTTTATGGACAATTTTAGCTAAGGTCTCCTAGAGAAAGTCAAGTATATAATAATCATAGATTATTGTTTTTCTTTTTCTTTTTTCTTTCCCTCTTCCCTGTCTCTGGCTATTTCTCATGCTCCAACTCTCTCTTCTCACTCAGGTGACAGTAATTAAAAAAAAACACAAAACAAAACAAAACAAAACAAAATACTAAGCAATAATTTGTATTGTAACAGGGGTTTTTATGGCAGGCTATATGACACACTATTGCCCCCAACCTTCTTCACTTTTACACACACACACACACACACACACAAGTATATATATATATATATTATATATACTATAAATACTATATATTTACATATGCATCTATGTATATACATATATATAGTATTTGGTGTGGTTTAATAAAAATACAACTAAGTATATTTGAAAAACACACAGTGAAGCATAACACTACTGTGAAATATGCAGTATGTATGTTCAAATATATATATATATATTAAAGTTATATCATATTGGATGTTAATTCTCATCCCGTGAACATTAAAATATGCGACAAAAACTCCAGTATCAGAACGGAAATCTTCCCTTCATGTTGTTGTTCAAAGAGTAATAAAAGTCTCTTAAAATACTTGTTGCTACTGTAATTGCCTTTCATTGCTTCTTAGAATTTGGAAGTAAAATCCTATTGTTGCAGACAGTATAATTTATATACAGGACTTTAAAAAAAAGGAGCTTAAATTGATTGAAAAGCTTCTTCCATAATGAGTGGGTCTGAGAACACAAAATCATCTGTGCAAGTTGCCAAGGCAGAAAAACCATCAATAATTTTACCAAACTAAAGCCTAGTAATCACAATTATGATGAATCAAGAAGACATCTCCAAAAGGGTGTGAGTGACATTTTTATCTATTTTAGGATTAATTGGTATCTGTCTAATTCTAATAGAGCCTACTTAATAGGAAGAAAATCATTTTTAAATTAGAAATTTATTCAATTATCTAATTACATTACTATCTAAAACCCTAATAAAAGAACTGTTTACTAGGATGCTATTACTAAGTTAGTACAGTTTCTAATTATATCCTAAATATATATTATTAAAACAAATAGAAAAAATGTAACTTTCACTTTTCATTTAAGGTAGCTTTATTTGCAGCAGATGGTGAGGATAAAAAATATTCACAACGAGCAATGTAGTAGAGTATAAGTGACCAAAATTTGCCCTGATCTAATTGATATATCTCCGATATATCCCTTGGAGTATAAAGAATGCATGTGCTAGAGGCCCAAAACCCCTGGTACTGGCACTAAATAATGTCCCCTAGGTATTTTAAGAAAAAAGAACCTATGAACTTGTAGCAATATGGTTAGGTGTACTTTCAACAAGACTAGTGTAATGACTACACAAGTGGAATTGAAAACACAAAGAAAAATCATGCAGTTTTACCCATTCATGGAGATTTACAAGAATTAAATGAAAGATAAGAGAGGTAGAACTTCTTTTCTTCAGGGCATGCTATACAGAATACATCAAATTTCAAATGGTTAGCTCTGGGCACATATACACAGGCAAAAAGCTAAATGTATTCAGCAGTGAGATACATGTAATAATATTAGTTAAAGTTGAAAGCATGGGCTTAGGAGCAGGCACAGGAGATACATCAAAGAGGAAGCAGTAATATGTATTCAATTCTTAAGTAGGAAGCCCTCTAAATCCTCAATAAACAACAAACAGATAAATGTAACTACTCAGTGCAATACAACTTATTTTGAATAAAATTATACGAGGTTAAAATTTTATATATTTTGTTCACCAGTATGTTATTACAATTAAGAATGGGTTCTTCAAATTGCCTCATTTTCTCTTTTGAGCAAATGATTTGAAAAAATTTTTAGAATGTGCCCACAGTTTTCATGACTCTACTTGGATAAGTATGTGGTGTAGGAAAGGCAGCTTCTTGGCTTGAGAAGTAACATGATTTGTTTGCTGTTTTCCAGCCAGGTTGTTCTTTTAGTAGATTTAAACTTGCAGGTTTTTATAATCTTTTGACCAGAAATCAACTGCTTAAAATAACAGGCCCCATTTCTTCACTGAGAAAGCTAAAAGCTTTCAGTAAGTAAGAGACACATTAGCCTACATTAGCTTTACCTCCCACTTAAAAAGAAGAAAAAAATACTCTAGCTACTGTGAACTATGCATCATGTCCACATATAATATTTTAGCTGTTTCCATTCCTATAGGCATTGCCTCAAATATATTAGAACAAATTTGAGAAGGCATCTGACCCAATGCACTGTATGTTGAAATATAGCTTCTTTAATAATGCATCTGTTATTTCTTTGCTCATCTCAAAAATTTTACCTTATTTTATTCAATAAATTTTCTGTGTCTCAAAAACTATTTTATTCAAACCAGTCATTTGAGCCAAAATTTTGAAATATCATTTTAAAATAATATGTGCATAGTTGCCATTCCTTAAACCATCACTCACAGTCCAATTGCTATATAGAAATATCAAGGAGAACTTGAGAAAATGTCTACACTATTACAACTCCATTAGAGTGAAATAGAAAACCAGCCACCCCAGACCTTTGTTTAGACATTACAACCTTTTCCTCTTTTGATGCACTGCATAGACCTCTACTCATAAAATTCCAATCCATGAGGAGGATGTGTTCCATACTCTTTATTTGTGAAGCAAGATTGCCATTAAACATCAATGTTCTATCTCTCCACTGAAAATATTGAGTGAGACCAGAACATACAAAAAGCAAATAGGACACCTGACAATCTGTCAAGTGAGTTGCCTATTATATGCTGATGGAAATTGAGTTCTCAGAGACAAAATGTAATTTCTAAATGCCACCCAGATTTCCAACTGACACATTTATGCCACCTCTTTCTGATGAAAATTGAAGACAGCTTGTAGGTCTGGTCAAAAATTATCAAATCAATCAAATCCTCTGCCGTGCCTTCTGACACTGTCCAAATAAAGATTCTCACCATCTTGCTTGACTTCATATAGGTTTCTCTTTACTTAGCCCTGTGTAGCCTTGTGTTTTCTTTTTTCAGTCTCTCACACATACATAATAATTAATTGAGAAGTTCATTTAAAAAACTCATATGGTTTAAATTATTTTTCAAAGGGACATTCCTTTATGTTTATCCCAACCTCACTGTCAATATTAGTATTTTATTTCACTATATTTTAAAAGTAAATTTAAAATGTTGGTATCAAAAGAGAATAGTTCTCCATGTTCTGACTTTGTCTACCTTGGAAGGGAGAGCTTAAGTTCCAAGGTAGACTTTCCTCAAGAGAAAATGTTAAGTATCAAATTTGTTCTTTTTATAAACTGTGTATGCCTCTGTCATGATAATGTCTCCAGAATACTCATCAGATCCATAAGAAATATCAGATTCTTATATCTTGGGTATCCTAAGTTTCTGGGCTAATATCCACTTATCACTGAGTACATATTGTGCGAGTTCCTTTGTGATTGGGTTACTTCACTCAGGATGATACCCTCCAGGTCCATCCATTTGCCTAGGAATTTCATAAATTCATTTTTTAATAGCTGAGTAGTATTCCATTGTGTAAATGTACCACATTTTCTGTATCCATGCCTCTGTTGAGGGGCATCTGGGTTCTTTCCAGCTTCTGGCTATTATAAATAAGGCTGCTATGAACATAGTGGAGCATGTGTTCTTCTTACCGGTTGGGACATCTTCTGGATATATGCCCAGGAGAGGTATTGCGGGATCCTCCGGTAGTACTATGTCCAATTTTCTGAGGAACCGCCAGACTGATTTCCAGAGTGGTTGTATAAGCTTGCAATCCCACCAACAATGGAGGAGTGTTCCTCTTTCTCCACATCCTCGCCAGCATCTGCTGTCACCTGAGTTTTTGATCTTAGCCATTCTGACTGGAGTGAAGTGGAATCTCAGTGTTGTTTTGATTTGCATTTCCCTGATGATTAAGGATGTTGAACATTTTTTCAGGTGCTTCTCTGACATTCGGTATTCCTCAGGTGAGAATTCTTTGTTCAGCTCTGAGCCCCATTTTTTAATGGGGTTATTTGATTTTCTGGAGTCCACCTTCTTGAGTTCTTTATATATATTGGATATTAGTCCCCTATCCGATTTGGGATAGGTAAAGATCCTTTCCCAATCTGTTGGTGGCCTTTTTGTCTTATTGATGGTGTCTTTTGCTTTGCAGAAGCTTTGCAATTTTATGAGGTCCCATTTATCGATTCTTGATCTTACAGCACAAGCCATTGCTGTTCTATTCAGGAATTTTTCCCCTGTACCCATATCTTCAAGGCTTTTCCTTACTTTCTCCTCTATAAGTTTCCAAACGCATGAAATTCAAGAAGAACGAAGACCAAAGTGTGGACACTCTACCCTTTCTTAGAAATGGGAACAAAACACCCATAGAAGGAGTTACAGAGACAAAATTTGGAGCTGTGACGAAAGGATGGACCATATAGTGATTGCCATATGCAGGGATCCATCCCATAATCAGCTTCCAAATGCTGACACCATTGCATACACTAGCAAGATTTTGCTGAAAGGACCCAGATATAGCTCTCTCTTGTGAGACTATGCCGGGGCCTAGCAAACACAGAAGTGGATGATCACAGTCAGCTATTGGATGGGTCACATGACCCCTTATGGAGGAGCTAGAGAAATTACCCAAGAAGCTAAAGGGAACTGCAACCCTATAGGTGGAACAACAATATGAACTAACCAGTACCCGGGAGCTCTTGTCTTTAGCTACATATGTATCAAAAGATGGCCTAGTCGGTCATCACTGCAAAGAGAGGCCCATTGGACTTGCAAACTTTATATGCCCCAGTACAGGGGAACACCAGGGCCAAAAAGGGGGAGTGGGTGGGTAGGGGATTGGGAGGGTGGGTATGGGGGACCTTTGGGATAGCATTGAAAATGTAAACGAGGAAAATACCTAATTAAAAAAAAAGAAATATCAGATTCTAGTAAGCCAAAAAAATAGTTTCCTATCAATCAAATAAGAGAATATGAAGACAAGGTACAAAATTGTAGTTTGCATTCCTAACAATATTGTGTTTAACAATGATACTTCAAATTGCTTTATTAAGATTTTTATTTTAATTTTCAAAACATTTTTTCTACTTTTCAGCTAGTTACAAGGTGTTTGAGGATAGAAGAAATTTGTGAAAAATATTAATAGCAATTTCTTATTATCTTAGGAGTTTCAGGAGACAAGCTTTTTTGAAGGATTTAGTATGACAAGTAATGAATTTTTCCAAAAGGAGTTGACAATAAATGGACCAAAAATGAATACAATACAATCATAGAACACCCACTTTTCCAACTGTGAACATTCATATTTGTTCCCACAAAAATGTAATTATAGATTACAGAATAGCTCATTCAACTGATGTTATAAAAATATATGAAAACTACTATTTTTTATTAAATCCTTTTCTATCTACTTATATTTTGCTAATAATTTCTGAAGTGATCTCTCTCTCTCTTTTGCACACACACACACACACACACACACACACACACATGTACACACAGATATGCACAAAATCATAAAGATCTGTTGACAATTAATTTGCTACTTTGCCAAATGTCCTAAACTGTCAAAGCAGCTTTACTCTTTCTGTCTGTTACATTTAGAAACTAATTAAATTACATAGTTCTCAAAGACTAGCTTTATGTATATAATTAATAGGTTTTTTTGATTATTTTTACCTCAAGGTAAATTTCTGCTCTAAAGCTTAGGGGTACTTACATCTTATTTGCAGATTAATGTTTAAGAAAGAAATCCATTAAGGTTAATGTAGTCCCAGGCATTGTGACAGTATGTTAATTTACCAGAGACAATTAATTATTGTCAGTTTCAAACTATGTTTTTTTTAATCGTTCAGTTTTCTTTTATTCTTGAGGTTATAAAATAATTACAGAATTTCCCCCTTTCCCTTCCCTCTACCCACTTCCGTGACCCTTCTCACTCTCTTTCAAATTCATGGCCTCTTTTTTCATTAATTGTTGTTATATTCATACAGAAAATGTGGTACATTTACACAATGGAGTACTACTCAGCTGTTAAAAAGAATGAATTTATGAAATTCCTAGGCAAATGGATGGAACTGGAGGGCATCATCCTGAGTGACGTAACCCAATTACAAAAGAACTCACATGATATGTACTCACTGATAAGTGGATATTAGCCCATAAACTTAGAATATCCAAGATACAAGATACAATTTGCAAAACACATGAAACTCAAGAAGAAAGAAGACCAAAGTGTGGGTACTTTGCCCCTTCTTAGAATTGGGAACAAAACACCCATAGAAGGAGTTACAGAGACAAAGTTTGGAGCTGAGACGAAAGGATGGACCATCTAGAGACTGCCATACCAAGGGATCCATCTCATAATCAGCCTCCAAACGCTGACAGCATTGCATGCACCAGCAAGATTTTGCTGAAAGGACCCTGATATAGCTGTCTCTTGTGAGACTATGCCTGGGCCTGGCAAACACAGAAGTGGATGCTCACAGTCAGCTATTGGATGGAACACAGGGACCCCAATGGAGGAGCTAGAGAAAGCACCCAAGGAGCTAAAGGGTTCTGCAACCCTATAGTTGGAACAACAATATGAACTAACCAGTACCCCCCCGGAGTTTGTGTCTCTAGCTGCATATGTATCAGAAGATGGCCTAGTTGGCCATCATTTGGGAAGAGAGGCCCCTTGGTCTTAAAAACTTTATATGCCTCAAACTATGCTTTATTTAACTAAAGATCTAGTAATTTAGATAAAATACAATTGTTAATAAAATACGAATGTACATAAAATTCAAAGTGTCACATGTGAAAATAAGTAAAATACAAATATAATTTAGTCAATAAAAATAATGGAGATTTAAATACAAACTCTGTTCGGAAACAGCTTGTTTTCATAAATTCAAAAGTGAATGGCGTTACATTTCTTACAGTAATTACATGTACATTAGTTTAAATCTAAAATAAGAACTTTGCCAATTGCTTCATATGGTGAAAACTTCAGTAGTCCACAGAAAAATTGTTCTTACAGAAGTGCTGGCAGTCCTCAGTGGTGCACATTTGGGCCAAATTTTCAATCTAAAAACCAGAGCAAGATTAGACTTGAAAATGATACAGTCATTTTGAATTATCTTTCCAGAAACTATTAGTGATAACCTATCAATGTCACTTTCATTACTGATTGCCCATTTTCAAATGCAGTTTTATTTATTTAAAGTAGCTCATTAATTCTAATCCTCCCTTCTAGTTTTATAAGTTGCCTTTTCTTTTTTTTTTTTTTTTTGTAGCTCCTAAATTATTTGCCCAAATGCAATACAATTTTATTTAGATGGTGTCTAAATTAAAACACAAATTATAAACAGTTCAATTATTGAGATTATTTTTTATCTCCACTATGAAGCTTGAAGTTTAATAACAATAAAAATTATTTCTTGCAGGGTCTAAGATGAAACAGAGACCGAAAGAATGGCCAACCAATAACCAGCCCAACTTGAAACCTATCCCATGGGCAGATACCAATCCCACAGACAAGCCCTTGACAGCGGTCAAGGACCCTTATATGGAAGAGTTTGGTTAAGGATTGGAGAGCCAGAGTGAAATTGCAACCCCACTAAAGGACCAAGAGAGTTAAGTAGTCTGGACCTCTGGGAGCTCTCAGAGACTGAGTCACCAACCAAAGAACTCACTTGGGCTTTAATGAGGTCCCCTCACAATGTAGCAGACAGAAGCACTCCCTAAAGCTGCAGTCTGACTCTGGTATCAATTTTGCAACCAGAACTGCCTTGTCTGGCCTTAGTGAGAGAGGATGTGCTTACCTAGTGGATAATTGATAAGTCAGAATAGGGAGACAAGCAGGGCCTGGGGATCATCTTTTTAGAGGAGACAGGAAAGGGAATCAGAAAGGGTCTCTGTTAAGAGGTAACAAGGAGGGACCAGCATTGGATGTAAATAAATAAAATAATTAAAAAACAAAACAAATAAAATTAGATTATCTCAGGCAGAACGACCTCAGGGGGTATTTTGTTACTATCACTTTCTTATTTAGAACAGCACACTGATTTGGGAAAATAAACTGGACAGAATTAATAAATAGTACAAAACAGCTTCCTAAGAAAGAATAAGTTTTGTTATTTTAGAACATGTGCTGGTGAAAATATTTACTGCTTATCTTAATATATCTATATGTTGCACAATTGAGAAAGGACTTTAAACTTTTCTCACAACCTTGAAAGACTAAAAAAATAATTAAGTAAATAAAAAATAATTATTTCTTACATATGATTCCACATTCCAAATGTGCAAAAAATTTTATCATAAAAATTATAAACAAACAATTTTATTGTACATACCTTTTTGTACTGTCTTCATCAATATTTGCAGCAGTTTTTAGAAAAATAGAAAAGAATTGTTTGTGACATTGTCAAAATTCTTATTCTAATCCATAACAGTAAACAGAAAAACAACTTGATCAAAACTAGTTTATCATTGTTATTAACCAAACAAGAAGAGGATATATAACCAGCGTACTACCCCGTCCCAACAATAATATTGCTCAAACTAGCATGATCTCACACAGGTATAACTAGAAGACACAAATATTTTATCATAGGATTATTTATGTATTAAAATTCTTGTGATTCTTTTAACTATGATTGATTATACTGTCACGTTTATGTCTTCATAAAGAAAATACTGTGTGACCTAACTATATAGACACATTAATTATGCAGTATATGTCAAAATGGCATGAGCAACAAACCAATGTATGTATACAGATGAAAAGATGTTAGGGTTGTACAGTGTTACAGGACATCATAAAATACCAACAATCTGAGTCACTGAGATTCATAGATATTATCATGATGCTTCCTTCCATAAAATCCTTCACTGCTCTTGCTTTTAAGATTTGTAATAATTTATTTCACGGGTTTTGAAGAAGGAAAAGAGCTTCTTCATTTATAACTCAGTAATTTTATTTCATTGTTTGTTTATTAATTATGTAATGTTGAACATAGATCTATATTCTTGCATATGCTAAACAGTTGCCTGACCTCTGAGATCCATTCCCAGGACCTCCTGTGGTCATCAACTAGTCCTAAGATGTTTTACCTTTTTTACCGTGCTCCACTGGTACAGTACATGTTATCTCCACAATACATTATGAAGTATTAAATCCATTCTTTGTAAACAGAAATCTTTTTTTGAATGTTATTTCCCATTTTCTCACTTCAGTCTAGATAAGACACACCTGTTTTTATTTGAAAAAAATAAACTTCAAGCAAATACATTACCCTATGAATGTTGAATTAATAAATTATGAAATTACAAAACAATATTAATAAGAAATATAAACAAAATTGCTTTACTAGTATGTTTCTTGAATGAGAGTAAATGTTTCCTATAGTTGACTGAAGGTAGGAAATTACCACTTAGATGTGTAAAATGTAATAACTCATGTTATCATTTAATCTTACATTTTTCAGTCCATGCCTTTTCAGCATGGCATAAGAATGTTAAGTGTGCAGTGGTGACACATGTATATTGGTGTAACCACAGCTGTCTGATTGAAATTTAGATTCTTTCAAAATATACAAAAACATGATATTAAATGTTATTAAATACTAAATTTATTAAAATTATACAAAACAATTCCACTAATAAATTTTAATATAACTAATAAAAACTAGTGGAAAATAGCCATGAATTTGAAGTAGAATACTGAGCAGTATATTAAATGATTTGGACAAAAGTGCAGACTAATGGATTATCTAATACCATATATTCATCCTTGAAAACAGACATACAAGTCACAAATACAAGTGGCATACTGTGCAGGTTATATTTAAGAATACATACACACACACACAAACACGCACACAGACACAAATATGTGGGCAACAACACACAATGAATGATGGCCAGGAGTTTGAAAGAGGACAAGTACAAGCATATGAGAGTTTTCCAGAGAGCAAAGGGAAAGGGGAAACGATGCATTTATATCATATTTTCAGGTGACAGCAGATGCTGGCGAGGATGTGGAGAAAGAGGAACACTCCTCCATTGTTGGTGGGAGTGCAGGCTTGTACAACCACTCTGGAAATCAGTCTGGCGGTTCCTCAGAAAACTGGACATAGTACTACCGGAGGATCCAGCAATACCTCTCCTGGGCATATATCCAGAAGATGCCCCAACAGGTAAGAAGGACACATGCTCCACTATGTTCATAGCAGCCTTATTTATAATAGCCAGAAGCTGGAAAGAACCTAGATGCCCCTCAACAGAGGAATGGATACAGAAAATGTGGTACATCTACACAATGGAGTACTACTCAGCTATTAAAAAGAATGAATTTATGAAATTCCTAGCCAAATGGATGGACCTGGAGGGCATCATCCTGAGTGAGGTAACACATTCACAAAGAAACTCACACAATATGTATTCACTGATAAGTGGATATTAGCCCCAAACCTAGGATACCCAAGATATAAGATATAATTTGCTAAACACATGAAACTCAAGGAGAATGAAGACTGAAGTGTGGACACTATGCCCCTCCTTAGATTTGGGAACAAAACACCCATGGAAGGAGTTACAGAGACGGAGTTTGGAGCTGAGATGAAAGGATGGACCATGTAGAGACTGCCATAGCCAGGGATCCACCCCATAATCAGCATCCAAACGCTGACACCATTGCATACACTAGCAAGATTTTATCGAAAGGACGCAGATGTAGCTGTCTCTTGTGAGACTATGCCGGGGCCCAGCAAACACAGAAGTGGATGCTCACAGTCAGCTAATGGATGGATCACAGGGCTCCCAATGGAGGAGCTAGAGAAAGTACCCAAGGAACTAAAGGGATCTGCAACCCTATAGGTGGAACAACATTATGAACTAACCAGTACCCCTGAGCTCTTGACTCTAGCTGCATATGTATCAAAAGATGGCCTAGTCGGCCATCACTGGAAAGAGAGGCCCATTGGACTTGCAAACTTTATATGCCCCAGTACAGGGGAACGCCAGGGCCAAAAAGGGGGAGTGGGTGGGCAGGGGAGTGGGGGTGGGTGGATATGGGGGACTTTTGGTATAGCATTGGAAATGTAAATGAGCTAAATACCTAATAAAAAATGGAAAAAAAAAAAAAAAAAAAGAAAAACTCAAAGGCACCTTTCAAACCTCTTAGCATTCCATGACCTTGTGTTTCTTGAGCTTCCTGGGCCTTCTATAATCTGTTACTTTATCTGTTTTATAAGTCTCCTCCCACAAGGGTAAAAATGTTTAATTCACAAAAGGAGCTAAAAGGAAGGGGAATTGGGGAACATGATCAAGTATTGGGGGTGGAGAATCAGAAGTAAAGCCCTGAGGGCCAGAAAAAAGAAAAGAAACAGGCAACCTCCGGAGGTAGGAGGTTGGGGAACCTTCTAGAATATACCAGAGTCCTGGGAGAAGAGAGACTCACAGGACTCAGAGGGAAGGACCTTAGATAAAATGCCCAACAGTGAGGAGAGGAAACTTGTTGTGTCTCCTACCAGTAGAAAAACAGGGCATCAAGTGGAAGGATGGGGTTGCAGTCCCAGTCAAAATTGCTGACCCAGAATTGTTCCTGTTTAAAAGAACTGGAGGGAAAAAATGGAGAAGAAACTGAGGGAAAGGAGGTCCAGTGACCAACCCAAATCGGGATCAAGCTCAAGGGGAACATCCAAGGCTTGACATTTTACTGATGCATACAGACAGGAGCCTAGTATAGCTGCCCTCTGAGAGGCCCAGCAAGCAGCTGAAAGAGCCAACTGCAGATACTTACAACCAAAAATGAACTAAGTCAGGGACCCCTGTGGTTGAATTATGGAAAGGCTGGAAGAAGATGAGGAGGAGGTTGACCCCATAAGAAGACCAGCAATCTCAGTTAACCTGCACCCCCGTGATCTCTCAGACACTGAGCCACCAACCAGGAAGAATACACTAGCTGATTTGAGGCTCCGACACACATACAGCACAGGACCACCTGCTCAGTGAGAAAAGAAGCATCTTGCCATCGAGAGACTTGAGGCCTGTCTGAGTATGTACTGGGAGGGGAATAGAGACTGATAATAATAATAATAACAACAACAACAACAATAATAATAATACACAGTGTAGTGGACTCGAGGGCAGGGACATGGGAGTAGGTGGGTGGGAGGAGGAACATCCTCATAAAAGCACGGTGAGAGAGGATATGAAAGGGTATTTCTTGGACAGAGGGAAACCAGGAAAGGAGATAACATTTGAAATGTAAATAAAGAAAATATCCAATAACTCAAACTCATAATAATAATAATAATAATAATAATAATAATAAATTAAAAATATGAAGCAGGCATGTGTTAAAGTAAAAAAAGCAAAAGGCGCTATAGGGATTTAGAAATTCTGCTAGACTGTCCCATCATACAGCACTCAGCTGGGCTGGTGATTTAGTTTGGTTGACAAGAGTCAACCAGGGAGAAAGAAAGTATATAAGGTTGTGAATCTATAGCAGGAAAAGAAGGAAATATTATATCCACTCATTAGGTTTTTCTAAGCAAATTGAGGCTAATCCCGATTCAAAGATACAGATAAAATATTCAGCCAAACCACATTTAGTAAGAGATATGGCTTAGAGAAGAAATTAAGATTCCCTCTTGTTTGCAAAGGTCAACATTAATTCTACTAATACCAACTAATTAGATGAAAATACTTCATTATGAAGACTAGTATGCTTTCCTAAAAGGTCACTGATAGAAATGTTAAGCCTATTTAAAAAAAATTGTCATTGCAACATCTGTAATTCTCTTTGACCAAATATCAGGGTACTATGAACTGCTCAAAGTTAAACCTTACATGTTTCATATACCATTTTCAATTGTTAATGCATTAACTATCAGCTTTGTCTCTAATCAATTATTTTAAGAAATAAATGGGCAAGATCATATATAAAGGACTAGGAATGGATAATTTTCTATGGTAACTGTGTAGTGTTAAAAAACCTTTTGCTTGCTATTTGTCTATGGTACCCAGATAAAACAAGTTTTGTGATAAATCAAAGTTTAACATCTTCTTTGATGCAATCAAACTTCTATCAAATAAGTGTTTGTTCCCAGTAACAGTGAATGTAGAAATAATTCATTTAATGTTAAGAAATGTGTCAAGTATATATCTAAAAGAGTTAGAATCCCTAATTTCTTGTTTCTAGACAACTAAAGGAAACAGGGTTGAGGACATAAAATAAGGTACTTTATTGTATCCAAACAAATATTGTAATACAATTACTTCACTGAGTAACTCATAATGATTGTCAGCACTGCTATGTAGCTACAGATATTATACCACACTTAGAGTCAAAGTCTTCTTGAAAATAATTCCTACATAACTCTCCCAATTTTGTAAGTTTATGTGTAAAAATAATTTATCTCATACATTATAACACAACTATATATCAGATACTATATGTTATGTTTATAATTTTAATTAAAATAAACAATGACCTATTAAATTAAGAATAATTTATAAAGAATAATTTAAAATCATTTAAGACAAAATTCAATAATTATGGAATTATGTTAAACTCAGTTGCATAGTATTGAAATTAAGCAAAAAAGTTCTATAAACTTGTAACATTAAAGTTTCTATAATGTCAGCCAAAAATATTCAACTAAATCTAGGTTATGCTTCTGTAAGAACACATACTGTAGTAGAAACAACCCAAAACTGCAAAAGCATTTTAAAATGTAGTAGAGATGTCACATCATTCACTTTAGCATGCTTGACATAATTTTTTAAAAAGAAGATACTGATTTAGGTGTATTTTGAGGAACTTGGTTCATATTTTTTTCCATAAAGAGTTACTCATTGATGTGTTATGTGTGTGTGTGTGTGTGGGGGGGTGTTTGTGTGTGTAGAATACCTTCTTGCAATAAGTTCACAGCAGAAGTCTCAGTGATTGATGTACTGTCTGATGTTCCTATTCTGTAGTTTATTTACCTCCTTGTTTTCCGGTCTGAGTACCTGAACCTTACATGTGGGGTTAGGAATTACATGTAACACAGAAACATTTTTACTAATTTCTCATTTTCCTTTTCAACCAGATACTCTAACATCCTTCCTGTAAAGTGTAGAGTGGTCCTGATAGCAAGAACTATGTGGCCAGCCCAGAAAATTCCCTACTTCTATTGGGCCTGTGCAAAGAGAGGCAGAAGGGATGAGTGAGAGTTATTAAATCCTTTTGAGTGAGTCTCATTTTCAGAACCACACTAGTGCCTTCATTCTAGAATGATAATTCCATTGTTTCTTCACAAAGGCCCATGACTTCATGTAAGCTACATCACCTACGTTCTTTAGCTGCTAACTTTTACACTTCTCTGAAGAATTTCTATGACTATATGTTTTCTTTATAATTTATTCATTTTTACTTATTTATCTGTGTTTTTAAGCATGTGATATGTCCATATGCATGCTCTGGTTCACACATGCCTGTGAACATAAGGACATCAACAGAGATGTCTAGTTCCTCCTCTACTATTCTCCTCGTGGCTTCTTACTCAGCTTGGAGGTCATCTGGCTGCAAGTAAGCCCTGCTGCTTCTCCTATCTCTACTTTCTCTATCACTGGGCTTACAGGCATGTTTGGCTCAGCTTCATACTTGGTCACTTGGATTTATAAAACAATTTCCTGAGGTCTTATGTTAAAGACATGCTCACCACATTTGGCATTGTAAAGAGAAGCTTTTCTGTGTGGGTGGTGTCTACTCTTATTGGTGGGAATAAGGGTTTTAATAAAAAGCATCTAGGAAAAATCAAGCAAAATGGTGGTAGTAGATTCTTGCCTAAGATTTATGACCTCATTAGCTTTAGTCTGCTAGGTTTCTAGTCTAGGTTTCAAACCTGGAAGAAATGGCTGAGGTGCCTATTTAGCATACCAAAGCAGACACTGATGTGAAAGTTCTCCATGAATCCCTAAATCCCTCACTGCTACCTGGCTATACTGGGTGGCATCCCCATCCCCTACCATGAACTTTTTAGCACAGGGGACAGGGATTCTCAACCATTTTGGTTTACCGTTCTTTATACTATTTTTGGTCTCCTGTCTTCTGCACCTGATTTCTTTCTTTCTTCTCTCCTTTCCCCTCCTCATCTCTTCAAACCGCACAGCTTAGTGTAGTTATGACCACTCTGAACTCTTGCAGAGGTCCCTGACTCTGACTGTGCACCTTCACAAATCTACAATAAACCTTCATCTTCACAATACCTAGGGACAGTAATGTCCTTTCTGTCACTTTTTATATTTTTATATTTTTCATTCAGCAACAGGCTTGTTTTCCTTCTGGTTGTGCCATAAGTACAATTACACAATTGTTGTTTATCACCAACATAAGAATGCTACGTAATTGTATCTGTATGGTATTCTTGGCATGCTGGTCATTGTTGGGTTTCATGGGTATTGTTGTTGGGTAGGGATATTAGTTGCTTTGCTCTTTTGGCAGCTTGTGTAGGGTTTTCTAGTGTCATGGAAGATAGACTGCAGGAGGAAGTCTTTGATGTTAAATCTAGCTCAAATAATACAAGCCCTGTGTAATGACTGTACAGTGTCTTCATCAATGAGACTTACCTTCAACCACTAAGAGGCAACCAAGGGAAACAGTGATAGCCTATACTATTTTGACAATCACTTGGAATACCCTGACCAACGATTTGAAAATTAGGATCCTCTTGCCTAGTATTGGGGAATTTCTTGGTTTATTTTTCTTGCCAGGAGCATTATTTGCCCAAATAGCATAGCTTCCATATATACAAATGCAATGCATATATTTTATAAATAATTTTAGATAAATATAACACAAAATGATTCCTTGAGGCTTTATTCAAAGTATGTGATTGATGCTATTATTGTCCCTCATGCCTCTTATTTCTGTGACTTCCTCCTCACTCCCCAGTTCAAGCCCTGATCTCAGACCTGACGTGTTTCCTGCTTTGTATCACCTGTATTCTACTATTCATACATGTAGAACAATCTTTTTCTCCCTTTATATGTTCCTTATTTTTGCAGTTACTCCTTGTTATATAGGCACATCTGAGAATTTGGAGTTATGAACTGCAGTAGAAAAATGTCCAATACAACATTCATCATTTGTCATTCTGGGTCTAGATTATTCCACTCAAAATAATCTTTTTTTAGATTCACTCATTTGCCTGCAAATTTCATGATATCACTTTTCTTTTTATCTGATTAATAATCAATTGTGCATATTTAAACATTTATGTTATTCTTTCATCTACTAAAGGACATTTATTGAAGGAAAATCTTAGGTTGTTTCATTTCCTGAATGGGATGAGTGGCTACAATGTTGAGCCCTTTGGGCATTTGGCAAGGAAATATATAGCTAGGTTATATGGCAGAATGATTTCTAAATTTTACCTTTTATTAAAAATACATTCTTGGGAACTACAGATCTGTGAACGTGTTTGGCAGTGGCAACTAAACTAGGAAAACATCATGGCAGAGCAGGTGACCCTAAGCCGGACCCAAGTGTGTGGGATCCTGAGGGAAGAGTTGTACCAAAATGATGCCTTCCACCAAGCTGATACACACATATTTATCATCATGGGTGCATCGGGTGACCTGGCCAAGAAGAAGATCTATCCCACCATCTGGTGGCTGTTCCGGGATGGTCTTCTACCCAAAGAAACCTTCATTGTGGGCTATGCCCGCTCACAACTCACAGTGGATGACATCCAAAAGCAGAGTGAGCCCTTCTTTAAGGCCACTCCAGAAGAAAGACCCAAGCTGGAGGAGTTCTTCACGCGTAACTCCTATGTAGTTGGCCAGTATGATGATCCAGCCTCCTATAAGCACCTCAACAGCTACATTAATGCCCTGCACCAGGGGATGCAGGCCAACCATCTATTCTACCTGGCCTTGCCCCCCACAGTCTATGAAGCAGTCACCAAGAACATTCAAGAGACCTGCATGAGTCAGACAGGCTTTAACCGCATCATAGTGGAGAAACCCTTCGGGAGAGACCTGCAGAGCTCCAATCAATTGTCTAACCACATCTCCTCTCTTTTCCGTGAAGACCAGATCTACCGCATTGACCACTACCTGGACAAAGAGATGGTCCAGAACCTCATGGTGCTGAGGTTTGCTAACAGGATCTTTGGCCCTATCTGGAATGGAGACAACATTGCTTGTGTGATCCTCACATTTAAAGAGCCCTTTGGTACTGAGGGTCGTGGGGGCTATTTTGATGAATTTGGGATCATCAGGGATGTTATGCAGAGCCACCTCCTGCAGATGTTGTGTCTGGTGGCCATGGAAAAGCCTGCTACCACAGATTCAGATGATGTCCGTAATGAGAAGGTCAAAGTGTTGAAACGTATCTCAGAGGTGGAAACTGACAATGTGATCCTTGGCCAGTATGTGGGGAACCCCAATGGAGAAGGAGAAGCTGCCAATGGATACTTAGATGACCCCACAGTACCCCGTGGGTCCACAACTGCCACCTTTGCTGCAGCTGTCCTCTATGTGAAGAATGAACGGTGGGATGGGGTACCCTTCATACTGCGCTGTGGCAAAGCCCTGAATGAACGCAAAGCTGAAGTGAGACTGCAATTCCGAGATATACCAGGCGACATCTTCCACCAGAAGTGCAAGCGTAATGAGCTGGTCATCCGTATGCAGCCCAATGAGGCAGTATACACAACGATGATGACCAAGAAGCCTGGCATGTTCTTTAACCCTGAGGAGTCGGAGCTGGACCTAACTTATGGCAACAAATACAAGAATGTGAAGCTCCCTGGTGCCTATGAACGCCTCATCCTGGATGTCTTCTGTGGGTGCCAGATGCACTTTGTCCGTACTGATGAACTCAGGGAAGGCTGGCGTATCTTCACACCACTGCTGCACAAGATTGAACGAGAAAAGCCCCAGCCCTTCCCCTATGTATATGGCAGCCGTGGCCCCACAGAGGCAGATGAGCTGATGAGGAGAGTGGGCTTCCAGTACAAGGGTACCTACAAGGGTACTCACAAGCACTGAGCCCTGGAACTTCTGCCATCTGCACCCTGCCCCCTTCTGCCCACCCTTTCTGCATCTACCCTTCTCACTATCTAACCCTATATTAGGACTATTGACCCCATATTGGAAGGACTTTGGGACCATAGGCCTTAGATACACATTCTAGTCCTGGAGTTGGGCCACCGTTCTGTCCTATGCTGCTGCCACTGCCACCACCACTGAACCCAGCTACATTCCTCAAATATCAGGATTTCAAAACTCATTGTAATGTTTCAGGGCCACTACTGTCCCTATCTGAGCAACCCATCTTTTTTCCACAAGACCTGAATAACCTCCTCCCCTCCAGCCCCTGCAAAAAGAATGCCTATCAGACTGTCCCTGGACTCCTTAAAACAGGAGTTAGGAACAATGGGGAGGAATCTTAGGCCTCAGAGGGACAATGACCAAACCAGACTTCCCAGAGGCTATGGGCAAGCTCCTCAAAACTTGAAGGAAGTGGTCAAGGATACTCATGTGAGAGGACCTACCCATGGTCACACTAGCCTCAATGCTACTAGACATTCCTCCTCACCAGCTGTAAGAGACCTCATGCTGCCTAGCAATATTTTGGGTTCTCTAGATGTCCCCTAAAAAATTCCATACTCCATAGTCAACCTCATCCCACCTATGGACAGCCTCCTTGCCAAAGAAAGGTAAGAGCAGCAGCTAGAATTTTCCTACCCCAACCCTGCCATTAAATCCTCAAAACAGTTAAAAAAATAGATTCTTTTCTCATACAGGGTATCCTAATTACAGTTTCCCTTTCTCTATTCCTCTCATTCCCTCTCCACCTCTCCTCCCATAGTGATCCACTCCCTTTCTGTCTCATTAGAAAAGAACAGACTTCTAAGAAAATAGCAACCAAACATAACAAAATAAAATATAGTAAGATAAAACAAAACCTATCACATTGAAGTTGGACAAGGCAAACCAACAGATGGAAAAGAGCACAAGAGAAGGCACAAGAATCTGAGAGCCACTTATCAGTACAATCAGAAGTCCCATAAAAATACTGAAAATAAAGCTGTAATATCTATGCAAAGGATTTGGTGCAGACTCATACAGGCCACGTGCTTGCTGTTTCACGATCTCTTAGTTCCGTGGAATTTTTTCTTTTCTTTCTTTCTTTTTTTTTTTTTACGTATTTTCTTCAATTACATTTCCAATGCTATCCCAAAAGTCCCCCAACCTCCCCACCCCTACTCCCCTACCCACTCATTCCCATTTTTTGGCCCTGGCGTTCCCCTGTACTGGGGCATATAAAGTTTGCCTGTCCAATGGGCCTCTCTTTCCAGTGACGGCCAACTAGGCCATCTTTTCATACATATGCAGTTAGAGTCAAGAGCTCCAGGGTACTGTATCCCGAGCTTTTGTCCCCACCGGCAAGCACACACTCAGGACAACCGGAATCTTCTGCGGCAAAGCTTTTATTGCTTACTTATCAGGAGGTAAGACCCCGAACCGGGAAAATGGCGTGGCTTATATAGCTCGCAGTGTGACGTTTCAGCACCTGATGTGGCATGACAGCTCCTGATTCATTGCTCGCCCATCACCCCATTACTATGCTGAGAGATGGGCAGTAACTAGGCGTGGGTTCACTCTTGCACTTGCGCATAAGGCTTATTTACTAGTTAGGCGCAGTGGAAGCCAGCGCCATCTTATAATGGCGATTGCTCACAACACGCACACGATTGCCCACTGCACGGCTCTCCACAGTACTGGTTAGTTCATAATGTTGCACCTACAGGGTTGCAGATCTCTTTAGCTCCTTGGATACTTTCTCTAGCTCCTCCATTGGGGGCCCTGTGATCCATCCAATAGCTGACTGTGAGCATCCACTTCTGTGTTTGCTAGGCCCTGGCCTAGTCTCACAAGAGACAGCTAGATCACGGTCCTTGCAACAAACGCTTGCTAGTGTATGCAATGGTGTCATCATGTGGAGGGTAATTATGGGATGGATCCCTGGATATTGCAGACTCTAGATGGTCCATCCTTTTGTCTCAGCTCCAAACTTTGTCTCTGTAACTCCTTCCATGGGTGATTGTTTCCAAATCTAAGAAGGGGCAAATTGTCCACACTTACTGTTGTAGTTTTTTTGTTGTTTTTCTGACCTCCTCAAGCCCTTTGGGTCCTACACACATTCCCATATCTGACTATTTTTGTAATAACAACAAATATCTAGGCGTAAAAGATAAAAATTTGAATTCATAAAAAATAATTTGGAGGGATCTATTTTATTGTTGCTATAACCTTTCAACATGCGACTATAATTTGTTAAATTAAAAGTGTGATGGCTTTAATTCTTTCTGGTTTTTGCATTTAAAAGTAGTCCTATAATTTTAAAGATGTAGTTTATGTACTCTTGGTGATCCATAACTGACAGGGAGCCCACCAAGGAAGCTTTTTTATGAAATTTTCAGTCTTAACATACTTCTAGTTATTGATATTTTTTGGTTCCATCAAAACTGCAGCCATTTTCTTTGCCCCTAGGATGAAAGTAGATGAAGACTTAGAACCTCTCAAATGACAAATGTTAAGTTTGGGGGTTTGCCAGTTTTCATTTATAAAACTCATCAGAAAATGAGAACTCAATTTAGTTTTAAATTGAAATTGCATTTTCTTTTGAGTGAATGACTTCAATAGTTTCACAAGCTTAAGAGACATAAAACATATTCATTTCTTTCCCTAAACTGCCTTTGTTTGTTTTTCTCTTATGTCACTGCCTTGTCATTTGGCTTGGATGTTCTTCATAACAGGGAAATATTAAACTTCTGCTGGATATAATATATATGTATTTTAGATAGATAGATAGATAGATAGATAGATAGATAGATCTATAAATATGTCTCTATAAATCTATATTAAACACATATATTATATGAATATTTGTGTGCATATGTATTTCCATGTGTGTGCATACATGTGTGCGCATGTGTATATGTGTGTGTGTGTTTTATGGCTTAAATATAGATAATTACTTCAAGTGTCTTTATTTTGAAGGTTTAATCCTTAAAATATGTTTATTAGAAAACACAATGGGTCCTTAAGAAACAGGACTTTTGGGGATGTCATAATTTCATTGAAAGCAATGGAAAGCTTCCTGCCTTACAATCTGAAAACCTGGTTAGATATAGTCTCTAAATATATGTGTTTCCTTCATGAGCTACAAATTTTTACATTGACATTACAAATTTATAGGCCAAATAACTATCTTGACTTCAAAAATAACACTCTCAGATACTTCATTTAAGCAGCAGAGAGCTTGTTAATACAACCTAACAACACATTTTAACGGACGCTAAATTTGTATGTTACTATTATGAAAATATGAGTTATTTCATGACATATGGAGCTTTTCAAGACTTACAGTTAAATAAATATACCTCAAATTTTATGCAGTATATGAAATTGCTAATATTTGGGTGCTTGCTGGGCAGTGGTGGCGCATGTCTTTAATCCCAGCTCTTGCGAGGAAGAGGCAGGTGGATTTCTGAGTTTGAGGCTAGCCTGTTCTACAGAGTGAGTTCCAGGACATCCAGAGCTATACAGAGAAACCATGTCTTGAAAAAAAATCCGGTGCTTATCTTTGTTTACACTTAATATCACTGAAAACTTTAGATTACAACCTCTAAGCCATCTGTGACTCAATGCCCATGTACTATCTTTAATTGCTCCTTCAAATTTGTAAATTTTTATTTCTAACACCTTGAATCAATTTTTCTTCTTGGTATTCATTTTAGTGTTTTTCACACATAGAAATACTTTCTGAATGACAAACATGTATGTTAGAGAATAATTATCAGAAATCAATTTACAGAACAGCTTTGTAGAAACAAGCTCCTGTGTATATTTATGTAATCAATATTTGACATAAAAGAATAAATGTGATTGCTGTGTGTATCATCATATCAAAATCAAGAAACTTATTTTGGTTGAGACAGAATCTGTACTTAATTTAGTATATTCTACATTGCCACAGGTATGATCCACTTAAATACTTTCCTATGTAAGCATAAGACGGGTATCAAATTATACTGTATATAATTAACTCCAAATGCATAAATTTATATTTTATTTCATGATGTCATATTTTCCTTTTGTAGAAATAGCCAGTCTTGTCAAATTTTGTAACAGTATATTTTATTCTGTGTATTACCTCTTAGGGTCAAGCAATCTTCCAATGTGCATAGAAGAAATATAGATGCTTGTTATAGTCACTTTAATAGAGGATAGATAAAGGCATTTTAACTTTATATTTTCAGTTTTTAGAAAGCAAAATCTATGTAGGAATAGCCTGGAGAGAAAGGCATCCAAGTATTGCCTTTCCTTAATTTTTAGTGACTGTAAAAAAGGGAAAATTTTGGTTAGAAATAAAAAAAAATACCTTTAGCAAAAATTAAAAATTAACAACCATGTTCAGAATTAAAAACAATGTTTCAATTGAAAAATTAATTTAAGTTTATTTTCTTACTACAAAGATAGCTGACCTAATTTACTTTTTTTGTAGATCAATCTTCTAACATTTTAATTAGAGTTCTTAAAAAGCTTTCAGCATTTACAGTTCATTACAATAAAACCAAGTTCTCTGGCCACTACTCTAATCAGAAATTCTGTTCATGGATCACAACATTATATTAGTGCCAAATTACCAACTGGTGCAAAGATTAATTAAAATGGTGCTGTTTCTGATAAAGTATTTCTTTTGCTTCACACATCCTGTGTACATAAAGTTTTCCTGAGTTCTAAGATACAGAGGATGATTCAACAATTCCAAACCCTGGAATTTGTGTAAATTCTTTCCATTGAAAGTAAAATTTGAAAATGTCACTTTTAGAGAATAATAAAGTTATCAATGTCTCTATAATCATTTATTATGTATTTTTGATAGTGTATCTGCATATAGAGCCCATTAAGGATTTTAAAATTAAGGTGCTTAATGATTAGATTTAATAATGCTATTAAAACAAATGTGAAATTGCCTTTAACATGAAGCAGAGTATGTAATTTCAAGCATGACGATATTAAATAAAATGACATTACTTTCAATTATGGTTGAAAATATTTTTCATGTATACTGTGTGCAAATATGCAACTTTAAAGGGATTATTCTCATAATTTAGGGAATTTTTGTCAGCACAAAAAATTTTACTCTTATATATATATATATATACATGTATATATATGTATATGTATATACATGTGCATATATATATATATATATATATATATACATGTATGTATACACACAAAAACAAATATAATACATATACACCCATACATACATATGCAAATATATACACATGCATACAAATACACATATACATTACTCATACACACACACAAACATACAGATATATGTATGCATACTGCTCATGTTTCTTTCTGGGCTGACTTTAATGTCTGTGTAGTGTATGATTCTAATCTTCCTGCCATCATATCCCTAATTCAGTGATTATGGATGAATCCCACAGCCAGGGTATGTCCTGCTGGAGACTGTATGCCTAGTTTCATGGTAACAAGCCAAGTACCCTTGATGACTGAAATGAATGTCTAATTCTGGAATTTAATTTTGATATTTAAAATGTTACCATTGTTCACTTCTGAAACTATTTATCTAAGCAAGCAGACACATGCCAGCTATTTTTTTCCACAATCACTAACCTATTTTTTTAAAATATTAAAAAAAAAACCTATTCTCTCATGTCAACTTATTCAGTAGTTACTGCTACTAAACAAATTAGATTATCTTTATTCTCCTTTACTATTGAGCTATTGATCTACTATTGATCTATTTTTGAGCTATCACTGCAATGTTTTAAGTTACCTTATATGTGTATTAGTTTATAACAAATCTTGATACTTTTCACTATTTTATATTTTTTTAAGAATTCTCTAGATATTTTCATGTATTTTTATTTTAAATCTTCATTTGATCTGGTCAATTAAAGAAAACACCTAGCAATATTGTCCTCCTCTTGTATTTTATGAGAATTATACAGAATTTCATATAAATAGGTGGCATTTAAGATGTTTTAGGAAATAAAGTAAATTGTTTCAGTAATAAAAATTTGATTCTTAGTTGTATTTCAAGATCAATTTGCATAACATTGTAATAAATTTTATTATAAATATGTATCAGATACTTTACAGTTAAATATATTTACTTCTAGGTTTATCCCAAGTCTAATAATTTTACCTATTTTCTATTTTGCTTAATTTTAACTAACCAAACTTTTCTGCACTGACAATAATAACAACAAGGTTTTTATCATTTTTTCCTTTGGAGATTTGTAGTTTATATCCCATCTCAAATAGTGCTGAATTTGCTTTTATTCTTGTCATTCATTCATTTCTACTTTTAAAAATATGTGAGTTTTGCTTTATTAAGGGTTCTTTAGTTACTATATGCTTTTTTAATTAATTAATGTCTAAAATTAATTTACTTTTTATATTCCATGTTTTTATGTAGGATTTTATTGAATAAATTAATTTAATAGTCCTTACTTATGAAAGTGCTTATTCTCCTTTGCTGTTTATTCATTTCTGTGAATGCTCCTTTTCCAATCATTTTCATTGCTGTATTAACTTTCTTTGTAACATTGTACAATTTTTAAATCAAGCATGCGTTTCATTAGTGTCTTTATTATCAATATCCATTTTCTCCAAATATTGGGTCCACTGAACACTCTTTTAATATTTACTATAGTTTTAATCTTTAAGATTATTTTGATGTTGGACTAGTAAGGCATTATTTGTTGGTAGATTGCATTACTCCCATTGTTTTTTTTTTTACTAAAGGATTCTATATCTTGCTTTCATATATTTATCTTGGATGAAGTTTGTCTGACATGGCTGACAGTGTTCACCATGATAGCTTTGCCTACCCAAATAACTGCCTTGTACTTGGCATGAGAAACCTCAGTTTGAGTTGGTCAGGATACTCTAAATGATTCTGAAACCACTACAGTACTTTATTCTTTCCCTTGTTTTCTTCTTAGATACTGAAGGTTGTCTGGACTGCTAGTGACTGAGGACACTTAGAACACAGGCTCAGATTATTAGACAGATAGAATCTGAAAGCACCCTTCTTGTAGTTTAGAATATATACTATTAGAAAGTACCAACTGGAAGACAATGGAAGCTCATAGAAGTGAATGTAAAATAAAGTAAAATAAAATAAAATAAAATAAAATAAAATAAACCCTTTAACTTAGAAAGAAATCAGTATGAAAGAAAATCCAAGGACAAAGAGGAGCAGGAATCAAAATGTTTCTTGTTCCTTAGTTGAAGACAGCATTAAAGAAGTTGTTGTAAATGAGGCAGAACTACTTTTTTCCATTTCTTAAAATTAGTAGTAGTCTAAATACTCAATTTAAGAAGTCATAATACCAATGATAGAATTTCTCAAAATATAACCATTTTCAATGATGAAACTAATCATGACACATATTGTGTTTTAAGACTCATGGTCATAAAATGACTGTCGTATTTTACCTTATTAAGAAAGAAATTATCTTATAATTAACAAAATGAATTTTAGAGCTTTTAGTATATGTGAGATAGTGAAATTACAAAGCTGCAGTATTATAATTTCATTATCAACTCATTATTAACTTATTCCTTGCAGAAATGCATGGTAGATTCAAACATAGCCAATGCTAGATTGCAATCATCTTTTGATTGCTTTTGATCTTAATATAATATCTGAGTAGATTTAAAATTTTAAGATTAAAATTCAAACTAATATCAAAATTAACAACTATTTCTAAAGCTATTATTAACCTGAACTATTTATGAAATTACATATATGACAACTGTATTGTTCTATGCTAAAATTAAAATTGATTACCTGCATTGTTGGGTATGGGAGGTCATTAAAGTTACAGGACTCACTTTGCTCTAATATTTTGCAACTTAGTTAAGATATCAATATAAAAGTAGATTCCGCTAAATAAAACTAAGCACTATAATCCTAGTTTTATTTTCACATTCACATAATGAACAATATTCCTTTCCATGAATTAACTGGCATGCACTTTCCAAATAAGATTCTTAATTACAGTTGACACTTTTGGGCTTAGAGAGAGAGGAGCAGCCATCTGGTTTAAAAATTATACTAGCCAGCTAAGAACTCAATGAAAGAGACTGTGAGGCAATTACAATGATATTTTAATTTGATGTCATACTTAACAAGATAAGAGCTTGAGTCTACCAATCTATTTATTAGTAGGAATTCTGAAGTACTTAGAGCTATGTCTTTGTATAGATTCAATGACTCCAATACAAAACCACACCAAAAAGAAAAAACAAGAAAAACACTAAAAAACTGATTAATAAAGATTATCCAGAGGATAGGCACAGCCCCTAGTTATTGGATTGGGACACACATTCATATCCAAAACTTTAATCCAGAATTGTTCCTGTCTAATGAAAATATAGGGATGGAGCGTGGAATAGAGACTGAAAGAAAGGCCATCCGGAGATTGCTCCATCTAAGGGTCCATCTCATTTGTAAACAGCAAACTCAAACTCTATTGATGATGCCAAGAAGTGCTTGCTGACAGGAGCCAGGAATGGTTGTCTCCTCCCTCATAGAAGGGAGGAGGGGATGGCATAAAAGGTTTGTATAGGGGAAACCAGAAAGAGGAATAAGTGAGATAATATTTGAAATGAAAATAAATAAAATAACCAATAAAACATACAGATACACTCACATTCACACACACACAAATTTTTTTTTTTAGATTATAAAGGTAAAACAATAAGCAATATGTCATTTTTTTTGAGAAAACTTACAGGTTCTTTCAAAATAAGTTAAGCTTAGAACATATAATCTTGAGTAGGAGTGTGTGTGTGTGTGTGTGTGTGTGTGTGTGTGTGTGTGTGTTTTGAACGTTCATAATTTAATACAAATAAGTGAATACGTCATGAAAAGGGTGCTTGACATATTTTCCTAATTGGGTTCTCAAGATAAATGATTCAGCA
This sequence comes from Mus musculus, assembly GCF_000001635.26. Taxonomy (NCBI): domain Eukaryota; kingdom Metazoa; phylum Chordata; class Mammalia; order Rodentia; family Muridae; genus Mus; species Mus musculus. The sequence continues at coordinate 61,819,429 of NC_000071.6, forward strand.
TTTATCAGTCCTCTCACCAATGAGTAACTACAAGATACTTTAGAAATTATTCTTAACATAGTAAAAAATTAAAAACCCCAAATTATGATCACAACATATAAATACTATGGACATTTTGTTAAGGATTATAACTAGACTTGTAAAATGATAACCTTGAGAGAACTTCACTGAAACTGTATGTAAAGTTGTGTTAGTTTTCCACTGACCAATAAATAAAACAATTGTGACTAAATACAATTGTGACTAATAGAAAGATAGGAAAGACCCAATTCATCACTGACTGAAGTATGGCATTGGAGAGAGGATATCAGTTGACTTCATTATCAACAAAATGTAAATCTTTACATAGTGTAGTAAATGCTGGGATGTGTAGCATAACCAAGATGCTTTCCTTTGTGTCTGTAGATTAATTCAATTTCAAAGAAAATATGCCATTCAATTAAGTAAATAAAATAAACCTAGGTAAGAGCTTCTAAGAAATGGGCTCGGTCATCTCCAGCCACACTGATGCATGTTCTTGGTACATGAAAGTAGACAGACTGGGGAATTCAAAAAGTACCCCAGGAAAGGAGACAATCACAGAAGATACAAAGTGTCTTGTGGAACTACACTGTGCTGGAAATCTTTATTTATTGTCAAAGTGGCATTGTGTGAAGAAAACAGATGTTCACTGGGAAACAGGTTAGAACTGCCAAATTCCAAATTCTGCAATTCTCATGGTAAATGGAAACCTATGGAATCATAAGACACTTGGGTAAACTCTTTTGTGCTTAAGGAAAATGAAATAGAATTCGCAGAAGGGTCACAGTTGCCTTATTCATTCTGCACCTGACCTCACAAAATATAATGCCCTAGAAAATGATTTATGCAAAACATAATAAAACAATCTAGCATGTGTATTTTATTTTATGGTAATATCTTGTTTCATGAACTTTAAACTTTACTGTTTAACACAAATATAAGTAGAGTTAAATATTTGATTTGGTTAAATACTATGAATCAGTTAAAATGGAATATATATTTTGATAATGGAACTGTATAGCAAATGTTTAAGAAACAAGGGTTGAGAGAGGGCACAATGCAACTGTTACTTCTGAGATATGTTTTCTTTTGCAATTCAGTCAGCTCATGATGAGATAAAAATACATCAGCTCTAATCTACTACATTTCACTTAGAAAGTGAAAAGTTGTTAGATCGAATATTGCCTTAAAACCAAATACTAGAAAAACTACTAACCACCCTTTTTGGTTTGTTTTAGACTGTCATCGACATAGGCTCCACACGGTTAGATTAAATTTTTTTCAAGTTTTGTCTTGTGACAAAATGTGATTAACTCCTGATCATCACAAACACATTAAATAACAATCATTGATGCTATTTTGACAGCTCTAAAGAATTGTATGCCGATTTAATGATGGAGAACCTCACTCAGCATTATTTCTGAGTGTCGATTGATCCTTGGAAGAGAGACTGGTAATTTGATTGTTCTGTAATATGCCAGAGCATATTTTAGAAAAAAATCATTTTATGAAGAAACTAATTACATGCAAATGAACCTCTTCATAGGATGTTAATAAAATTAGAAACATTTTAATACATTTCCAAAATTAAGAAAAATAACATAAAGTAAAACCACATTAAGAGGGAGATGATTAAAAAATATATATATTATGGTACCTTGCCCAGGAAGACAATCGTAAGGAAACTGTATCAAAGAGAGGAAAGGTGAAAAATGTTGGTCTCCCCTACATAAGAGAGCATGCAGTATCTTTTCTTTAGCCTTCTAAGATGTATTTAATATGATAGATTACTAAATTCTCACTGGTTCTGTAATCACAATGATGTCCATTTCTGATACCAGAAAAAAGTTCTCTCTAAAATAAGACCTACACATCTGAAATAGTGCTTAAAATTACAAACATATCTTATAAGCAAATACACATACACAGACACATACATACAACACACACACATACACACAACACACATACATACACACAACACACACATACACACAACACACACATACACACAACACACACATACACACAGCACACACAGCACACACATACACACAACACACACATACACACAACACACACACACAACACACACACACACACACAACACACACACACACAGACAGACTGTAAACAAATTAGCTTTAAGTTAATTCTATTCAACTCTTTTGAGCTATTATTTACACCTACAAGCTATTCTTTCTTTATTGCACTTCCTGCTTTCTGACTTAGTACAGTATTTTTATATGAAATTACGTGGTGTTGCAATTAGTCAATATTTTGAATTTTCTAAACTGTTTCATACTACTAATAATGTCAAATCATGAAAATGTCATATGAGTTCTCACTACAAATATGCATACATATACATATATTAAAATGTATAGGTTTTCTTATATGTAAGCATGTTGTAAGTAATACAAGTAATACAAAGTACTATAATTTTACTATCCATAAAATTATATATTTATTTATCATTCACAGACTAATAATCTATCTTCCTTAACTATATTTCTTTTATTTTCTTAAATTTTTTATCAGATATTTTCTTTATTTACATTTCAAATGTTATGCCCTTTCCTCTTTTCCCATCTGAAAATAACCTATCCCCTACCCATACCCCCTGATTACCAGCACACCCACTCCACTTTCCTGGCCCTGGCATTTCCCTACACTAGGGCATCAAGCTTTCACAGAAACAAGGGCCTGTCCCCCCACTGATGTCCAACAAGGCCATCCTCTGCAACATATGCAGCTGGAGCCATGAGTCGCACCATGTGTACTCTTTGGTGTTTTTTTCCCTGGGAGCTCTGGGGGTACTGGTTTGTTCATATTGTTGTTCCTCCTATGGGGCTGCAAACCCCATTCAGCTCCTTGTGTCTTTTCTCTAGCTCCTCCATTGAAGACCCTGTGCTCAGTCGAAAGGTTGGCTGAGAACATCAACCTCTGTAAGGTGTCAGGCACTGACACCCTCTCAGGAGACAGCTATATCAGGCTCCTGTCAGCAAGCACTTGTTGGCATCCACAGCAGTGTCTAGGTTTGGTAATAGTGAATGGGATGGACCCAAAGGATGGGTAGCCTCTGGGTGACCTTTCCTTCAGTCTCTGCTCCTCACTTTGTCTCTGTATCTCTTCCCATGTGTATTTTGGTTCCCCTTCTAAGAAGAATGGTAGTATCCACACTTTGTTTTTTCTTCTTCTTCAACTTCATGTGATCTGAGAATTGTATCTTGGGTATTCTGAGATTCTGGGCTAATATCAACTTATCAGTGAGAACATACCATTTTTGTGCTTTTGTGATTGGGTTACCTCACTCAGGATGATATATTTTCTAGTTCCATCCATTTGCCTCAGAATTTCAGGAATTCATTGTTTTTAATAAGTGAGTAGTATTCCATTGGGCAAATGTACCACATTTTCAATATCCATTCTTCTGCTGAGGGACATCTGGGTTCTTTCTAGCTTCTGGCGACTACAAATAAGGCTGTTATGAACATAGTAGAGCATGTGTCTGTATTAAATGTTGGAGCATCTTCTGGGTATATGCCCAGGAGTGGAATAACCGAGTCCTTAGGTAGTACTATGTCCAATTTTCTGAGGAACTGCCAGACTGTTTTTCATATTGGTTGTACCAGCTTGCAATGCCACCAATAATGAAGGAGTGTTCCTCTTTCTCCCCATTCTGGGTAGCATCTGCTGTCACCTAAGTTTTTGATCTGAGCCATTCTCACTAGTGTGAGGTGGAATCTCAGGGTTTTTTTTGATTTGCATTTCTCTGATGACTAAGGATGTTGAAATTTTCTTTAGGTGCTTCTCAGCCATTAGATATACTTAATTGAGAAATCTTTGTTTAGACCTGTACCAAATTTTTCAAGAGGGTTATTTTTTTTGGGGGGGGGAGTCTAAATTCTTGAGTTCTTTGTATATATTGGATATTAGCCCTCTATTGAATGTAGGATTGGTAAAGATCTTTTCCCAATCTGTTGGTTGCTGGTTTTGTCCTATTGAAAATATCCTTTGCCTTACAGAAGCTTTGCAATTTTATGAAGTCGCATTTGTCAATTCTTGATCTTAATGCATAAGCTATTGGTGTTCTGTTCAGGCAATTTTCCCCTGTGCCTATGTGCTCAATGCTCTTCCCTGCTTTCTTTTCTATTAGTTTCAGTGTATCTGGTTTTATATGGAGATCCTTGATCCACTTGGACATGAGCTTTGTACAAGGAGATATAAATGTGCTGCTTTGCATTGTTCTTCATGCTGACTACCAGTTGAACCAGCACCATATGTTAAAAATGTTGTCTTTTTTCTGCTGGATGGTTTTAGCTCCCTTATGAAAGATCAAGTGACTATAGGTGTATGGGTTCATTTCTGGATCTTCAATTCTATTCCATTGATCTATCTGCTGCTCACTGTACCAATAATATGCAGTTTTTTATCTTGATTGCTCTGTAGTACAGCTTGAGGTCAGGCATGGTGAATTCCCCAGAAGTTCCTTTATGGTTAAAAAGAGTTTTTGCTTTCCTGGATTTTTTGTTATTCCAGATGAATTTGCAAATTGCTCTTTCTAAATCTATGAAGAATTGAGTTGGAATTTTGATGGGGATTGTATTTAATCTGTAGATTTTTTTTTCTAGCAAGATGGCAATTTTTACTATATTTAACCTGCCAGTCTGTGAGCAGAGGAGATCTTTCCATAGTCTGAGATCTTCTTTAATTTTGTTCTTCAGAGACTTCAAGTTCTTGTTATACAGACCTTTCACTTGCTTAGTTAGAGTCACACCAAGTTTTATATTATTTCTGACAAATTTGAAGGGGGTCATTTCCCTAATTTCATTCTCATCCTATTTATCCTATGAATATAGGAAACCTATTGATTTGTTTGAGTTCATTTTATATCCAGCCATTTTGCTGAAGTTGTTTATCAGGTTTAGGAGTTTGCTGGTAGAACTTTTGGGTCACTTAATTATACTATCATATCATCTCTAAATAGTGATATTTTTGACTTTTTCCTTTCCAATTTGTATCCCTTTGATCTACTTTTGTTATCTAATTGCTCTGGCTAGGATTTTGAGTTCTATATTGAATAGGTAGGTGGAGCAGCCTTGTCTAGTCCCTGATTTTAGTGTGATTTCTTCAATTTTCTCTCCTTTTAGTTTGATGTTGGCTACTAGTTTGCTGTATATTGCTTTTACTATGTTTAAGTATGGGTTTTGAATTCTTGACCTTTCCAAGACTTTTATCATGAAGGGGTGTTGAATTTGGTCAAATACCATCTCAGCATCTAATGAAATGATCATGTGTTTATCTTTGTGTTTGTTCATATAGTGGATTACATTGATAGATTTCCATATATTGAATTACCCCTGCATCTCTGGGATGAAACCTACTTGATCATGTTGGATAATCATTTTGATGTGTTCATGGATTCAGTTTGCGATAATTTAATTGAGTATTTGTTCATTTATGTTCCTAAGGGAAATTGGTATGAATTTCTTTTTAGTTGTTGGGTCTTTGTATGGTTCAAGTATCAGAGTAAATGTGGCTTCATAGAATGAATTGGATAGTGTTTCTTCTGTTTCTATTTTGTGGAATAATTTGAAGAGTATTGGCATTAGACCTCTTTTAAGGTCTGATAAAATCTGCACTAAACCCATTTGGTCTGGTGGGGAATGTTTGGAAGACCATTAATAACTGTTTCTACTTCTTTAGGGATTATGGGACTGTTTAGATCATTTTTCTGATCCTGATTTAACTTTGTTACTTGGTATCTGTCTAGAAAATTGTACATTTTTTTCCCCAGATTTTTCCAGTTTTATTGATTATAGGCTTTTATAGTAGGATCTGATGATTTTTTGCATTTCTGCAGTTTCTGTTGTTATGTCTCCCTTTTCATTTCTGATTTCTATGCCCTCTGTTTACTTTGCTTGTTGATTTTCTCAAAGAGAAATGAGGTGCTGAAAAATAGATCTACGCTTTTGTTTTAGGGTAAAATGTTCTAGAGATATCTGTTAAATCCATTTGGTTCATAACTTATGTTAGTTTCACTGTGTCTCTGTTAATTTCTGTTTCCATGAACTGTCCATTTCTGAGAGTGGGGTCTTGAAGTCTCCCACCATTATTGTGTGAGGTGCAATGTGTGATTCTTTGTACAATTCCTTTTGTTTCTACTAGGTTGATTTCTGCCCTGAGTTTGATTATTTCCTGCCATCTACTCCTCTTTGAGCTTTCAAGACGTGCTGTCAAAGCTGCTAGTGTATGCGTGCTCCAGTTTCTTTTTGGAGGCACTCAGAGCTATGACTTTTCCTCTTAGAACTGCTTTCATTGTGTTCCATAAATTAGGGTATGTTGTGGTATCATTTTCATTAAATTCTAAAAGATCTTTAATTTTTTTCTTTATTTCTTTCTTGAGCAAGTTATCATTGAGTAGAGTGTTGTTCAGCTTACACATCTGGGCTTCCTATTATTTTTATTGTTATTAAAGACCAGCCTTAGTCCCTTATGATCTCATGGGATGCATAGGATAATTTCATCCTTCCTGTATCTGTTGAGATCTGTTTTGTGATCAATTATATGGAGAATATACCATGAGGTGCTGAGAATTAGGTCTATGCTTTTTAGGGTAAAATGTTCTATAGATATCTGTTAAATCCATTTGGTTCATAACTTATGTTAGTTTCACTGTATCTCTGTTAATTTCTGTTTCCATGAACTGTCTATTTCTGAGAGTGGGGTCTTGAAGTCTCCCACCATTATTGTGTGAGGTGCAATATGTGCTTTGAGCTTTAGTAAATTTTATTTTATGAATGTGTGCACCATTGCAGTTGGAGCAGAGATGCTCAGAATTGAGAGTTCTTCTAGGTAGATTTTTTTCTTTAATGATTATTAATTGCCTTTCTTTACTTTTTGATAATTTTAGGTTGAAAAATCAATTTTATTCAATATTAGAATAGCTACTCCAAGTTGTTTCTTGGGACCATTTGCTTTGAATATTTTTTCCAGCCTTTTACTCCGAGGTAGTATCTGCCTTTGTCAGCCTTTTACTCCAAGGTAGTATCTGCCTTTGTCACTAAGGTGCGTTTCCTGTATGCAGCAAAATGTAGAGTCCTCTTATGTATCCAGTCTGTTAATCTGTGTCTTTTTATTGGGGAATTGAGTCCATTAATTTTAAAAGTTATTAAGGAAAAGTGATTGTTGTTTCCTATTATTTTTGTTGTTAGAGGTTGAGTAACATTTATGTGGCTATCTTTTTTTTTTATTTGTTAAAATAAGATCACTTTATTTTCTCACTGAGATCAAAATCTTTATCTCTTTTCAGTCTCTTTTGCAAAGAATAGAAAGAGGGAAAGAGGGCTGAGCATATAACAGTGTATGCTACTTTTGCACAGGACCCATATTTGGTTTGTAGCACACACTGCCTTTTGCCATAGCTCTTGAAGAATCTACTATCTATAGCCTACATGTACACTCTAGTCATGTAAACACACACACACACATACAAACACACAAAAGTCCATGCATGCACATGCACATGTGGACTTATGCACACACAAACATTTATTTTATTCAGAGTCTTTAATAACTGTTTTGTAATCTTTAAGATTTGGATATCTCTGTTTTTTACAAATGAAAAATGAATTACATGTTGATAGAGCAGAAGAGTATATATTGTTCAAAATACAAAGCTGTAGAAACTTGATTTATAAATGAAATACAATTCTAATCAAATACTATAAAACCCTTTTAATAATATTAAGACAGTGATACAAAATTTATATAGTAAGGCAAAAAGAAAGTTAGAATAACCATGTCAACATTAAAAAAAATTACAAAACAAAGTAAACAACTCCTACATGGCAGGATATATTTGAATCTACAGCCTTTACAATATTGCTAGTTCTGAGAAGGAATAGGAAAATAGAGAAATTGAAAACAATGCTTAGTTTCAAAGGGAAAAATAAAACTTATATAGAAGGAATCAATTAAATTTAAAAAATGATCAAAGACAATAAAATTGATCAAATATAATATGTTTCACAAACGTACCAGCTCAGCTGTCTATATATATGCGGGAGAAAATAAAAGTACACAGAGAAACTCATTTCCAAAACATACTAAATAAACATAAATTACAACTTATAAAATTTCTGAAAGACATTACAGACAATAAACAATAAGCCTAAGGATGGTATTTTGACCTCAACTCCCATGTTTTAGGTTTATGTATAATATTTTTAGCTTTATGTAGCAAAATTAACTGTGAGTGTGCTTGATGCCCCCAAGTATCAGAAAAGAATATCAGATTTCAGTACTCTTCTTTTAGAAAATAAAATTCATCAGACTAGAATAAACAGGCCCAGATTTAGGCCTGTTATCATAAGTTCATGAGATAGAGGACTGCTAGTTCAATTACAAAGAACCTTCATCCTCGAACAAGAAAAAAAAAAATCATTGTCAAATAATTAGGGAACTACATTAATAGCTTCTCAGAGAAAACATAGAGATGTGTGTGTTTCTGTAAGGTAATTAAAGTATCTTCAGTAATTTATTTCATGTTGGAATTAAAATTATTTAAAGGGCTTGTTGCCATACACTGCTTAAAATATTCAATATATTCCAAATATGTATTCTATTGTTAACCTGAGCATGGCATTGGATGTATCTGGCTATTTAATAGCTATCTGAGATTACAAAGACCCCATTTTAGAAATAATTAGGTAAATTGTACAACCATATATGTGAATTTCAATAAAAAAATAGAGAATGTCTAATGTTGATAACCATATGGGTAAAAACTGAACCATATCCCCTGAGTCCCTGAATTCATATCTTCATAAAGAGATGAAACAAAGTCACAATTTATAAAATGGACTATATAATCTTTGACCTATATCAGAAAATTGGAGGAATAAAACACTTGTAGTATTCTTTATTAAAACATTTGTAGATACATGCTCAATATACAGAGAGAGATTGCTATGAATTAAATAGAATGCTGAAATACCAGGTAATCTCTTTTATTGTTGAAATTTTATTTATATAAACAAATGAATATGAAGTGTGCTTCCTCATTTCTCTTGATAACTTTGGGTTGACAGTCTACTTTACTGGATATTAGAATGGCAACTCCTGCTTGTTTCTTGGAACTGTTTGTTTGGAAGACTTTCTTCAAGCCTTTAAATCTGACATAATTTCTGTCTTTGTCATTGAGATATGTTTCTTGTATGCAGCAAAATTCTAGATCCTGTTTGCATATCCAGTCTGTTAGCTTATATCTTTTTATTGAGGAATTGAGTTCATTGTTATTGAAAAATACTAAACACAGGTGACTGTCAGTTCATGTTGTGTTTGCTGTGATAGGAGGCATTATGTGTATATGATACTCTCCTTTAAAGATGATTAATTTCTTGTTTTTTCTTTGGTGTAGGTACCACCTTGTGTTGGAACTTTCCTTCTAGAATCTTCTGTAGTGCTGGATTGGTTAAAAAATATTGTTTATATTTGGTTTTGTCATGGAATATTTTGGTTTTCCCATCTATGATGACTGAGAAACTTGCTGGGTATAATAGCCTGGGTTGGCATTTGTGTTTTCTTAGGATCTGCATAACATTTTTCCAGGCTCTTCTGGCTTTTAATATGTCTGTTGAGAAGTCTGGTGTTATTCTCATAAGTCTGCCTTCATATGTTATGTGGCATTTTTTTTTCCTTACAGCTTTTAATATTCTTTCTTTGTCCTGTGCATTTAGTGTTTATATTATTATGTAACGAGATAATTTTCTTTTTTGTCCAATCTATTTGGTGTTCTGTGGGCTTGTTGTGAATTTATAACTATCTCTTTCTTTAAGTTGGGATGCTTTCTTCTATGATTTTGTTGAAGATATTTTTGGGTCTTTGACCTGGGAATCTTCATGTTTTTCTGATTATTCTTAGGTTTAGTCTCTTCATTGTGTCCTAGATTTCCTGGATGTTTTCTGCTAGGAGTTTTTTTTTTTTTTCTGTTTTAAATTTTCTCTTACCATTGTGTCAATATCTTCTAAGATATAATCTCTGCTTAGTAATAGATAATAATAATAATAATAATAATAATAATAATAATAATAATAAACAAAAACATGAAGAGGAAACAATTTGAGCTTTATGTTAAAAAGGAAAAGATAGTATTTCCTAGAAGTTCCAGTGAAACACATTTGGAAACTTGAATTAGATGGCATGTATTAGGAATGACAAATAAATCAGATTAAATATAGTATTGATTTGAGTTCTATATACAGTCATCCAGTTTGAACAGTAACATTTACGGAAGATGCTATGTTTTATTTTCTCAGGGTGTAGTTCTGGTTTCTTTATTAAAACTAGATATTCATAAGGGTGGAGATATATGTTTTGGTCTTCACTTTAATTCTACTATTCAATGTGTTGGGTTTTATGCCCATAAAATGAAGTTTCTGTTACTATATCTCTATAGTACATCTTGAAAACAGGAAAGATAAGACATCCAACTTGTTACACTAAACAAACACAAGTCCAAGTGCTTCAAAGACACCAATATACAAATATATACTTTGAACCTGATAGAAGAGAAGGAAAGAATAAGCTTGAACATATTGGCATAGGAGATGACTTTCTGAAAAACAAACAAACACATGCACTAAGACAGTGCAACATCATGAATCTGAAAAATTTCTGTAAGTACAAAGGATATAATCAATCAGACAAAGGAGAAGCCTACAGAATAAGAAAAGATTTTTAAAAACTCCATATCCAATAGAGGACTAACATCTGAAATGTAAAATGAAACTAAGACAATAACAGTAACAACAAACCCCAAATAATTCAGTTTTTAAAAATGGGGAACAGATCTAAACTGGATTCTCAATAGACGAATATCAAATGGTTCAGAAACATTTAAGGAAATGATCTATATTCATAGGCATCAAGTACATGGAAAGCAAGATTACTTTGAGAATCTATCTTACACCTGCCATAGTGACAAGGATCAATGACAAAAGTGATAGCTCATGCTGGTGAGGATGTAGAATAAGAGAACACCCTCTATTGTTGGTGGGATTTCATACTTCAATAACCACTATAAAATCAATATGATGGTTTCTCATAAAGTTTGGGATCAATTTACATCAAGACAAAACTATATCACTAGTGACATATATCAAAGAACACTTCATCCTACAACAAGATCACTTGCTCAAATATATACATTGTAGTTTTATTTCTAATATTCACAAACTGAAAACAATCTAGATGTTCATCAACAAAAGAATGGACAAACAAAATGTGGTACATGGAGTATTACTCAGTAGTTAAGACAAAAATAGGGTGGATGAAAAATATCATTTTGAGTAAGCTAACCCAGAAGTATAAATATTGAATGTATTCACTTACAAATATTAGCATTTAAGTAAATGAAAACCAAGCTAAAATCCATAGAAGCCAAGAAGTTAGATAAAAAGGAGAGGTCTAGGAGAAACAGATTTTTCTGGAAGAGGGAAATAAATAGATTTTAGTGTTTTAGAACAGAATAGAACATAAGGGGGTATGCAGGTAGTAGTGAAGATGGGTTAAAGTGATTGTGGGCAGAAACTGTTAGAGTTGGGGGAGGCATTTTGGGTGTGTCATGGAACTCTAGTGTAGATTAAATTTCATGTAATCTGTGAGGACTCATAGCAACTGGGGATAAGCACTCTCAACAGGCCATATCTTTTAGTTAGGAAAGGCTTCCAGTGGTGGAACTGCAATTCAGTTGTTGGCCACAGTTTCCATAGAAATCCTGGAAGAACCCATGCTGATGTTAAAATAAAAGTGGCTCACTGCAAACTCGCATAAAAGAACTCATTGTTGACAATAATTCCACACAACTCACTGAACATGAAAAAGTCCAGTTGCTGCCTACATGAAACCTTCATACCTACCTCTAGACTCTATTTTGTGGAAAACAGAAAAACACTCACACCAAACCATCCACACTACCTTTGACTTACAATCTGTACCTCTTGAAAAATATGCTAGTGCATCAGTGAACAGAACTTGTAAGAGTAGCCAAAATATGTCTGATTTGATCTGAGGCTCACTCCACAAGAAGGAACCCATCCCTGCTATGGCTTGGTAGACCAGGAGCTGGAGACTAGATAGCCCAGAGACCTAGAGTAAAAGCACACATGATTGGTCTTCATTTAAAAAAAAATAATAAATTGAGTCCTAATAATATTATTCTATATTCATAGACCAGTGCCTTATCTAGTCATCATCTGTTAAGTTTTCTCTGGCAGTAGATGAAAACACATGCAGAGACCCACTTCTAGACATCATCTCGAGAAAGAGTCTAAACTGGAGGTCTCCGTCAAATCCCTTCCCTCATAACTCAGGAAATTCTGATCAAGAAGTGGCAAAATGATTGTAAGAGATAGAGGGATTAAAAGATCCAGAACACCAGGACCTTTGAGTCAACTAACCAAGTTACATAAACACATAGCAACTGAAACAGCAAGCACCAAGCCGATATTGTTCTTCATCAGGTCTTCTGCACACACACACACACACACACACACACACACACACACACACACACACACTCACACACACATACACACACACACACACACACACACACACACATATATATATATATGTATATATATATGTATATATATATATATATATATATATATATATATATATATATATAATAGTGTTTGGCTTAGTATTTTTATAAGGCTTGTTAGTGTGAAAATGTGTGAGTCTCTGACACTTGTGTCTGCTCTTGAGTCTTTTTCTTCTTACTAGGTTGCCATGTCCAACTTCAATATCCTTGTTTTTATTTCATCTTATTGTATTTTATTATATCATGTTTGGCTATTATTGCTTTTAGGCCTAATTTTTTTTCCAATTTTAGATAAAAATAAATGTATGAATTTAGAGGTGTAAAAAATTGAGAGATGAATTCAAAGGAATTGAAGGAGGAAAACTGTAAAAAGATATATTGTATGAGAAAGGAATATATTTTAATAAAATACATGATATGGAAAGAGTGGATGGTATTGATTACCAAGACATAAATTAAAAATAATTTACTCAGGCAATCCTTTACAGTTTAAATACAAACAATGGTATTTGGATATCCCTCAGTAATGATTAGAGAATTAATAGAAAAAAAGGTACTGAGCACACAAAACTTGCCCCAAATTCTATGGCAAGTGCCCAAGTTAAAAAAAAAAAATAATAACCAAACTTAAAGTTGAATAATGTGAAAGTGAATCAGTATTTCTGAATTTAACCAAGTATTTTTCTAGTTTTTTATATTTCTATCTAGGTTTGCTTATACATTGAACTACCAATGTGACTGCCTACCAAAATGGAAAATTAGCCTGGTTCATTGAATCACTAGGATAATCTTGTTGATATATTTCTAATAATGTATCTGTGAGCAGATACATTGACTAATGCTCAATGTACAACACTAGAAAAATGATCAGTTTTACAATGTGGGTTTAGTGGACTAAATGAAAGATTTTTTATTAATAGTCACACTTTTCATAAATTTTATGAGTTAATAGGGTTCAATTAATGTTGCCAAGTGGTGTGCTTCTTGTACATGTCTCTGGGGCAATGTGAAGTTGAAAGGAATGTGTAATGAATGGTTTTGCAGTTATACTGAAATCCTAGTCATTAGGAAATGTGTAATTAATGTGCATCTGTGTTAGGCTCATGGGTGCTCTCAAGGACCCTGATGTGTGAAAAAAAAAGAAAAAAAAAGAAAAATTATGAGAGTAGCAAGGAATTACAGCATTTTTCCATTTCTTGAAAGTTAGATCTACATCTGTCTTTAATTAGAAGGAATAAATTCCCATTAACATCATTAGGCAACACACTATGTTTGGTTAAGGCATATATGAACTGTGAAAACTAATTTGAAAAGCTCAGGAAGTCTCATGGCATCTTGTAATCTCAGAAGAATGTTTTATAATAAAATACAAATGAGCTCTACATAGCAGTCCATAGAACACTTCCTTATCTTTTATTTTTGGTTACTTTCTAAATATGTGTGAGTGAAAAAAAAAATTATAAAAGTACCAGATACTTTACAGCAACCAGCAGAGAGATGCAATCATGAAACCAATGTAATAGACTCAGTATATAAAAATATACATACATTAATGACAATATCTCGTAGCTTGCTAAAATACAATCATCATGGATGTTACAGATGACTACTCGGTTGACGCTCTAGTTTCCAGAGAGATTCTAATTAAATTGCTTTTATCTCCTGAAGCACAATAACAGTCCATATTCCTCCTGATAATAAAATATATCCTTGGGGCAAGTGGTATGTCTGTATTTTTAAATGAAACTGTCATAATTTAATTAGTATGCAAGAACACAGTCCTGGATTTTAAGAGAACAATTACTCTCTTGTGTGTTCTTGTTCAGAGCCTCACCAGAATTTTGCTTTCTGAGAAAGCAGCTGAGAGTTTGTACTTGTAATTAAACATTGCCTTTATTTAGAGTTTTAGTGACATTCTGCCAATTATTTCATTGAGATATTATCTAAGAAATTGGGATATCCCCATTTCATGTGTAATTATACTAAAATTACTATAAGCTAGAAAGATAACAATACACAAACATACCTTCACATACATTGATGTAGTGAAATGATACATTGCATCATGAGATACCAGTGACAACAATAATCAATGAGCGTTTGAATGTAGATGAAAAGATCTCTGATGGTTATTTAAATTAATCTAGGCCTTTTGGAGGAATTTTATGGAGCAAAATTTGAATTTAGGGAAAAAATGTTTAGGATCAGACATAGACAAGCAAATACATATAAGATGGATGGGAGATATTTTCACCAACATAAAATCATCCAGATTGTTCTTGATGTCAGGTTTCTAGTAAAAGAACAAGTTATGTACATTTTTCCATAGTTATAATTATTGCTTAATAGTCCTTCCACTCACTTTTCTGAACATACTACTATGTGTGGCTAGATGTTGACATAGTTCTTCTTTTAGGTTTTGTTTGGTTGTTTTTTCAAAAATCTCCATAAAATTCCCCCAAAAGGCCTAGATTAATTTAAATAATGAAGCTAAAATTAAAGTTTAAAATTAGATTAAAATATTTCATTTTAATGAATATTCTGATATATTTGAGTGATTTCTGTAACTTATTCATGTGAATCTGGAAGGAAGTGTGATCGAGATGCCTTGTACAAAATTCTCCAATAATTAATAAAATATTATGTCATGGGAAAGCAAAAATATAAAAACTGATGTGTGATACAAATTGAGATTATTTAAGATAAGTTATCTCCATATTTTACTGCTCTGAGCAAGAATGATTCATTTGAAGATTAGAGGGTGAATTATTTTAAAGCACAAAAATAGTACATGAATATTTTCATCTTGCTTTTATTAAGTATTGCATTTCATAAACACTAAGGTCAATAGATTTACAAGAAAAAAAATGAAGTTTTCCAAGCCCTTGCCAGTTGATCAAACCATTTTGTTTCTGTTTCCTTGCTCCCTTTGCCAGAAAGTGTATGGGTTACAATGTTTACTTCAGAACAGCTGTTAGAGTTTGGAATAAGAATATATACAATGGTTTTATGATATCTAGCATAAGTGGATGGAAGCTTCATTACAAATTAAGTAAAATTAAAATGACCTTGTGTTCTTTGTAATTAAATATATTTCTACTCCCTCCCTTACAATCCTTGGTAAATTGTCTGACTGTAAACCATGATGCAGGAATGAAGAAAATTTCTGATTCTAATAATGAGGTCATGGCATCTTTTTATTTTCAACTCTACCTCTAATATCCTCCAGACCCAACTGTATCAACATGGACTAGAGGATGCCATTATGAATATTATTCATTGTGTATAGATGCTAAATTTATTGATTATTTCAATGGTGATTTAAGTTGAAATTTGAGCTAGCTTTTATAGAAAGTGGTACAAAGAATATACAACAAAAAATACATCTGTACAGTGAAGTCAGCACTCTGTAAAGCAGTGAAAACATACAAAAAAAAAAAAGAAAGAAAGCAAAACCATGGATGAAGACCTGCCCCACAAGTCCCCAATGGAGGAAAGTACTGAAAGGAACTGAAGGGATTTTCAACCCCATAGGAAGAACAACAATATCTACCAACCATGCCTTCCAGAACTCCCAGGGACTAAACTACCAATCAGAGTACACAGGAGCAATCCATGGCACCAGCCACATATGTAGCAGAGGATGTCCTTGTAGTGTATCAATGGGAGGAGAGGTTTTGGGACCTGGGAAATGCTTGATGCCCAAGTGTAGGAGAATTCCAGGGAGGAGAGGTGGAAGTGCATGGGTGGGTGTTGGAACACTCTTATAGAAGCAGGGGAAGGAAGGATGGGATAGGGGACTTCCAAGGGGAAACTGGGGAAGGGAATAACATTTGAAGTGTAAATAGAGAAAATGTCCAATTAAAAACTAACAGATAAAGAAAAAGTAAAAAGAATCTCTCATTAGTATAGATTGTGACTGAGACCACTCAGTCTCAATATACTACTCTTTGAAGCTTCTCCTATGTGTTGGCTAGTTTTATATCAACTTGAACAAGCTGGTGCTATTTGAAAGGAGGGAACCCCCAATAGAGAATGCCTCCATAAGATCTGGCTGTAGAGTATATCCTGAATTAGTGATAAGTGGTGATTTGATTGTTCTTTTCAAGGAGGTGTCATCCCAAGCTTGTGTTCCTGTGTTCTATAAGAAAGCAAGATCAGCAATCCATGATGAACAGCACAATAAATACCACCTTTTCATTGTCTCCCTATAAGCCACAGCTTCTAGTTTGCAGTCTTGATTGAGTTACTGTCCTTAATTTCTTCAATGATGGACTATGGCACTGGATGTGTTAGACAAATAAAACCTTTTTCTCCACACCTTGCTTTTGGTCCTGTATATCACCACAGCAATAGTAACTCCTAGCTAAAAAAAAAATGCAAGCATAATGAGGTTTTGGTGTGAAAATCCTGACTATGGATTTATGAAGATTGTTGAATGACTTTGGTTTTGGCCTGGACAATAAAATCACTTAATGCTGAAAGCTAAGTGAGATGTTCTGTAGGAGATTAGAAGATTTTATTTTCATAATCCTATGGCTAAAAGTCAAAGGAGCCAGGAAAGGAATATGTTGGTTTGGAAAAGAGTGACAGACTTCTGCACATATATTTGAAGAGGTAGTATCCATGGAGTGAAACTATTTAAAATGGTTAAAATAATTAGGATGAGTTTGAGGAAGTATGTCACTGGGGGTGGCTTTTCTTTCAAAAGCACATATCAAGCCCAGAGTGAGTCTCTCAGCCTAATGATGAGGATGTAGGTATCAACTACAGCTCCAGAGTCTGCCTGCATGCTTTCTTGCTTGGTACCACAGTGTTAATGAACTAAGACTCTGAAACAATAAGCAGGCTCCTAATT
Organism: Mus musculus; assembly: GCF_000001635.26. Lineage (NCBI taxonomy): Eukaryota > Metazoa > Chordata > Mammalia > Rodentia > Muridae > Mus > Mus musculus. Next base: position 61,836,921 of record NC_000071.6, read on the forward strand.
ACATGTTTTGTCTTGTAAGAAGCCCCATAGGAGGAACAATATGAACTAACCATTATCTCTAGAGCTCCCTGGGACTAAGCCACCAATCAAAGAAAACATGGTGAGACCCATGGCTCCAGCTGCAGATATAGCAGAGGGTGGCCTAGTCGGCCATCAATGGGAGGAGAGGCCCTTGGTCCTGTGAAGGTTCTATGCCCCAGTACCCTATAGTTCTACTAGGGCCAGGAAGCAGGAGTAGACAAGTTGGTGAGCAGGGGAGAAGGGATAAGGGTTTTTTTTTGGTTTTTGGTTTTTGGTTTTTGGTTTTTGGTTTTTGGTTTTTGGTTTTTGGTTTTTGGTTTTTGGTTTTTGGTTTTTGGTTTTTGGTTTTTGGTTTTTGGTTTTTGGTTTTTGGTTTTTGGTTTTTGGTTTTTGGTTTTTGGTTTTTTTTTTTCTTTTTTTCTTTTCTTTTCTTTCTTTCTTTCTTTTTTTTTTTTTTTTTTTTTTTTTTTTTTTTTTTTTGAGGGGAAACAAGGAAAGGGGATAACACTTGAAATGTAAATAAAGAAAATATCTAATAAAAATAGGTAAATAAATAAATAAATAAATAAATAAGAATTTCCATGGCCATGGTATCACTTCACAGCAATACACAGTGAAAAATAAGAAGAGCGTTATGTTGTTGTAATACATAACCTGGTACTAAATAAGAAAGTCCCAAAGAAAGTATGAATACACTCATAGTATTCCAATAACAATAAGAATTTCAAAAAAGAATATTTTACTTCAATGAAATAATTACCTATGCAGTTAAGGGAGGCTGAATAATTTGTTGTGCACAGAAAAAAAAATATCCCTCAGCCAGCTTTAAGAAATAAGGCTCTACCAATTTACAGGTTCTAGTAGCAGTGAACCATTTTCAGAATATATTTTGGCTATAGGTATTTTGTACTAGGTTGTTTTGACACCAACTCACAATTATCCGTAAGTGTTACTTATTTGTTCACAGCCTATATTTCTACAGCTAAATGAATTGAAAGGAGTTAACAAACACTTATATTTGTTTGAAGGGAAAAAAAGTTGTTATCTAGAAGTTGGTCATGTGGTAAATTTCTCAGCATCCACTGAGTGGTTTTTCTCTGTTACTCTGTCTTATGTCCTGTAACAATAATTTTCCTCTTGTTTCATTAAGAAGTTATTATTCAATAATTGAAAAATGCCCAGACAATATGCAGCCAACTAATTTCTTGCTCTTGTTTTGTATCATGGATTGAGTATGATAACAATAAAATTACTTTTATGTTTGGTACCGTAATTAATCATCCTGAAATTTAAATAATGAAGGACAGTACTATTATAAAATTACATATTTCTGTTTTCCAGCAATATTTTAGGATAAGAAAATGAATACTAGGTTATGAATCTACATTGTTATTGTTAGAATTATTTTTGAATTCTAAGGAGGTAATTCTTTTAGATGATGAATGAAGCTTGTAACAAAAAAGAATATTTAGGAAAGAACTTAGTTTTACCAAAGAATTGTTAATCTAATGTGCTCTTTCTCCTTCTTTGTCTCTCAGACTCCCTGTTTCTAGCTATTATACTCAAAATCCTTTTTAGAAAATAGTGACTTAACTTTGATGTTTTAACTAGTGTTTTTCTTTTCTTAGAACTTTCTTTTCTTTAATTCCAAAAACAGAGTTTGAGTTACTATTCGATACAGTTATCATAACTTCTGACTCTAGAAATAGACAAAACTGCAAAATTTAACTAAGGAGAAAGTTCCATGCTACCACTTTATAATTTAGTATTTGATATGTTATCAATAACAATATAGTCCAGGCGAAATAATGCATTTGTACTGATAGAGTAAACAGGAAGGCAAGAGAAACTATCCTTTGAATTATCACAAATTGCCAAGCTGTAACAATGATCTATAGGAACCTTAATGATTAAAAATACATCAAGCAGAATGAAATGCTGATTTTTATATGTCTTTCTCTGTCTCATTTGTATGTTTCAGACAAATAGCTTAATAAACTATGCTTAAGTACATTGTACTTTATTTACCATTAAACTAGAATATTTGCTTTAATACAGTGAATACACATCCAGTTTAAAAGACATAGTGCCCCAATTCTACTGATTTGAGACTCGGAGTGAAGTAAGCTTATTTACAACATAAAGAGAAACAGCTGAGCAAACATCTTATCCATTTTTTCTACCTTATACTGGAGTTTATTTCACTCTATAGTTCCAATGCCCCTCTCTTCGTCATCTAAAAGTTCTACAGATACCACAGAACTTATCTTTCTTTCATCTATATTTTCTAATTATAAATGTAGTGCCAAGTCCAGATCTACTAGGTACAAACCATGACAGATGCATCAGAGGAAATGTAAGAAACTGGGCAAGAAATCCCAACTCTTATCTTCACTAAAAGGGAGGGCACAAAGGTACACACCTTCTCAAAATAGAACATGCTTAAATTCAGATCCATATTTTAATTGATTCAATTTGTTTTTTTAAACAATTTTATGAATATTTATAGTGCATTCTAGTTATTTACTTATTTATTTATTTATTTACATCAAACTCTGCCTTTCTACCAGTAGCCCCTTAGAGAAACCCTCCCTCATCTCCACTCACCTTCTCCTCTGAGAGGGTGGGACACCTATCAGTGCCCCCAACCCTGGCACATCAAGTCTCTGCCAGGATACTCACATCCTGTCTCAGTAAGGCCAGAAAAGACATCCCTGCTGTAGAATGGATACCACAGTCAGACTACAGCTTTAGAGAGAGCCTCTGCTCCAGATGTTGGGGATCCACACGTAGACTGAGCTACATATGTGTTTTGGTGCCTCATTCAAATCTCTTATGTGTTCTCTGGTTAGTGGCCTTGTCTCTGAGAGCACCAAGAAATTCAGGTTCATTGATTCTGTTGGTCTTCCTGTGGGGTACTCATCCACTTTATGGCCTTCAAATCCTTCCCCCAACTCTTCCATAAGAGTCCCCAACCTCTGTTCAATGTTTGTCTTTGAGTAACTGCTTCTGTTTCAGTCAGCTCCTGGGTAGAGCCTTTCAGAGGACAACTATGGGAGTCTACTGCCTGCAAGCATAACAGGATATAAATAATAATGCCAGGGATTACTCTTTGCTCCTAGGATATGTTTCAAGTTGGACAGGTTATTGGTTGGACATTCCTTCCATTTCTGGTACAACTTCTCCCTGCATTTATTTTAGATAGGACAAATTCTGGGTCAAAAGTTTTGTTGGTAGGTTGGTATTCTTATCCCTCCACTGGAGCCCTGCCTGGGTACAGGTTCCATTTTCCCACTGTTAGTCATCTTGACTAAGGTCGCCCACATTGACTTTGGGAGCCTCCGCATCTTGGGTCACTGTGACTTCCTAAAGATTTCCCTCACCCCCAGCCACCAGTTGTTGCTGATTTCCATTCATTCTCCTGGCCTTCTGACTCTCTCCTCACATCTGATTCTAACCGACATCCCATGTCCCTGCACTTTCCCTTTCCTACCTACTTCCCTCCCTACCTCTGCCTCCTGTGACTATTTTGTTCTCCCTTCTAAGTGTGATCTAAACATCCTTGCTTGTGCCTTCCTTCTTTCTTTCTTTCTTGGTTTTTTTTTTTTTTTTTTTTTTTTTATCTCTGGGGTATATCATAAGCATTCTGTACATTATGGCTAATATTGACATGTCAGTACATATCACACAAATTCTTTAGGATCTGGTTGCCTCATAGAGGATATCTTTTAGTTCCATCCTTTTGCCTACAAAATTCATGATGACCTTGATTTTAATAGCAGAACAGTATTCTATTATGTAAATGTACCTTATTTTCTGTGTCCATTCTTAGGTTGCGAGACATCTGCATTTTTTCCAGTTTGTGAATATTATGAAAACAACTATTATGAACACCTGTCCTTGAGGTATGGTGGAACAACTTTTGAGTATATGGCTTGGAGTGGGAAAGTTGGATATTCAGGTAGAACTGTTTCTAGTTTTCTGAGGAATCACCAGATTGATTTCTCAAGTGGTTTTGCAATGTTTGAAATTCTACCAGAAATGAAGGAGTGTTCCCCTTTTTCCACATCCTGGCCTGGATGTGCTATTACATGAGTTTTTGATCTTAGATATTCTGGTTGGTGTAAGGTGGAATCTCAAGGTCATTTTTTTATGACAAAAGATTTTGAGCATTTCTTTAAGTTCTTCTCAGTCACTTTATATTCCTTAATTAAGAAGTGTATGTTTACTGCTGTACCCCAATTTTAATTGGATTATTTGGTTTGTTTGAGTCTGAATTCTTGAGTTCTACATGTATTTTGGATACTGGATGTAGGGTTAGTGAAGATCTTTACCCTATCTTTAGGCTGCTGTTTTATCCTATGGACAATATCCTTGGCCTTATATATCTTTTAAGTTTCAAAGGGTAATATTTATGAACTGTTGACCTTAGTGCCTCAGCCATAGGAGGCCTGTTCATGAAATTGTCTCCTACACTAGTAAGTTCAAGGCTATTTCCTGCTTTCTCTTGTATGAGATTTAGTGCATCATGTTTTATGTTGAGGTTTAATCTACTTAGATTTGAGTATTGTGCATGGTGATGAATGCGGCTCTATGTGCTTCCTTCTATAGGCAGATATCCAGTTAGACCAGTACCATTTGTTGAAGATGCGTCCTTTTTTCCTTTATATGATTTTGGCTTTTTAGTAAAAAATTAAATGTCCATAGGTATGTGGATTTATTTTTGGCTCTTTGATTTGATTCCCTTGGTCAACCTGTTTATATCTGTCCCAATACCATGAAGTATTTATCACTATTGCTCTGTCGTATAGCTTCAGGTCAGGGACACTGATTGCTCCAGACATTCTTTTATGGTTCAGGATTGTTTTGGCTATCCTGGGTTTTGTTTTGTTTTGTTTTGTTTTGTTTTGCTTTGCTTTGTTTTGTTTTTCAATATGACATTGACAATTGTTCTTTCGAGGTCTATAAAATATTTTTTGGAAATTTAATTGCATTGACCATATATTGCTTTTGGTAAAGATGGCCATTTTTCTATGGTAATCCCTACCTATCATTCAGCATGAGAGATCATTCTATTTTCTGCTTTCTTCAATTTATTTCTCTATGGGCTTGAAGTTCTTGTCATAAAAAATGTTTCATTTTGCTTAGTTAGAGTTACACCGAGAAGTTTAATTATATTTGTGGCTACTGTGAAGGTATTATTTCCTTAGTTTCTTCCTCTGTCCATTTATCATCTTCATAATGGAGGGTTATTGCTTTCTTTTAGTGAATTTAAATCCAGTCACTTTGCTGAAGTGGTTTATCAGGTATAGAAGTTCTCTGGTAGAATTTCGGTGGTTGCTTATGTATACTATCCTATAATCTGCAAATAGTGATCCCTTGATTTCTTCCTTTGTAATTAATATCTTCTTGATATTCTTTGTTGTCTTATTGCTCTAGCTAGAACTTCAAGTCCTATATTGAATAGATACAAGACATGAAGCCTTGTCTTTTCCTTGACTTTAGACGGACTCCATTTAATTTGATGTTGGCTATGGACACGCTGTGTATTGCTTTAATTATGTTTAGGTATATGTCTTATTTCCCTGATCTCTCTAAGACTTTCAAAATTAAGGGGTGCAGGATTGTGTCAAAAAATTTTCAGCATCTAATGAGATGAGCATGTGAATTTTTTTCTTTGAGTTTTTTCATATGAAGGATTATACTGATGAATTTTAATATAGTAAACCATACTTTCATCCCTGAAATGACCCCTAATTTATTAAATTATTGGTGAATGATATTTTTCATATTTTCCAGGAGTCAGGTTGTGAGTATTTTATTGAGTATTTCCACATGAGTGTTCATAACAAAAGTGAGTATTAGGTTGTCTTTCTTTGTTGAATCTTTGTGTGGTTTAGAAGGGTGACTGTGGCCCCATAGAATGAACTTGACAGTGTTCCTCCTGTTTCTAGTTAGTGGAATAGTTTAAGGAGTGTTCATATTAGCTGTTTATTGAAAGTCTGGTAGAATTTTGCACTAAAAACATCTGTTCTTGGCCTTCTTGTTGTTATTGTTATTGTTGTTGCTGTTGGGAGACTTTTAATACTTGCTTATATATCTTTAGAGGTTATTATATTGTTTATTTTACCTGAACTTTATTTAACTTGGATACGTGGCATCTGTCTAGGGATTATGAGGTTGTTTAGTTTATTTGATCTTTATTTAATTTTAGTCACTGGTATCAGCCTAGAACATCATCCATTTTTTTAGTCAGTGGTATCAGCCTAGAACATCATCCATTTTTTTTAGATATTCCAGAATTGTGGAGTATAGAATTTTATAGTGTGAACTCATAGATTTTGAAGTTTCCTCAATTTCTGTTTTCATGTCTCCCTTTTCATTTCTAATTTTGTTAATTTGGATACTCTCTCTGTGCCTTTTAGTTAGTTTGGCTAAGGGTTTGTCTGTCTTGAAGATTTTTCTCAAAGAACCTGCTCTTCCTTTTGTTTATTCTTTGTATTGTTCTCTTTGTTTCTAATTGATTGATTCAGCCCCAATTTTGACTATTTCCTGCCTTCTACGCCTCTTGGGTATGTTTGTTTCTTTTTATTCTAGAGCTTTCAAGTGTGCTATTATTTGCTTGTATGAAATCTCTCTAATTTCTTTCTGAAGACCTTTAGTGCTATGAATTTTGCTCTTAGCACTGCTATTTGAGTCCCAAAATTTTGGGTACATTATGCTGTCATTTTCATTGAGTTTGAGAATGCCTTTAATTTTTTTTAATTTTTTCCCTGACCAAATGATCAATGACTGGAGAGTTGTTCCATTCTAGGATTATTTGGAGGTTCTCTTGTGTCACTTGCTTGATTACATTTTCCTGTATTTCTTTAAGGGATTTTTTTTTTGTTGTTGTTCCACTTTAATGACCTCTACCTATTTGATTTTGGTTTTTCTATATTACTTAGGGAATTATTTATATCACCTTTAAAGGCCTCTGATTTTCCTGAGATGGGGTATATGATCTCAGTTGCTCTTCAGGAGTAATAGAATACCCAGGACTTGCTGGGTTTTGATGATGCCATATTACATTGGCTTCTGTGATTGTGTTCTTTTGTTTTTCCTTTTGCCATCTGTTTGTCTCTGGTATTGTCTGGCAGTTGGAGCAGGCCTCCTGGAAAGTACGTGAAGCTGTGTGTCCCAGCTTTATGCAGACATCCTGGGAGGCAGGAGGAGATGTTATTTCTGGTGTGGTGTACTGATCCTTGACTACACATTAATTTCCTTCTGTTTTTTTCTGACGTTCACTGATGCTCACTGTTTTTAAGTGAAAGCCATGTATGTGGCTGTTGCATAGGCATGAAATTATACATTGGAGCTTTCTGAGATTGCCAGTTTTCCCTATAATCCATCAGTTTCCAAGATTTTAGCAGGGAATAATACTTATGTGCACTTTCCAATGTTGGCCATTTTAAAAAATAAATTATTATTTTTTCTACATATTGACTTTATATCCTGTTTATTGTCCTGCTCCCAGTCAGCCCCTCCCACAATCATTCCCCTATTGGCATTTCCTAGTCCTCCTCTGAGAGAGTGGACCCCTCTGGGTGTCCCCTACTCTGACACATCAAGTCTCTCTGAGGCTAGGAGCATCCTCTTTCACTGAGGCCACACAAGGCAGCCCAGCTAGAAGAACATATCCCACATACAGGCAATAGCTTTTGGGATAGCCCCTGCTCCAATTGTAGGGGATCCACATGACCAAGCTACAATCTGCTACATATGTATGAGGTCTAGCCTAGTTCCAGCCCATGTATATTCTTTGGTTGATGGTTCAGTTTCTGACAGCCCCAAGCATCCAGGTTACTTTATTCTGATGGTCTTCTTATGGAATCCTAATCCATTAGGGGCCACAATATTTCCTCCTAAACCGTGCTATACTCCGGTCTGCAAGCATAACAGAGCAATATTAATACTTTCAGGGATTTGTGCTTGCCCATGGGATGGGTCTCAAGTTGGTCTGGTTATTGCTCGGCCATTCTCTCAGTCTGCTTTATTTTCCATCTCCGCATTTCTTGTAGACAGAATAAATTTTGGATTGAAAGTTTTGTATATGAGTTGGTGTTTCTATTCCTCTATTGGAGTTCATGCCCGACTGCAATAAGTGGTCTCTTTATATTCCATATTCCCAGTTCTATGAAACATAGCTAAGGACCGTTAATTCTTGGACAACTCCCTTAACCCAGGTCTCTGTCTCTTCCTGGAGATGCCCTCTTGCCCCATACCCCTGTCAGCTACAGATTTTCATTCATTTTCATGGCCATCTGGCCATCCCTCCTTTCTCCCCACACCCGATCCTGAACCCCTGACTTCCCCTCTTGTGCTTTGGACAGCCAAATCTTGTGAAGAGCCTATGTAGACAACTATAGCTGCTGTAACTTCATGTTTGTAATAGCTCTTTCAAGCCCTGAAAAAAAAACATTTCACATTGATTAGTGACTTTAATTATGTCATTTTAGCTTGTGAGAAATGAGTGGAAGGAAGATATAAGAGTAGCTATTAAAATAATATGTTGCAAACAGTAAAGTAAGGCATGGTAAAATGCCATCCATTATATTCCTTGAGTAGAAAACAGAGTGGAAGCCAGAGATGAGTGTAAGTATGCATGGGCTTACAAACTTAGGTGAGGCTAAGGAACTATATTTAAGAAGAAACAAATTACTCTCTTACCTCTGGTACTGATACATTGTTTGTCTAGGGAGATATATGGATATTTCCTATTTTTGTTTATTGTCATAAATATAAATAGTTATCTAATTTATTTATTTATGACTTATTGTTGAATAAGTAGTAGCTATAGTGAGAAGGAAATATAGTCCCAGTTGCAAAAGGACAAAACTCATATTCACAAAATGTCATTTCAGCTGTCATATTGGAAACATTCTGGGAGGTTTTTTTCATGAGCTAAATAGAAGTGTATATAAAATATTGAATTATGAAATTAGGACGATGCATTTGTGATGTTACAATAATTTAATAATAAGAGAGTAAGAATGTGACAGTGTAAATGAATATGAGGCATAGCCTGACTCCAACTTAGGCTGCACAGGAACTTAGGCTTGACCTTTGTCCTAAATAAGAGCTATGGAGAAACATAGAGAAAGGGGATCTGATTAACATTCTTCAGAGAGCAAATTAAGTGTCCATGACTCCTAGTTCTTCTTTCAGAACTCAGTTTGAAACATCAAGTGCCAGGAATTTCTTAGACATTTAAGTGGAAATGGCAAATTTTCGGTATGTTGTGATTCTATAGCTTAGAGAAGGTGCTGAATCAGGACACAAGAATGTTGACCAGCATGAAGGCAATGTGTGCAGGCAAAGAAATGCAAAAACTACAAATGGAAACATAGAGAAAGGGGATCTGATGGAAATCTGCATTCTGAGCCTTCAGATGGACCATTATTTTCAAGGGAGATGAGACAGGGAAATGTGAGTTGGATGTAAGTGAGACTAAGAAGCTCTTGGGGAAGTAAGGAAATAAGGAGCAACAAAATTTCTAGTTCTGCGTACAGAATAAGGAAGAAAAATACAAACAGTACATAAGGAGGAAATATGGAAACACGTGCCAAGAGAGGAAGTTACATGCATGTGCGAAATTAAAGAGGAAAATATCTGTATCTGAATAGTTCAGACACCCGCATTAGAAAGACACTTGCACAAATGGGACGTGGTTAAAATATTAAAGGAGTGAATCTCTGATAAAGGAAGAAGAAAGAAGCTCTACTTAAAGCACAGAGTTGCCTGACATGGTTTAGAAACTCCTGCAAAAGTTGAGTGCATATGTGACACTGGGTGAGAAGATTTCAGACTACTATAAAATCAACTCCAAGATTATTGAGAGTGACATCCAGAAGTTGTTGATAACTACTAGAGATGTGTAACCATAGGGGAAATCCCTAAGTAGAAAACAGTGTGGAAGCTAGACATGAGTGTGAGTATGGATGGCTGAAAGGCTTAGGTGAAGCAAAAGACCTGTAGTTAAGAGGAGAGAAATTATTCTCTTACCTCTGGTATTTTACATTGTTTGGCTATGGAAATTTATGGATGCTTCCTAAATTCTTTCTTTTTGTTGTTGTTGTTATTTTCAGCAATATAAATAATTAATTTTCAGTTGAAAATATGACAGGGGGAAATGATGCTTATAATTTGGAGGAATAAAAAATCTGAAAAATGCTTCAAACATTGAATATGGACTAAAGTCATCATAGTAGACATCATAGTTGATTTTTCCTCACTGCTCAATAGGACTGAATATTTAATTATAAAAAATTCCTAAGTTCATGAATATACTTACTATTTTTAAAAGGTTAATTATAACCCAAACATTTCATTTGACTTTAGATTCTAAAAATGTACAAAAACAAAAGCTAACAAAACAAAACAAAAACCCTCAATTTCATATTGTCCTGAGTTTGTTTTTAAAAAATTACATTCGAGTTTTCTATGTGAAAATTTGAGTGAATCAGCTACAGCAGGGGCATGCAAAGACAAGACATAAAACATTTATCTTAGCATCTACAAATCATTAATCATGTGACATCAAATATTACAGATTTCATACACGGATTTTAGAATATACAAGGCCTATATAACAGACAGAAAACACATGATAATAAAGATAGATAAATCTACAAATTCTAAATCACAACTGAGCTGTGAAGTGGAAATTTCTGGTTTCTTTGGAAACTCAATTGTGTCATGCGGTGTTACTCTAGAAGCTGTTTTTTGAGTGGTCATTTGAATTTGTGTTTTCTGCAAACTGTCTTGAGAGAGGATGTCTGGCTGAAACAGAGAGGTGAGAGGATGTTTTCCTGAAGCAGACAATTAAGAAGGCACATGATATTTGGAAATATTGTTAATAGAGCCCAATAGACAACAGGACACTGCTCTTGCATTGCTACATCATACAGTGCATCACTGGTCTTCTTGGAGAAAAAAAATCACCAAAGAACTTGTTGTATTTTAGTTGCATCTTGCCACTTTTGCTGATCTGTGCTGATTTGGAGGAGCCTCTTTGTTTCTCTGGATTGAGTAGCTACAACTGATAAGTATATGATGGTGTTTGCTATTGGACTAGACTGCTGACACCCTGATAAGTAAGATTAAAATGCCCCCAAAGAACTACTTCTCAGCGGGTTTACAACATTCTTTGTGCTATTAACTTTTTTTTTTTTCATCTAGAATGTGGGTTAAAGCATTTTAGAACCCTACATAGAGTAGGTTTTGTAAAATCTAAGCCTACAGATTTGACTGATTAATAGAAAGGATATTTGTTTTTGTTGTTGGTAGTTGTTGTTTGTTTGTTTGTTTGTTTTGGGGGATTGTCTATTTTGTCAGTTATCCACAAACCTTAAAATAGATCCAGTTATTCTAGAAACATGAGTAGCTTAAACTGGATTCAAATGGGGCCATTTATCAATAACTCTACCGTTTGTTGCTACATGGAACTGATCATACTTAATCATATTATCACTGTTATTTAAAGTAAAATGATGGATTATGAAATGATGGATTATGCCTTTAGATATTAAAATACTTAGTATTTTAAAGTAGATAGCTAATATAAATTTTTCAAATTTTCAAAATAATTACTTTGTAACCAATTCAAGGCTAAAGATCAGCTTCTTCTAGCTTTTCCCTAGTTCAACCACCGGGATCTTAATGGGTTAGTTTTAAAACAGTAAAGGAAATGAATTTTGCAGAGAGATAGGTTTGGAGGTAAACAGGAAAGGTTGAAGTAGAGATACATTAAACATCAGTATGCGGGTGCTAATGTAGAAATAAAACATTTTTAAAATAAACTTTTCTAGAGATAAGTGTGACTTTAGTAGGTAAAAAAAATGTCATGTATAAAATCAATGGAACATCAACTCTAATCTAAATAGCTCAAAATTAAACCCAATATCTCCTATATATGCCTTTATATAAACCTTTATTTTGGAGTAGTGAAATCATAACATTTTGATCGACATTCATGTGATGAAGAAAAGTCATAGGGTACCACGTGCATGATTTTATGACTGAGATGGTTACACAACTTGACATAATTTAGTATCACCTGAGAAGGTTCTTAGAAGGACTATCTGGAGCAGATTGGTCTGTGTACTTTTCTATGCGGAGTTGCTTTAGTTGTAAATTGACATAGGAGTACTCTTCTGAATGAGGGAAGCACAGGGTGATGGGCTGGTCCCTTAACTATGTAATAATGGGGAAAATTTCTAGCAGAGAGTAAACAGAAATCAAGCAACCAAGGGTCAAAGTACATATTTTCATTGCTTTTGATATGGAATTAAAATATAAAATTTAAGAAAAATAATCAAGATAGCCATTATAGTAGGCAAAAAATAAAAATAAAAATTATTTGATATGTTAACAAAGACTTTAATAGAGATGGCCAAGTAGAATTTATTCATGAATTTGATGATGATTCATCAGTAAAATATGATAGATGAGAAAATAAATTGGCGTATGCTATATTGCAAGAATGTCCTAAGGGATCAGAGTTATAAGAGAGGCTCTCAAGTTACTTTTCAATGTCATGAGAAAATATAACCAAGGCAAATTAAAGAATAAAATATTTAGTAGGACTTAGAGTTTTACAGAGTAAGAACATGACATTAGAGATGCAGAAATAGTGTTTGAGATGTAACTGAGGCCTTATATCTGATTCAAAAAAATCATGATAGTCAGAAAGCCGGAGAAGCAGACGGGGAGAGAGGGACAGAGAATTAACTGGGAATGGAATCCCATGTGTGTCTTTGAAATTGGAAACCCTGCCCTAGGTGACACACCTCCTCCAAAAGACCATCTATTCTAATCCTCCCTAAACAGTTCCACTAAAGGGCAAACAAGTATTCAAGTCCTTGAACCTACAGGACCACTTTTGTTCAAATCACCTTAAGCAGCACAAGTGATAACAAATACAGTATCTTCTTAAATCTGAGAATAGCAATAGAAAATTGTGGAAGGAAAGTCACCCAAAAAGTCAATGCAATGACTTCTAGATTAGTCATTAGTTCAAATCTGTTAAATGATGGACCAATAGTATAGTAAAAATTTTGGGATACTGTATATAATACTTCATGTACATATTCAAATTCAGGCCCAACATCATTACCATCTACCAAGATCTCCAATCAAATCTACATCAAATATTAGAAGAGCAGCAAGGTTAAATCAGTATTTTAATAAGCAATTAATCATATTATCCAATGTACGAGGATCAATTTTCACGTTTTCAACAAAATTATTGTGTTGATCTATTTACATAGTTTATGAAGTTTTTTCCTCCTCCCCCTCCTTCCTCTTTCTTCTTCTTTCCTTCCTGTTGTGACTATAATTTTTCTGTTCTGTATTGATATTCAAAGAAATGCTAACATTACCAGAATCTTATGGCACGGCTGTGAGTTTAAAGATACCCCATGCCTATCTTTGGGTACATCCATTTCATCAGAAAAGGGAATGGATCAGAAAGTTTAAGAAGAGGGATGAGGAATAAAATTAGTTTGTGTGGATAATCTTGCAGAAACTGTAAAATTAAGGAGGATGACAATGTGAAAATCTGAGGCTTATTGTGACAACTGATGTGCAGAGACACATTAAGAGAAATGATTATGAGAGCCACAGTAATTTATTTAAGGGAATATTTAAAACCCTATTGATTTTGATAGTTATAAAACCCACACTCATGGTTTTACATACTACATTTATTTAATGCTTACTTGCAGGTATTTTGAAAAATGCCATGTACAAGAATACGAATTAACAACTTTTTAAATCACAAAAGAACTCAAATGATATGTACTCACTGATAAGTGGATATTAGCCCAGAAACTTAGAATACCCAGGATATAAGTTACAATTTGCAAAATACATGAAACTCAAGAAGAGCTAAGACCAAAGTGTGGACACTATGCCCCTTCTTAGAATTGGGAACAAAATACCCATGGAAGGAGTTACAGAGAAAAAGTATGGAGCTGAGACAAAAGGATGAACCATCTAGAGACTGCCATATCCAAGGATCCATCCCATAATCAGCCTCCAAACGCTGACCCCATTGCATACACTAGCAAGACTGTGCTGATCAGACCCTGATATAGCAGTCTCTAGTGAGACTACGCCGGGGCTTAGCAAACACATAAGTGGATGCTCACAGTCAGATATTGGACGGATAACAGGGACCCCAATGGAGGAGCTAGAGAAAATACCCAAGGAGCTAAAGGGATCTGCAACCCTATAGGTGGAACAACATTATGAACTAACCAGTACCCCAGAGCTCTTGACTCTAGCTGCATATGTATCAAAAGATGGCCTACTCGGCCATCACAGGAAAGAAAGGCCCATTGGACTTGCAAACTTTATATGCCCCAGTACAGAGGAACGCCAGGGCCAAAAAGTGGGAGTGGGTGGGTAGGGGGATGAGGGGGGAGGGGATGGGGGACTTTTGGGATAGCATTGGAAATGTAAATGAGGAAAATACCTAATTAAAAAAATTATTTACATTTCAAATGTTATCACCCTTCACAGTTTCCCCTTCAGAAAGCTCCTCTCCTCTCCTCCCTCCCCCACCCCTGCCTCTATGAGGGTGCTCCCCAACTGCCTACCCACTCCTGCCTCAGCAGTCTAGTGTTCCCCTATGCTGGAGCATCAGTCCTCCACAGGACCCAGGGACACCCTTCCCTGTGATGCCAGATAAGGCAATCCTCTGCTACATATCCAGCAGGAGCCATGGGTACCCCTGTGGAGAATTTTTTTTAATTTATTTTTTTATTAGGTATTTTCCTCGTTTACATTTCCAATGCTATCCCAAAAGTCCCCCATACTCACCCCCCACGATCCCCTACCCTCCCACTCCCCCTTTTTGGCCCTGGCGTTCCCCTGTACTGGGGCATATAAAGTTTGTAAGTCCAAAGGGCCTCTCTTTCCAGTGATGGCTGATTAGGCCATCTTTTGATATATATGCAGCTAGAGACAAGAGCTCCGGGGTACTGGTTAGTTCATATTGTTGTTCCACCTATAGGGTTGCAGTTCCCCTTAGCTCCTTGAGAACTTTCTCTAGCTCTTCCATTGGGGGCCGTGTGACCCATCCACTAGCTGACTGTGAACATCCACTTCTGTGTTTGCTAGGCCCCGGCATAGTCTCACAAGACACAGCTACATCTGGGTCCTTTCAATAAAATCTTGCTAGTGTATGCAATGGTGTCAGCGTTTGGAAGCTGATTATGGGATGGATCCCTGGATATGGCAATCATTAGATGGTCCATCCTTTTGTCACAGCTCCAAATTTTGTCTCTGTAACTCCTTCCGTGGGTGTTTTGTTCCCATTTCTAGGAAGGGGCAAAGTGTCCACACTTTGGTCTTCGTTCTTCTTGAGTTTCATGAGTTTAACAAATTGTATCTTATATCTTGTGTATCCAAAGTTTCTGGGCTAATATCCACTTATCAGTGAGTACATATTGTGAGAGTTCCTTTGTGATTGGGTTACCTCACTCAGGATGATACCCTCCAGGTCCATCCATTTGCCTAGGAATTTCATAAATTCATTTTTTAATAGCTGAGTAGTATTCCATTGTGTAAATGTACCACATTTTCTGTATCCATTCCTCTGTTGAGGGGCATCTGGGTTCTTTCCAGTTTCTGGCTATTATAAGTAAGGCTGCTATGAAGTCTTGGAAAGATCAGGAATTCAAGGCACATACCTAAACATGATAAAAGAATTTTTTAATTAAAAACATATGGTCTGGAATGTTGTATAACCATAAGAATGTAAAAGAGTTTAGTGCTATGGGCCAAAGAAGCACTAGCATTCTCTATATAGAATTTAATGGCCTATTCTGTTCTGAGTCTGAAAGACCAAAGTCTGAGAAGAATAACCACAGTAAAAAATTATTAGAATTCATAGATTAATAAGGACTATTCTCTGAAACTAGACTAGATAATATATATTATATTAGTAAAGAATCTATTTGAATGCCACCAAACTAAAATTATGTATAATTACTTTTGGCAGAAAGTGCTGGACCATGGCTTTTATTTATTTATTTATTTTCTGCAACAGGTAGATCAGAAAGATATGGATGATATTTAGTTTTGTGAGAAAAGTTACAGTCACAACCAGCCAAAGCAGATGAAATAAGTGCTGTAACTGTTAAAGAGATTACATTGTTAAAGATAAAGACAGATACAATGTTCAAAAATGGAAACAGTATGTAAAAAATGTATTGTAACTTGATTGCCATTTATTTCTGTAATTCATTAGTGTTTGCTCAGTACTTTTTCTCTGTTAAGTCATGATGAAACATCTTAGTCATAGAGCGTTTTTTAAAGCTTCCTTTTCTGGGTTTCTGAGGATAATCACATTTTCATGTTTGTTTGATTGGTTCTTCTTGCTCTTTCCTATGGAATTCTCCAGTATGCCTTTTCACTTTGGACTCACAGTTACTAGTGTATGTGCATTAGGAAATACAGATCAGATATGTTCTCTTTAATTCATCCAAGTCAGTGGTTCTCCAAAATGGCTACAAAATCACAACACACAAATAGCTTTTTAAAAGTATGTGTGCTTGTGTTAATTTAATTGGCTTGGTAGTACTTAGCTATAAATATCTTTTAAAATTGTTGAAGTGAATCTAATAGGCACTCAGTGTTGAAAACAGTTAGCATCAGCTTGTCCCATGGGTTTAATACAGTCTAGTGGTTCAAACTGATCACAGACTGAGAACAAACATCTATCCCAATTTCCAAATCATACACAGAATTGCCCGTGAGGTTTCGCTGAAGGAATACAAAATACTCAGATCAAAATTGGGCTCATGTCTCCTCTATAATTTCTCTTCTCTGTATGTTCATTCTTTGAATTTAGAAATGTCATTTATCCCATTTCTGAGGGCATCCAAGTGACTCTAGCTCTCTCACAATGTTTAGTTATCTCAAAATTACAGAGTAAACCATTTAAAAATATAGCCTAAATCCAATAAATTCTCATTTCCTAGACTACTACTTAACTCATCAAGCGCCTACATTACAGAAGCTTTGTCTCCATACTCATGCATTTTACTCTAGTTCCTAATAGCGTATATATGTAATTTTCAACAAATGAACACAATATATGAAATTAAATCTTCCCATTGTGTCTATACGTTTCAAATTTAGAATAAACACAAATTTAAAACATTTAACAAACAGCAAGTTCCATTAATGAAAAGCTCAATTTTATACTTACCAGGCATCTCAATCTCCATCCATGAATGTGAATTAATACACGTACAAGGATTTAAAGTTATCTTTAAACATGACAGACAAAGAGATAATTCATCTTAAGAACTTATTAGCTTATGTTCTTTAAAATAATATTTTTCCTTGTATATTATGTTCTAGAAAGGCAATACAGAAATAATATAATGTATAATATCTGCATTATCTCAGGTGACCTCATCTATATTTATATAAATCAAACATCTCTGAATATACACACATACAGAAATTCATGTCATATGTCATATTTCATATATATGAGATATTCTAAACATAGTTTAATAGCAATGCAGTAACTCAATATTTAAAACTGAAAACATCACAGTTGGAACCTACCCACTTGTTTAAGATGAAATCTTGTAAGTAGCCAAAGGTGAAAAAACTGCATATATCTTTAGATTTTTCTATTCTAAAAAGTTCTACTGTTCTTTTTATTTTCTTTCTTTGTTTACTTTTCATAACACTGAAAATGTGAGGACTGCAGGGACAACTCTTAAGTGTCCAACACATCCATTACTTTCCCACTCTATAGAATATATAAAGCTGTATTCTATTTTATTGGATATTCTATTTATTTACATTTCAAATATTATTCCTTTTCCCAATTTACCCCCATCCCCCAACTCATATCCCTTCCTCCTGCTTCTATGAGCGTGTACCCGACCCACCCATCCACCCATACCTGACTCCCTGCCCTCGAGTTCCCTTACACTGGGGCATCAGTCTTCATTGGACCAAGGGCTTCTTCTCCCATTAATGTCGCACAAAGCCATCCTCTGCTGCATTTATGGCTGGAGCCATGAGTCCCTCCATGAGTACTCCTTTGTTGTTGGTTTAGACCCTGGGAGCTCTGGTTGGTTGATATTGCTGTTCTTCCTATGGGGTTGCAAACCCCTTCAATACCTTCAATCCTTTCTCTAACTCCTCCATTGGGTACCCCATGATCAGTTCAATGTTTAGCCGCAAGCATCCACTTCTGTATATGTGAGACTCTGGCAGAGCCTCTCAGGAGACAGTTATATCAGGCTCTTGTCAGCATGCACTTCTTGGCATCAGCAATAATGTCCGGTTTTGGTGTCTGAATATGGGATGGATCCTATGTGAGGGACTTAATAAAGTTTTACAGTCTACACAATCTTAGGTTTACATCTTCACAGATAACCACAATAAATCATTTGAAGAATTTATATTGGCTTACTTAAAAAATATATATCATCTGTCAAACACGGGGGTAAATTATAATAGAGTATAACTCCATATTTTCAGCCTTGGCTGCTCAAAACTATTAAGCATTAACTTTTTTTTTGTGTGCGTGCAAGGTAAGAACCTTTGAGATGGCTCAGCGTATTATTTACTACTCACATCATGGTGTCCATCATGTATCCTACATATGTTGATTATATGTTATTTTGGACCACTATGTCCCCATTTCTCCAAATACTTTGACCTTGATAATCATCACCCTATTATTTGTTTCTGTGAGTGGGTTTTGTTTTTCATTCCATTTGAAAGTGAGGTCATTCTTCACTGATTTCAATTTTTTTTAACTAGAGCACTTCAATTAATATGGTTTTTTGTGAGGAGTGGGTGTGGCGGCAGTCCCAAAGGCGCCAGGGACTGCAGCTAAGTCGTATGACTTGCACCTGACTTCCTCATATAAGCCACAAACATCTTGAGAGCTGCGCAGGTGTACCAGGATACCGGTGAATCCATTTTGATGGAGATATGCCCCTGCTGCCCTGATTAGCTGAAGCTGCGTGCCTGGTGAGGTGGTGTGGCCTGCTGTGCGTGGATGGTAACAAAGAGTATAAAAGAGTGAGAGGCCCAGGGTTCGGGAGAGATATAAACAAGGGAGATATAAACAAGGAGAAACAGGACTGAATAAACGTGTGCAGAAGGATCCTGTTGAAGCATCGTTCTTCCTGGCCAGTTGAGCGCATACAAGAAGTGGTGCCGAAACCCGGGAAAAGAAACATCTTCAGGCACAAGTGAAGATCCCCTGCTACAGGGAGGATTCAGAACTGCATCACGGGGAAGGAGTGGTTAATAAAGGTTCCTGTAAAACAGACTGTTGAGAAGGATCTGGTGTGGCTTCAGAACTCTTCAGCTGGGGAACGGTACTGATGAAGAGAAAGAAGAAAGATGAAGACTGAATAAACTGTTGTTAGAAGGACTGGTGGTCGTGTCGTTCTTGCTGGTCGAGAGCAGACGAGACAATTGGTAGCCCGTACGGGGAAACCGACTCCCCCACCGTGTTCAGAACTTTCAGCATTCAGTGGTTGCAGGCAGGGTAAGTTCAAGGTAAGTGAAACTTGCGACCCCAGGAGTTTGGGAAGGACCTCGGATAAAATAGAGGCAAGCATAAAGTTGCCAGGAAGCAGGCACAAAGTAACGATAAGGTTCATGGTTTTGGGACAAGTTAAGGTTCCTGGCTTTGGGACAAGTTAAGGTTCCTGGGTTTGGGACAAGTTAAGGAACTATGATAACCTCAATGTAGTGATCAATAGATCCTCGCTGTGTAGTTATGCTTTTTTCTCCCATTGACCCTTTGTGGGTAGGTCTGATAGTTTTGGTCTTCTTTGTTCTGATATATGGACTCTGTTACTGTTTGAAACTGTGTGTAGAGGCAGTCAAGACAGGTCAGATAATCCTTACAGAGCAACAAGAAAGTATGTTGGAAAAGGAGAAGGGCTTAAAAAGAAAAGGAAAAAGAAAGGAGACACAGTGTTATCAGGTGGACAGAAAGGACAAAATAAAAGAGCCGAGGCTGAGGAGGAAGGCGAATTAGCTTCTGTGCCTCCTCCCTATGCCTCCTCAGCAGCCACCTATAGGCGGACCTTCTGTCCAGAGATTTGGAGAGAGGTTAGATTCTCCTTGCTGGGATGTCCTATTTTCACCGACCAAGCAGGGCAGAGATATCATGAGCTTCTAGATTTCAAAGTAATCAGGAATTTGGCTGAGTCCGTGCGGATGTACGGCTTAACTGCCTCCTATACTGTGGCTCAAGTAGAGGCCTTGAATAGACACTGCATGACGCTGTCAGATTGGGCAGGCTTAGTCAAGGCATGCCTTTCACCTGGGCAGTATTTAGATTGGAAAGCCTTACTTATTGAATTTACAAATAAACAGGCAGTGGCTAACTCTGCTGCAGGAAATCCAGCATGGGATAGGGATATGCTGCTTGGTCAAGGTCGCTTTGCACAACAACAAACAGGATACCCACTGCAGGTGTTTGAGCAGATGAATCAGATTCCTATAAGGGCGTGGAAATCATTGCCCAACAGAGGGGAAGCTAGTGAAAACTTGACTCTCATATTGACTCCCCAGATGGACACACAGGTGATTGAGGTCATGGTCTCATCACCACGAGATATTGTGTCCACCCCCCTGGGGATCTACCAGATCCGGTGTTGATGTGGGCAAGAGGGTCTGTTTGTGTGTTTCCATAGGACCAGACGGAACCTCTTTGGGTGCTGGAGAGGTTGGTGAGACGCTGCAAGAATGAGGCTCCTGATCCAGTTGCCCCTGTGGATGTGGTGGATGGTCCCACAAGCACAAACGATGGAGCCGAGATGGGAGATCCTTTCGGTGTTCCAGAAGCCAATACCAGCTCTACATGATGTTCAAATTTTTCTATGCCTTTTTGATCCCTGAATTCTCCTTAAAGAGATAGCCCCTCTGGCTATCTATTCCTTGCTTCAGGGAAGATGAGTGGGGATGAGAGCCCTGGGATGTATGCTTGTTATAGAGTGTGTGTGTGTGTGTGTGTGTGTGTGTGTGTGTGTGTGTGTGTGTGTGTTTGGCACATGTGTTAGGTGCAGAGTGTGCGGGCCCTCACTTTCACCATGGTAGCGTAGGCTTTTGCTGCAGTGGAGGCGGGACAATTTCCTCAGATTCAGTTTGCTGCTCTAAAAGAAATTATGCTGCATTATGCCATGGGGTGCGAGGCTAGGCACTGCACAGAGGATAGCTTGCTGTTGGCATCCTGTGGAAGGCAAGTCTGATTGCATGAAGGTTCAGTGTCCTAGTTCCCTTCCCCCAGGAAAAACGGCATGGGAGCAGGTCAGGGTTGCTCTGGATAAAAGTCTGTGAGCCTAAGAGCCAATCCTGTACATGGCCCCTATTTCTGCACACTAGGGATTTGACCTCTATCTTCATCCATTAAAGCGTGGCTTGCATTTTAATAAAATAAAAAGGGGGAGATATGGGGAGCCGTGAGCAATTGCCATCATGAGCCTCCGCTGTGCCTAACTGGTAAACAAGTAATGTGTGCAGGTGCAAGAGTAAAATCGTGCCAAGTCACTGCCCATCCCGGGGCGTAGTAGTGGGGTGATGAGTGAGCAGCTAATCAGGAGCTGACACGTCACATGGAGGGGTATATAAGCAGCATAATTTTCCTTGTTCGGGGTTCTTCTTTCGCCTATGCAATCAATGCTCTCCCAATAAATGTGTGCAGAAGGATCCTGTTGCAGCGCCATTCTTCCTGGCCAGTTGAGCGTGTGGAAGAGTTTTTTGGGTGTATCCTTATTCTCACAGAAAAAGAAATCATGCGGGATTGGTGGATATTGTGTAAGGATGTGTGTGTGTGTGTGTGTGTGTGTGTGTGTGTGTTTGGGCACCCACTCATGCACACATTCAAATGTGCACATGTGCTATTCATTAGCAGTATGGGATGTTTTGTACTGTTAGGATAGAAACTATGAGTAGGGATGGGAAGTGCTGGTTTGTACAACCCTCAGCATTAAAGAACAGTGATGGCTAGAATCAAATGGAAGACCAATGGCAGCAAGTAATATTTAGAATGATTTAGAATTCTTGAAGTACTCGGGTTATGTGTCCGTAACTCTTAAAATGTTACTTTTCTCCTATAGGTCTCAGGTTCAGTGCAGCTGTGAATGGAGGTCCAAGGATCTAGCAGTTGCTCAGTCACACAAGGCAAAAAGGCAGAGAAAAGAGAGCAAATCTTCCTTTTCCCAATGTCCTTATGTAGGTCTTCAGCAGAAGGTGTGGCTCAGATTAAAGATGTGTGCAACTATGCCTGGATCTGGGACTTGCTTTGTCCTAGATGACTTTGAACTCAGATATATCCTTGTCTTAATCTTCTGGGATTCATAGCCACTATGCCTCAAGATCCACCATGCCCAGTTCCAGATCAGAACCTTGTAGATGGTGGGTTAGAGACCCAGAATCAGGCAGGAGGCAGAAGCCTGTGTAAGACAAGAAATGTCTCTTGTAAGACTATGCCAGGGCCTAGCAAACACAGAAGTGGATGCACACAGTCAGCTATTGAATGGACCACAGGGCCCCCAATGGAGGAACTAGAGAAAGCACCCAAGGAACTAAAGGGAACTGCAACCCTATAGGTGGAACAACAATATGAACTAAGCAGTACCCCAGAGCTCTTGTCTCTAGCTGCATATGTATCAAAAGATGGCCTAGTCGGCCATCATGGCAAAGAGAGGCCCATTGGACTTGCAAACTGTATATGCCCCAGTACAGGGGAATGCCAGGGCCAAAAAGGGGGAGTGGGTGGGTAGGGGAGTGGGGGGTTATGGGGGACTTTTAGTATAGCATTGGAAATGTAAATGAGCTAAATACCTAATAAAAAATGGAAAAAAAAGACAAGAAATGATGGAGACTCATCTAATTGTGTCCCAGCTCCTGTATGGTTCTTGGGAAGTGAAGACCAAACTCAAATCACCTGGCCTGGGCCCTTCAGGTCATTAGTCACTTCTGCTTGCAGTAAGCAGAATTCAGAAGTCTCTTCCTTCATCTCACATGACTCCCCCTAGGCATCAATTGGGAGCTAGTCATCTGCAACATGTCTGACTAGAAACACTTCGGAGAATATGGAAGACATATCAGGCCAGTAAGGAATGTGCTGCACCAAATTCAGTTGTCAGAAGCCCATCCTCCTCTCCTCCCCTACCCACACTACTGCCCCCCAACTCCCTGTATTAATCAAACAATGACTTCATGAAATTAGTGTGAAGGCTCTGTGCTCCTGGATCTCCATGTGGGGCAGTCTCTAGATGATCTTTCCTTCCTCCTCTGCTCCACACTTTGTATCTCCTATTGTGTGTGTTTTGTTCCCCCTTCTAAGAAGGACCAAAGTATCCACACTTTGATATTCCCTCTTCTTGAGCTTCATGTGGTCTATGAATTGTATCTTGGTATTCCAAGCTTTTGGGCTAATATCCTTTTATTAATGAGTGCATACCATGTGTGTTCTTTTGTGATTGGGTTAATTCACTCAGGATGATATTTTTTAATCCCATCCATTTGTCTAAGAATTTATTGAAGTCATTGTTTTTAATAGCTGAGTAGTACTCTATTGGGTAAATGTATCACATTTTCTGTATCCATTCCTCTGTTGAAGGACATCTGGTTTCTTTCCAGCTTCTGGGTATTATGAATAAAGCTGCTATGAACATAGTGGTTGTTATGTGTTAGAGCATCTTTGAGGTATATGCCTAGGACTTGAATAGCTGGGCCTCAGATAATACTATGTCCAATTTTCTGAGGAGCCTCCAGACTTATGATGATGATTTTAATAGTGCATTAAGGATACTTAATACATTTCCAGAACCACAATGAGAAATATTACCCTATATGTCTCTTAAGTATCTCTGTGTGCATGAATATAAGCTTGTATGCTCCCTATACATTTTCTTTACTAATGAACTCACATATACATATTTATGTTGACTTCATAGGTTATCTATAAACTACAGTCCTTTAGGGGGCATAGTAATATAGATCTCTTTTAACCATTTATTTAATTTTGTTTATTTAGGCTCAGTTTTTTTCTATCCAATATTATTTCATTCAAAGAATATTCTTTTACAATTTATTGTTTGATTTTTCTAAATGCAAAATCCCATCTCATCAGTTAATATTTTTACAATATCTTAAACATATGTATCAATGATTTTTTTGGTTTCCATGGATCTATATGAGTAATGCTGTGCAGATTTGCTCAACTGTGTAGATTTGGATCTTCCTCCCACCTCAGGTTGCTGTCAACACTTGTCTCATTATTCTGCTGAACAAGGCTTTAGTTGTTATGTACTTACATATTGTTCTTCTTCATATCTTCCACAATGGAGCTGTTGTCACTCTGTTTCTTCTCTTCTGACTTCTGCAGCACCTGCATGATTGAAGTGGAAACTTCTGCTAGTTCTTCACTTGTCAGCAATAAGCATCTGAAAGCTTAACTTTCATTACATGATTAAAAAAAAAAGACTATTGTAAAAAAAAATTCAATACAGTAATAGCTGTAAATTGAAATTAGTCTGTTGGAAAAATATTCAGGCAATCGTTATATTTTCCTTTTAATGAGGTACTTTGCTCTTTGAGACCTGATTGCTCATACAGTTAGAATTCTCTACAGCACATTATTTGCAACTAATTATAAGAATTTAACTTTAGAGATGAATATACAAAAACACAGTTGGTAATTATCATAATAAAATCTCAGGGGTATTTATATGAGGTATTTATATTTCCTAAACAAACTATTTCTTTTTAAATAAAACTTCAAAGATCAATCTTTCATTTGGAGTGAAATAGCTGAATAGACTATTATGTAAATGCTTTAAAATATTCTTAATAGAACAAAGATAACTAAAGAGTTATTAGGGCTCTATCATTATGAAAGAATGCAGGTTTAATTCTGCAAACCTCTGAATTCTGAAATAATAGATCATAATTATAAAGGCAATCGTATTATTGAAAGTAACAAAACAAATAATAGTATGTTTATTTCAATATATATCACTGTTGGAGTTGAACACATAGCATAATTGCATAAAAGCTAATTTTCAAACCTTGTTATTACTATACCCTGTTAAATAAAATAATTTCAAAATCTTTTACAAAGTCTATATGTTGCAGATGTTTTAAAACATGTAGGCATCAATTAATATCACTTAAAATTGTGAATTAATTTAAGTGATAGATTTATTGTATTTATATATGCTTGCCTTTTAGTTATGATAATTGTTTCATAATTCATAGGTGTTCAGAATTAGTGTTGCATTCTTTTATAATGGCAAAGCCTTAACAGTCCTTAGGTATCATATATATATATATATGTGTGTGTGTGTGTGTGTGTGTGTGTGTGTGTGTGTGTGTATGAGTATAACACACTACGTACAACTTCCTATTTCTTGAGAATATCATGCTGTAGTTACTCTTCTTTTGGTAATGTGAAATAATAACACACTTGGTAGCCCAAGCTAACTTTCAACTCATGACCATCTCCTAAGGCTGAGATTTACTGTGATAAGCCACTATACCTAGATAAAAGTAAGATAAAATAATTTTCCCAGTTCTGGAAGTTATATTTCAAACAGGAGGATACATACATATCCCCTATCTTGTCCTGTTTCTTCTGGTTCCCACAATCCACTTGCTCGCTCAGTCACCACATTGCAGAGAGAGATCTGTGCTGTCCTTCATATCCAATGAAGATGCTAATGAAACCATCCATTCCCTATCCTCACCTGCAACGAATCTATATCCAAATATCTTCTGCAGGCATCATTTCATGATTCCACCATTTTTTGAAGGTAAGACTTCGTTATATGGATTTTACAGTCAGATGTCAGTTATTAAAAATAGACAGTATTTTCAGTTCCCTTATCCTTTTTCTGATTTTTCTTGGGTATAATTCATTTCTGTGAGCTAAATGCAGATGTGTGAGATTAAAATATAAACATTTCTCACCTTACCAATACCATCATTGTTATAGTTGAAAGCAGAGCTAGTGGTGTTTGATGTTTTGAGATATCTCTATTTATTCAGCAGGATAAGAATCTCCAAGGAAGCATATTTTTACTAACATCTTCGCCAAACATGCACGTTCTCTCACAAAGAATTCCAGCTGCTTTCCTAAATTTTTAGACATCAGCTAACTCAAGCACCCCACTAGTCACAGGTGACAAATACTGCTCAAACACCTGCTTGCTAACAATATAACCTGGCTCATTTACTATCACGGCTTTCCTGCTAGTGTACCCATAGGAGATGATCAATAACTACTGAATGAAATGCTTCTACCTGCTAAGAAGAATAAATAAAGCTATAGTATTGGGTTAAGATATCATAGTCCCTCATTATCTCTTAGAGGGTATAGATACTTGTCATAGGAAATGTGGGGATTATGCTAGCCACCAGTACATTTTTACAACATAATCTGAGTATACTGTGGAGTCTTGTACAGTTTACCTAGGAAGGAGAAAATAGATCAGTTCCCCTGGGAATTCTTCTTGGATTTAGGAGAAACATGATTTCAGATTCTGCTCAGTTTGCTTTGAAAGCAAGCAGTGATCCAAATGATTAGATTCCTGCCACCTACCACTGGGAATCGTTGGAAAACAAGGTTTCAACTAGCTACCAATGATTCAACAGATTGCAAACTATTTGGCACGTTGCCCATAAGAACAGCTAGTTCTAAATGTTCTCACATAAAACAGAGAATTTAAAAAATGAAACAATATTTTTCCTATAAAAGATAACACAATATATTTTAAATGGAAGCGATAATGTTTTCATGTTACTTTTGTTAAATCTAAGAGTCTTAATTTTAGTGATCTAGTATAATTATTTTATATCTAACTAAATAGAATACATTAATTGCCTTTCACTGTAATATTATATATCGTGTTAATGACAATGAACAATGCCATTTCTTTTCAAAATCTTTGCATTGTATATTTGAAATTTTTATCCTCATTCATATATATGTGAATTCATAAATATGCATGTACACACACACACACACACACACACACACTTGTGTGAGTGTGTGTGTGTGTGTGTGTGTGTGTGTGTGTGTGCGTGTGTTGCTAATTTTCCTTTTACAATGAACTATTCTAATAATTCCCCTCTTAGGTGAGTAACTGCTTTCCAATTTTATTCAGAAAATGCAAATAAAATTATGAGAAATTTGAATTTTTTAATGAGGTCATCTAACAACTTGTATCAACTTATTCTGTTCTCAGAATATCAGTGATATTCAGGACAATGGCCAATATCTGTGCTTCTTCTTCGTTATCTTGATTGAGAATATTTCTTTGCCTCCTTTTGGGTATCATCAAGGTATATATGTTGCTCTTTGTGCTCTCAGCATCTCCTTGATCCCCTGCCTCCACCATATGTTCTTTTAAGGCACCAATTACTTGTCTAGTCCATTTTACAAAAATAAAAGTGAACAGCACCATCACAGGGATTTAGAAATGTAACCTAAGTGATCCCATATTCTCCCTTCCTCTGGGAGGTGAGAATCTTGGGAGCAATCTTTGAGTTTAATCTGACACATAGTGAAAGCATATCTGTTCTATGTTCACCTTTGTAATTAGCACATCTGTTCTTTAACAGCTTACCAACTTGAGCACCTAAGGCTGGACTAATCTCAGCAAAAAAATAGTGTATGACACAAAGAAAAATAGTAACAATTAAGTAATTGTTTTACTGTGAAGTAAGCCTTTTTAATTAAAGCTTAAATTTTAAATGATTAATACCCATGGTCTCTTTCAAAGAATACCACTGTCTGTCACATTACAGTAGTGACACTATTTACTTTGCCTGAGGTGAACGGTTTTAATTTGTCTTTTAAATGACTAAAAACACAGTTTTCAATATAAATGATTGATTTCAATAATAATCAACTGAACTCCTCTAATTACAACCTTTACAGCAGTAAAGTTTGTGTTTCAGTTTATAAAATAGTGTTTTTAAAAGGGATATTAAAATCATACATTAAACTACACTTATAAGTAGGTTAGGAACAAACATTCTCTCCTAAGATATTTATTTTATGTTTTCGATCCAAATAAATAAAATTATCTTAAAGAGTTATAACAAAGGTCAATTTAGATTCCTCATCATATGATTCTCCATGTTCCTAAAATGTGTTATATATGTAAAATATGGTGGTACTGATGTTGTAAATGCAAGTGTTCAATAACAGGCTTTCTGGATATATGCCTATGAATAGAGAAGACCAGAGACTTATCTCTACAAACTCAAGCACCATTTGATCATACAAGCCAATTCTACTTGAAGGGTGTTAATAAGATGCTAATGAGCAGGGAACCGGTGAACTCTGTGCGAATGACCAATTTTAGATGACTAAGAAAAAGAGATGTATATAGACCTGAACTTCTAGGATGAACAAAGAAAATGAACTAGTAAGTCACCAATAGTGTAAAATTAGTTAGCTTAAAGTAATGTAGTCTGTTTATATTTCTTTAGTCCATTCTAAACATTGTATCTTTTGGTCACATTATCTGTATTTTGTTATTGAGCAACATCTTCACTGGCTTAAATTTCTACTTACTAGAACTGAGATCTATTGTTTAAAATCCAATGTCAGCGAATAAGTTTCTGCTTTTAAAATACAAAGTATGGAGCTGAATATGTTAGGGCATGGCAACAATCCCAGTTCCGTGAAGAAACAGGCAGGAGATTTGACCATTTTATGACCATGTGGACTACGTGTGTTTAAGTATAATTTAAACTTCATAGTGAGTCCCTAATTTAATTACCTAAATACAAACACACACAAAAATTTTAAAAATAAATTCTAATTTATTCTATCTTAGATAACTGTACTGTAATCACTCAGCAAAAATAAAAGTTATAATAAAAACTAGACAAAAATAATTTAAAACTATATTACTTACTTTGTATATATAACTCATAGATATGTGAATTCATAAGTGTGTGTGTGTTGTTAATTTTCCTTTTGCAATGAACTATTCTAATAATTCACCTCTGAGATGAGTAACTGCTTTCTGATTTTATTCAGAAAATGCAAATAAAATTAAGAGAAATTTGACATTTTTCTATGAGGTTATAACAAGTTATATCTACTTATTCTCTTCTCAGAATATCAGTGATATCTGGGGCAATGGCCAATACCTGTGCTTCCTCTTAATTATCTTCTTTGTCTCCTTTTGTGTAACATGGAGTTATATCTGTTGCTCTTTTTGCTCTCAGCACATCCATTTTACTTATGAGTATGCATCTCTTAATTTAATTAAACTAATCTCATGAACTATTTAAGGGTCTTCCAAATAGAAAATCCCAAATACAAAAACACAAAATACAGTAAAAATGATAATTTGAATAGGTCATGATTCAACAGATTTATGATCTTGAAAAAATATTCATCTTTCAAATAATTCCAGAATTGTGTTCATAAAGTACGTGTCAACATTAATGGTTCAAAATATTACCAAAATTGATAACATACAAGTAAAATGAAAAAACACTCATTATTACTTTATTTTGATAAAGTAGAATTAATATCAATTAATTATCTATTTAGCCACATAAAAATAAATGTGTTGCAGTTCCACAATAAGACATCATTCAGATGTAAAAAAAAATGAGAACATGATCATTTCAGGCAAGAGATTAGGAGCTTAAAATATTACAGTGAGTGAGGTAATCCAGACCCACAAAGATAAGCATCACATGGTATATCAAAATATGAGAATTTTAGTGTTGAGTGTTTAGATCTGTGTCCAATTTGATGTACCTATAGTGTAGAGGAAATTCAGAAGAGTCACTTGGTGGTAGGTAGGGGAATAGACTGAATAGACAAGAGATTGTGATGGTTTGAGTAAGAGTGGTCCCCATAGGCTCATATATTCAAATGCTTAGTTACCAGCAAGTAGCACTATTTGAAAGGATTAGATAGACTGGGAGGAGTGACTTGGGAAGTGAGTCACTGGGAGTGGGATTTGAAGTTTCAAAGGCCCATGCCAAGTCCATAATTTCACTCTCAGCCTAGGGATCAGGATGTAGCTCTCAACTACTGCTCCAGTAATATATGTGCTACCATGATGATAATAGATTAAACCTCTGAAACTGGAAGCAAAACCCAAATTAAATATCTTCTTTTATAAATGTTACTTTGGTTATGGTGCCTCTTCACAGTAACATAATGGTGACTAGGAAAGGGATAGATTGTTAAAAATCATGTGAATAGGAATAATGAGGAAGGAGATTTAACTAGGTAGATTTATTAGAGAGGACTGAAGAAGGCTGGGGCAGGGACAACTAATATGAAGGCTGTTTGAAAATACAATTATACTGTTAATCCCAAATTATATATGTGTATGTGTTTGTATATGTGGGAGGTATATGTATGTATGCATATGCTTGCATATGTATATGTGAATATGTATATATAGTAGCTACCCTACACAGGAGATAACACTTCATCCAGACTCCATATGCTACCAAATACTGCCTAGGTTATTTAAACCTGAAAAGTGGCAAAACTGAGGTTGACTTTGCTAGTGCAAAATTACCACACAAATAGGATGGGGGTTTCCAAAGACAATCATGAGAACAAGAGGGCCATCTCAGTGGTGTCCATGTCCCAATCCCTGTAACTGCAACATTGAAATCAGCTGAAATTTCTAAAATGTAGCTTCCATGTAGGTTTTTCCAAAAACATCCCAAATCATTTTGATATTGAACCCAATGAGGCAATTACTTGGTGTAAGCCTGAGATCCAATGCCACAGCGGTATGGGTTAGGTTGTAACTAAAGGTGAGGACAACATTTTCATGGGATCAGAAAAATCAAAGTCACCTCTAGTGCAACTGTCAAGGGCACAAATCATAAATGTGTCCAGGAAACAGTTAGTTACAAGTTGTAGAGAACTTACAGCTGAAGAACTGCTGGCTCACATATTCTACACAGACAGAATGATTCTAGACTCTCTTACTTATGCTTCAGTGTGCAAGCTACCACAGTTCAGTACACAGAAACACTGTCAGGACAATACAAGGGACTTAGGGATCTGTTAAAAAGGGGGGTCATGAACAGGAAGAGGACTCCACAGGAAGACCAGCAGAGTCAAGTAAACTGGACCTGTGGATGCTCCCAGAGACTGACCAACCACCAAAGAATGACCACAGGCTGGACATAGGTCCCCTGCATGTATATAACAGATGTACATCTTGATCTTCATGCTGGTTCCCCAATTGTAGCAGGGACTGTCTCTAAATATGTTTTCTGCCTGCCTGTGGATCTATTTTCCTTTACTGCGCAACCTTGTCTGATATGAATGCCCTTATATTCTGTTTCTGGTGAAGGTATAAAAATGTCACCAGACCTTAATATCTTCAGTTCTTTTGGGGGAACTGAAGACTAGTAGCTCTCCAAGAATTCTCCAGGTCTTTAGCACCTGACTGAAATTGCTGAATGATCCTCTGTCACAGACTGAGTAAATTACAGCTTCTCAGCCTCTGCAGGATATATATTTCCATTATTGAATAGCCTAGTCACTATTATGCAAGCTTATTTAATAAATCTCTGTCTCTTTCTCTGTGTCTCTGTCTCTCTGTCTCTCTTTCTTTCTGTTTCTCTCTTTCTCGTGTGTGTGTGTGTGTGTGTGTGTGTGTGTGTGTGTGTGCGTGTGTGTGTATGTGTCAATATTATATCAAGTATGTTACTCTAAGGAACCATAATACCTCTCTGTGTATATCTTGGTTTCTCTAATTTTTTTAACTATAAGAAAATAAGTCATTCAATTTATTATACACGCTCATCCAACTTGACCTGATCTGTGTGTGTTAGAGAGAAAGAGAGACAGAGTCAGAGACAGAGAGACAGACAGAGACAGAGATAGAGATAGAGAAATGTATGTGAGAGAGACTATGTATGTGTGTCTGAATGACTGGAGATGAAGAAAGTGAGAAACAGAGAGAGAATGAGTGTGCATCTGTTTGCATGAGTATGCCAGTGTAGCTGTGTCTTTATGGACCTGGATGTGCTACAGTGTTAGTGGGGAGGTCTAATGACAACCTAGGTCAGTGTTGCCTTTGTCTTTCTTGAGACAGAGTGTCTTTGCTTTCTTGTGTATTATGCTAGTTATCCATGAGCATCTAGTAGGTCCTATGTCACAACTTCCTATCATCCCCTTGGAGCAAATTAGAATCACAGAGATTTGTCTAATATGTCCAATCCTTATAAGGATTTTTGAGTTCGAATGACGTTTTAGGCTTCCCAAGCAAACATGTTTATTCAGTTAGCCATCTACATCTCCAGGATGAACTATTTTAAAGGAAAAATAGGGTAACATTTACAGTTTCTGAATGGACAAGAATTTGGCAAGGATACTGGTGAAGACAATACAAAACAATAAGCTGAATAATGTTTGATATTAAAATATCTGCTTGCCAAAATCTTTATTATGAGTGTTAAAATTATCAAATATTAAAATAAAAATGATTTAAAAATAGGACTTCTCACTTAGACCAAGGTCTGCTATCCATAAGGGGGAAATTCTAAATCTATTGGAGGAAAATTTATCATTCTTAGGTTACACATATGAATTGGGTATAGATTTAACATTTCTTCCAACTGTATTGGGTATTAATATAATTTGTTCATATGATTTATAATGAATAAATATAGAATTGAGTATATTTATGGAATTGCATATAAATATATGTGTCTCTGTGTGTGTTTGTGTGTGTGTAATATTGATTACTGAAAAGAAAAGAATCATTAAAATATATTTGGTGAGATAAGGCATGAATTAATAGGTTTTACTTCCTTTTAGTGTTAAGAAAAATGTTCAAGGTATAAAGAGTAAAAGTGAATTCTTTCTATATTTGTTTAGGTTAACTCATTTTATTTTTATATTTTATCTTTTTTTCTCTTTAATATGGTTTATATACTAGGTTTTCAAAACTGAGCAGACAGGAAAATAAATTGATGTACCTATAACCAAGTATGGAAGGTCTATTATCTAGAGAGTTTCAGAATGGGATGTTACTTGTGTTTATCTATTTCTTCATTTTTATCTTATCCTCAGTTTCCTACTGCTCAGGACTCACAGGAGAGGTCAAGTCTTGATTGAATACCTTTCTGAAATGAATTGGTCCAGGGTCATCCATTGTTCAAGAATTCCTGGAGAATTTATTCTTGTCTGATATGAAATCTTGTCCTCTTTTTCATGGGCAAAGTCAAGGTGTTAAGTTTTGGCTCACAAAAGCTTATGTTGGCTTGTTTAGTCTAACCCAACATAAGAAACTGCTTCATGTAAGCTAATTTGCATTGTTCCAGATACTTCTAAGTCACTTAATATTCTACATTGTTTATTGCTTGTCTCTGATAACAAATTGGTTTATCAGGCTTTAATATTTGGAATTCTCCAAATGTAATAACATGAAGTAGTCATCTTCACCAGTGAGAAACAGAGGAAAGATATTCCTAGGTTTTAGGACATGCACTTGCCTGATGCACAGGGATAGTTATGAAAATCTTCCTGTTGAATATATATATATATATTCAATATATGTGTGTGAGTGTGTCTGTGTGTCTGTGTTGTGTGTGTGTGAGTGTGTGTGTGTGTCTGTGTCTGTGTGTGTGTCTGTGTGTATTCAATTCAAAGATGGGAAAGTAGACCGGGTAAGAGAGTAGAAATATTAGGCAGATATATTTGTTAACATCTACAAGTCATATAATCTTGTGTAAACTTACTATGTATCTTTATCTAAAAGGTTGATATATAGCATGAATATTAAGACATAAATGACAGTAAAGCATTTGCTCCCAGTTAGTATTAATAATTGTTTATGTTATTTATAGTTATTCGGTTTTGCTCTTCCCAAAAAAATCTTGATAAGAATATTTACATAAAGATAAATTTATGGATTATGCAAGATAAATTTTTCTAAAGCATAATTAATTTATGCATTTTAAAGATTTGTTGTTATTCATATAGTAGTGTG
This sequence comes from Mus musculus, assembly GCF_000001635.26. Classification (NCBI taxonomy): domain Eukaryota; kingdom Metazoa; phylum Chordata; class Mammalia; order Rodentia; family Muridae; genus Mus; species Mus musculus. Next base: position 61,871,000 of record NC_000071.6, read on the forward strand.
TGTTCCACTGGCCCAAATAGGGATCCATCTCAAGCAGAGGCTCCAAGGCCAGACACTATTGCTATGACGTGCTGTGCTTATAGACAAGAGCCTAACATGACCTCTGAGAGGCCCAACAAGCAGCTGACTGAGACAGAAGCAGATACTTAACATCCAACGAATGTACTGAAGTCAGAAATCATTGTGGTTGAAATATGGAAAGTCTGGGAGTAGTTGAGGAAGAGGGCCACATCCTAGGAAGACCAGCAGTCTCAACTAACCTAGCACTCAAGATCTCTCAGACACTGAGCCACCACCAGGCAACATAAACCAGCTGGTCTGATGTCCTCAACACATATACATCAGAAGACTGCCAATTCTGTCCTCAGTGAAAGGACACACACCTAACTCTGGAGAGACTTAAAGCCCCAGAGAGTGAGGAGGACTGGTGAAGAGGTAGAGAGCATGGGGTAGGTGGTGTGGGTAGGGCTGGGTGAAGTGGGGGGTGGGGAAGGTGGAGTGGGTAGAGTGGAGACATCCTCTGGAAAATGGTGGAGGAGGAATTAGATGAGGAACTGTTGGAGGGAAGACTAGGAGAGGGATAATGACTGGAATGTAAAAAGATTAAAGATAATTTAAAAGAATACTTTGTGTTTCATGTGTGTACAGGCATAATAAGGAACAAAAAAGGACATAGTTCCCCTGGATCTAGAGGTACAAGAGCATGCTGCCTGACTGTGATGCTGAGATCTAATTTCTTTCCTGTGAAAGAACAGCAAGTGAGCTTAATTTCTGAGATATCTCACTTTCTCTTCTTCGGTTTGTAGATATTTTATGTGATCTTTACTTCTTTAGTCTGAACGTTTCCCAATTACTAAATATAATACAGACATTTGATTATTTCCAGGATGCTCCAGAAAGAGAAAGCGCCCTCATAAATCATATAATCTCATGGAGACACATCTCGACTGGCAATTTGAAATGAAAATGAAAGATAAATAAGGCTGAAATTAGGACAGGCAATTTCCATCTAGATTAATGAAATAATGCATTAAATCTTGCAATAATCATAAAATTGTGGCATTCATTTCCAATAAAATATAGAATAGAAAGATGCACCAATTCTAAAAGAGGTTCTATAACAGAATTGGGCCAGACCACAGTGACCACTATGATTGTGTGTATTTATATAAGCACCTATGCCATATATTCCAAATCTTTTAACACATCGCTAATGGACCAATAATGCTGAATTATAAAGGACATTGATTTGTTGACAGCCCTGTAACTTTTCTTGGTCCCCTTTTTAATTATAATTTATTCTCACTAACAACAACAAAAAATACTCCTTCTTTATGAAAGGACAATAATTACACCAGTTATTCTCTTTAAAGATACAATTTGATGTCTGGAAAGATGGCTCTATAGTTAGTAGCAATCATTGTGTAATCATGAAGATTAGAGTTTGTATCTCAACATTTGCAGATTAAGTTGGGCTTTCTATAAATACCTGTAATTACAACTCTGAGGGATATAACTCTATCTTATGGTCCCTATGAACAAAAGCATGAGAAACACACAGATAGCTACATATGCATACATAAAGTCACACATATACATACACACACAAATAACTGATTTTTCCAAAAGGAGTAATTTGAATATTGACATATACTTTAAAACTACATGACAGTTATCAGAATATCTGTTCTGATTTCATCTTTGTCATATGAATTATATGCACCAATAAATATGTTTTCATCAATCCCCATTTTCTAGATTATTGGTATGTTGTTTCCTAATTTTTCAACCAAATTACCTAACATATGATAGTTCAAGTTTGCATGCAATTTTTTATCTTCCAAAATAAAATGTCCATTATTTTCAGTGGCTCTTGGTTTATTTCCAAGCAACGAAGTGGTGCCTAAGATTTATAGTGCAGAGTAATTTTTCATGCTCACAAATCTCCTTAAAATTCTCCTGTCTACATTATCATTGCATGTTGCAATAAAAGCACCCTATAGTTGCAAGTATAAATCCTTTGAAAACTAGAAAATTGTATAAATCACAATGGATAATACATTTATGTGTGTGTGTGCGCACACACACACACAAACAACACATATGTGATTTGGTTTTATGTATACCCGAATTTTTGTGGTGGATCTAAATATAAAACACAAGAGTGTCTCTTCCTTAGCCATTGGAATGAGCTCTCTTTTGTATTACTGATTATTTGGAGTATACTACTTACATTAGCTTTGTATTTTTGGTATGAAAATCCTTACATACTTTTCCCCCTATTTTGACTCTCTGGACACGTAATCTTTACAAATATTTGAGAGAAGAAATTTATTTAAGCTACTACATCAGAAAGGGTCAAAAGTAGCTACAGGATTTAAACACAGGGTCTTGTTCAGGCACTGATCAGATATGGCCCTTGGCTGTAACACACTAATTAGCCTGTGACTGATTACACTCTTCTAAATTGTGTGGTTTGGGGCCTATCTTATAGATTATGTATTCTTGTTAAAGCATGTCAAATAAAACTATTTTCCCTCAAGTTTGGAGATATTTTTCATTCCTTTAATAACAACCTCAGAATAAAAAATTAATAATGTTATCCAGGGAGTCATGAAAAGAAATACATAGAATTAACTATAAGGCAGATGCCCCATTAATCTAAACAACAATCATTGCAGGTACCACAAAATGCAGAGGCAGTAATTGTAGAATTATCAAACTGTGACGTTTTCTCAATTTGTACTAGTGGTAGAAATGCGATTCCTTTTCCCTGAGGAAGCCTGGAGCTAAGATATAGTATAACATGGTGAGTATCTAAAATACTCATAAATTATTCTGAGTTTTCCCCTTTGGAAAATGAAGTGCTCATTTTCCCAACATTGAACAACAACAAAAAAAAACTTCATGAAATCTTCCTTCACTTAGCTAATATTTCATATTTTTATCAAACTTATTTTTATATGATGCATTCTGATCAGGGTATTACTTTACACATCTTCCAGATCTTCCCCATATTCTCATCCACTCAAGGCCATCCTTCTGTTTCTCTATTTGTAGAAAGCAGGCAAATTAAAACGAGCAGGCATTAAATAAATAAATAAATAAATCAGGAAACACAGGAAGAAGAAGAAACACACAGCAAAACCAAAATAAACAGACAGACAGACAGACAGACAGACAAACAAACAAAGATAAAAATTAAGAGTAGGCTATATCCGTTTTTTGACTTTCAAACTTTGGAAAAGTATGGCATATTAAAGTTATGCAATAATCTATTCTTGTTTTAATTTCTCATTTACCCCTAAACTCGTGGACTCCTTTCCAAGAATTCTCATCGATCTATGGCTATAGCTTATTAGCAAAATGAAGTCTATCAGGGTTAAACCCTAGGTACAAACCCCACCAACTTGAAGAAGAAAAATGATTTCTTCTATTCTAAAAGATTGCTAGGTTTAGTACAAAATTTAAGTCTTGCAGTTATTGATTCTTTGCAGGATCTACTAGGTTTTTACACTGTCTTCCTTCCAGCCAGCATTTATCTCTCTTCCTTTTACACACCTAATGCACTCCATCCTTCTGTTCGTTCTTGACTCACTTTACCTCGGATGGGATTGAGAGCTTTGTGATCATTAGTGTCTGTGCAACCATGTTCTATGATTTTGTGTGTGTGTGTGTGTGTGTGTGTGTGTGTGTGAAAGTGCATTCATACCCTAGGTGCTAGCATGGAGATGAGAGGACAACTCTTCAGAGGTACTTCTCTTTTATCAACTTGTGGGATCCATAGATTAGACATGGGACATTGAGTCTTAGTAGAAGTGTTTTATGCCCCAGTACAGGGGAATGCCAGGGCCAAGAAGCAGGAGTGGGTGGGTAGGGAAGCAGGGCAGAGGGAGGGTATAGGAAAATTTCGGGATAGCATTTTAAATGTATGTAAAGAAAATATCTAATAAAAAATTAAAAAGGAACGTTTTTTTCTGCTGAGCTATAGGGATGGCAGCTCAATCATATATTTTAAGTTCTCTTTCCTACTTTGCAAAGCCAAATTTTACTCTTATAGTCACTCATCTATCCTCTATCAAGCTATAAAATAATTATTTTACAAGATGAGAAAACACTTGTTAAAAATTTCTGAACATTTCATAAAAGTTCAAATTATTTCTATTTTCATATATATATACTATATTCATATATATGCATATATTCCATTGAAATGAGTTCTACAAAACTTCATGTAAATAATAAATCATTTAGTTGATTTGTTTGAATATTTTTCCTGTTTTTATGACATAATATTAAGCTTACAAACTATTTATTAATGTTTTCCTGTCATCTTCTATCACCATTTAGTGTACGTGAAAGGATATGATATATAAATTCTAGTTTTGGTGCGCTCAATATATAATAACTAAGATGTGAAATACAATGTTATTACAGCAAACAGTAAGGCTCTTGTAATGCCTGAGAGATTGAATATATAATAGGCACGGAGAGAACTACATTTATTAGTCAACTTTAAAAATCGTTTCTGAGAAAAAGAAGTATACAGCCTGACTCTAAGTTCAATCAATTTAGGAGAAACATGTGATTTAAAAAAAATTTCCACAAGTCCCTTCCGGTTGGCACCAGCACCAGGTCATCTTGGGCACAGAGTTGGCAGACACCCCCAAGGTCTCCATAGGACTCTCCACACAATCTTAGTGCCAGCGGTGTGTAGAACACAACTTCTATTCCGTTCCAATCACTGGGGACCAGCATTAGGGAAGCAGAAAACCTGACCTGACCAGGGTCACAAGTTCCTTCTGGTTGGTGCCAGCACCGAATCACCTTGAGCACGGAGTCAGCAGTCACCCCCAAGGTCCTGAGAGGACTCTCCAAAGGAACTTAGGACCACCTGTGTGTGGAACACAACTTCTGTTCCATTCTAAACACTCAGGACCAGCATTAAGGAAGCAGAAAACCCGGCATGAGCAGGGTGACAAGTCCCTTCCAGGTTGGCACCAGCACAGGGTCACCTGGGCACAGAGTCTGCAGACACCCCCAAGGTCCCTAGAGGACAGCTTCTGAGGCAGACCCCGTTTCAGGCTCCAGACATCCAGGCACCATCCCTGCCAGAGGACAGGTGTCCTCCCTGCCCAGGATGGCTTTGCCAGAGCACCTAGGAAAGTCATTTTGGTTTCTGGATCCCTCTAAGACTAGTCTACACAGGTGTGAACTATAGAAGCTAACAGCTTTTGGGACAGGCCCTGTTTCAGGCCTTCATCTTCTGCCAGGAGGCAGGACCGAACTCCAGATATCTGTGCACCTTCCCTGAAAGAGGAGAGCTTGCCTGCAGAGAGTGCTCAGACCACTGAAACTCAGGAGAAGGCTACTTTGCCAGGTCTGCTGATAGAGGCAAACAGAATCATGGGAGGAACAAGCTCTACCCAGAGACAACTATAACAACTAACTCCAGAGATTATGGCAAAGGGCAAACATAAGAATCATACTAACAGAAACCAAGACCACCTGTCATCATAAGAATGCACCACACCCACCTCACCCAGTCCTGGGCATCCCAACACACTTGAAAACCTAGACCCAGATTTAAAAGCATATCTCGTGGTGATGGTAGAGGACATCAAGAAGGACTTTATTAATGCATTTAAAGAAATACAGGAGAACACTGCTAAAGAGTTACAAGTCCTTAAAGAAAAACAGGAAAACACAACCAAACAGGTAGAAGTCCTTAAAGAAAAACAGGAAAAAACATCCAAACAGGTGATAGAAATGAACAAAACCATACTAGACCAAAAGAGGGAAGTAGACACAATAAAGAAAACCCAAAGGGAGGCAACACTGGAGATAGAAACCCTAGGAGAGAAATCTGGAAACATAGATGCCAGCATCAGCAACCGAATACAAGAGATGGAAGAGATAATCTCAGGTGCAGAAGATTCCATAGAGAATATCAGCACAACAAAGAAAATGAAAAATGCAAACAGATCCTAACTCAAAACATCCAGGAAATCCAGGACACAATGAAAAGACCAATCCTATGGATAATAGGAGTAGATGAGAATTAAGATTTTCAACTTAAAGGGCCAGCAAATATCTTCAAAAAAATTATAGAAGAAAACTTCCCAAACCTAAAGAAAGAGATTAAAAGCAGTAAGGGAAAAACGTCAAGTAACATATAAAGGAAGGCCTATCAGAATTACACCAGACTTTTTCACCAGAGACTATGAAAACCAGAAGAGCCTGGACAGATGTTATACAGACAAGAGAACACAAATGCCAGCCTAGGCCACTATACCCAGCCAAACTTTCAATGATAATAGATGGAGTAACCAAAGTATTCCATGAAAAAACCCAATTCACACATTATCTTTACAGAAATCCAGCCCTTGGAAAGGTAATAACAGAAAAAAAAAAATACAAGGACAGAAACCATGCCCTAGAAGAAGCAAGGAAGTAATCCTTCAACAAACCTAAAAGAAGACATCCACAAGAACAGAATGCCAACTCTAACCACAAAAATAATATGAAGCATCAATTATTTTTCCTTAATATCTCTTAATATCAATGGACTCAATTCCCCAATAAAAAGATATAGACTAACAGACTGGCTACACAAACAGGACCCAACATTCTGCTGCTTACAGGAAACCCATCTCAGGGAAAAAGAGAGACACTACCTCAGAATGAAAGGCTGGAAAACAATTTTCAAGCAAATGGTCTGAAGAAACGAGCTGGAGTAGCCATTCTAATATCGAATAAAATCGACTTCCAACCCAAAGTTATCAAAAAAGACAAGCAGGGACACTTCATACTCATCAAGGTAAAATCCTCCAAGAGGGACTCTCAATTCATAATATCTATGCTCCAAATGCAAGGGTGTGGGGAGCGGGTGTGGCGGCAGTCCTAAAGGCGCCAGGGACTGCAGCTAAGTCATATGACTTGCACCTGACTTCCTCATATAAGACACAAACATCTTGAGTGCTGCGCAGGTGTACCAGGATACAGGTGAATCCAATTTGGTGGAGATTTGCCCCTGCTGCACTGATTAGCTGAAGCTGCGTGCCTGGTGAGGTGGCGTGGCCTGCTGTGCGTGGATGTGAACTGAGAGTATAAAAGAGTGAGAGGCCCAGGGTTCGGGGGAGATATAAAAACAAGGGAGATATAAAAACAAGGGAGATATAAAAACAGGGGAGATATATAAACAAAGAAGATATAAACAAGGGAGATATAAAAACAAGGGAGATATATAAACAAGGGAGATATAAACAAGGGAGATATATGGAGAAAGAAGAAACAGGACTGAATAAATGTGTGCAGAAGGATCTTGTAGCAGCGTCGTTCTTCCTGGCCAGTTGAGCGCGCGCAAGAAGTGGTGCCGAAACCCGGGAAAAGAAACATCTTCAGGCATGAGTGAAGACCCCCTGCTACAGGGAGGATTCAGAACTGCATAACGGGGAAGAAGGGGTTAATAAAGTGTTCCCGTAAAACAGACTGTTGAGAAGGATCCGGCGTGGATTCAGAACTCTTCAGCTGGGGAACGGTACTGATGAAGAGAAAGAAGAAAGATGAGGACGGAATAAACTGCTGTTAGAAGGACTGGTGGTCGCGTCATTCTTGCTGGTCGAGAGCAGATGTGACAATTGGTGGCCCGTACGGGGATCCGACTCCCCCACCGAGTTCAGAACTTTCAGCAGTCAGTGGTTGCTGGCAGGGTAAGTTCACGGTGAGTGAAACTTGCGACCCCAGGAGTTTGGGAAGGACCTCGGATAAAATAGAGGTGAGCATAAAGTTGCCAGGAAGTAGGCACAAAGTAACCCAGGAGTTTGGGAAGGACCTTGGATAAAATAGAGGCAAGCATAAAGTTGCCAGGAAACAGGCACAAGGTAACGAAAGGTTCCCGGCTTTGGGACAAGTTAAGGAACTATGATAACCTCGGTGTAGTGATCAATAGATCCTCGCTGTGTAGTTATGCTTTTTTCTCCCATTGACCCTTTGTGGGTAGGTCTGATAGTTTTGGTCTTGTTTGTTCTGATCTATGGACTCTGTTACTGTTTGAATCAAGAGGCAGTCAAGACAGGTCAGAAAATCCTTATAGAGCAACAAGAAAGTATGTCGGAAGAGAAGGGCTTAAAAAGAAAAAGGAAAAAGAAAGGAGACACAGTGTTATCAGGTGGACAGAAAGGACAAAATAAAAGAGCCGAGGCGGAGGAGGAAGGCGAATTAGCTTCTGTGCCTCCTCCCTATGCCTCCTCAGCAGTGAAAACTTGACTCTCATATTGACTCCCCAGATGGACACACAGGTGATTGAGGTTATGGTCTCATCACCACGAGGTATTGTGTCCATCCCCCCTGGGGATCGAGTAGATCAGGTGTTGACGTGGGCGAGAGGGTCTGTTTGTGTGTTTCCACAGGACCAGATGGAACCTCTTTGGGTGCTGGAGAGATTGGTGAGACGCTGCAAGAATGAGGCTCCTGATCCAGTTGCCCCCGTGGATGTGGTGGATATTCCCACAAGCACAAACAATGGAGCCAAGATGGGAGATCCTTTCGGTATTCCAGAAGCCGATACCAGCTCGACATGACATTCAAATTTTTCCACGCTTTTTGATCCCTGAATTCCCCTTAAAGAGATAGCCCCTCTGGCTATCTATCCCTTGCTTCAGGGAAGATGAGCGGGGATGAGAGCCCTGGGATGTATGCTTGTTATAGTGTGTGTGTGTTTTGTGTTTGGCACATGTGTTAGGTGCAGAGTGTGCGGCCCGCACTTTCGCCATGGTAGCATAGGCTTTTGCTGCAGTGGAGGTGGGACAATCTCCTCAGATTTGGTTTGCCGCTCTAAAAGAAATTATGCTGCGTTATGCCGTGGGGTGCGAGGCTAAGCACTGCACAGAGGATAGCTTGCTGTTGGCATCCTGTGGAAGGCATGTCTGATTGCATGAAGGTTCAGTGTCCTAGTTCCCTTCCCCCAGGAAAAACGACACGGGAGCTGGCCAAGACCTCTCTGGGTGATGAGCCTAAGGGATGGTTTTGTGTAGGGCCCCTATGCTTGCACACTGGGGATCAGACCTCTACCTTCACCCATGAGGCTTGCTTGCAGCAATTAAGATCTGGCCATAGATTAATCAACATCCTGGCCTTTTGATGCACCTGCGGCAAGCAAAACACAATCTCCCCAGGTGTGGCTTGGCATGATAGAGAGGTAGTCAGTGATAAGACTCCCTGGGCATGTCACCAACCTAAGACAGGGATCAAACCAATGCTGTTTGTCACCCAAGGACGGGTAAGGGGCATGGCTGCTGGGGGCTATCTACAGACATTCTCTCTGCCAAAAAAGAAAAAAGGGGGAATTGTGGGGAGCGGGTGTGGCGGCAGTCCTAAAGGCGCCAGGGACTGCAGCTAAGTCATATGACTTGCACCTGACTTCCTCATATAAGACACAAACATCTTGAGTGCTGCGCAGGTGTACCAGGATACAGGTGAATCCAATTTGGTGGAGATTTGCCCCTGCTGCACTGATTAGCTGAAGCTGCGTGCCTGGTGAGGTGGCGTGGCCTGCTGTGCGTGGATGTGAACTGAGAGTATAAAAGAGTGAGAGGCCCAGGGTTCGGGGGAGATATAAAAACAAGGGAGATATAAAAACAAGGGAGATATAAAAACAGGGGAGATATATAAACAAAGAAGATATAAACAAGGGAGATATAAAAACAAGGGAGATATATAAACAAGGGAGATATAAACAAGGGAGATATATGGAGAAAGAAGAAACAGGACTGAATAAATGTGTGCAGAAGGATCTTGTAGCAGCGTCGTTCTTCCTGGCCAGTTGAGCGCGCGCAAGACAAGGGCAGCCACATTCATTAAAGAAACTTTATTAAAGCTCAAAGCACACATTGCACCTCACACAGTAATAGTGTGAGACTTCAATCAACCACTTTTGTCAATGGACAGATCATGTAAACAGAAACTAAACAGGGACACAGTGAAACTAACAGAAGTTATGAAACAAATGGATTTAACAGATATCCACAGAACATTTTATCCTAAAAAAAAAAAGGATATACCTTCTTCTCAGCACCTCACGGTACCTTCTCCAAAATTGACCATATAATTGGTCACAAAACAAGACTCAACAGATACAAAAGTATTGAAATTGTCCCATGCATCCTATCAGATCACCATGGACTAAGACTGATCTTCAATAACAACATAAATAATAGAAAGCCAACATTCACGTGGAAACTGAACAACATGCTTCTCAATGATAAATTGGTCAAGGAAGGAATAAAAAAAGAAATTAGAGACTTTTTAGAGTTTAATGAAAATGAATCCACAACATACCCAAACTTATGGGACACAATGAAAACATTTCTAAGAGGAAAACTCATAGCTCTGAGTGCCTCCAAAAAGAAACTAGAGAGAGCACACACTAGCACCTTGACAACACACCTAAAAGCTCTAGAACAAAAGAAAACAAATTCACCCAAGAGGAGTAGACTGCAGGAAATGATCAAACTCAGCTGCAAAATCAACCAAGTGGAAACAAGAACTATTCAAAGAATCAACTAAATGAGGAGTTGGTTCTTTGAGAAAATCAACAAGATAGATAAAACCTTAGCTATACTCACTAGAGGGCACAGGAACGACATCCTAATTAACAAAATCAGAAATGAAAAGGGAGACATAACAACAGATCCTGAAGAAATCCAAAACACCATCAAGATCCTTCTACAAAAGGCTATACTCAACAAAACTGGAAAACCTGGATGAAATGGACAAATTTCTAGACAGATACCAGGTACCAAAATTTATTCAGGATCAGGTTAATGATCTAAACAGTCCTATATTGCCTAAAGAAATAGAAGCAGCCATTAATAGTCTACCAACAACAACAACAAAAAAGGCCCAGGACCAGATTGATTTACTGCACAGTTTTATTAGACCTTCAAAAAAGATCTAATACCAGTTCTTCACAAACTATTCCACAAAATAGAAGCAGAAGGTACTCTACCCAATTTTTTCTATGAAGCCACAATTACTCTGATACCTAATCCACAGAAAGACCCAACACAGATAGAGGACTTCAGAACAATTTCCCTTATAAATATCGATGTAAAAATACTCAATAAAATTCTCACTAACTGAATCCAAGAATACATCAAAACTATCATCCATCCTGACCAAGTAGGTTTCATTTCAGTGAAGCAGGGATGGTTTAATATATGAAAATCCATCAACATAATCCATTATTTAAACAAACTCAAAGACAAAACCACATGATCATCTCGTTAGATGCGAAGAAAGCATTTGACAAAATCCAACACCCATTCATGATAAAAGTCTGGGAAAGATCAGGAATTGAAGGCCCATACCTAAACATGATAAAAGCAATCTACAGCAAACCAGTAGACAACATCAAAGTAAATGGTGAGAAGCTGGAAGCATTCCCATTAAAATCAGGGACTAGACAAGACTGCCCAATTTCTCCCCACCTATTCAACATTGTACTTGTAGTCCTAGCCAGAGCAATTCGACAACAAAAGGAGGTCAAGGGGATCCAAATTGAAAAGGAAGAAGTCAAAATATCACTTTTTGCAGATGATATGATAGTATATATAAGTGACCCTAAAATTCCACCAGGGAACACCTAAACCTGATAAACATCTTCAGTGAAGTAACTTGATATAAAATCAACTCAAACAAGTCAATGGCCTTTCTGTACACAAAGGATAAACAGGCTGAGAAAGAAATTAAGGAAACAACACCTCTCTCAATAGTCACAAATAATATAAAATACCTTGGCATGACTCAAACTAAGGAAGTAAAAGATCTGTATGATAAGAACTTCACCAAAAAAAAAAAAAAAAAAAAAAAAAGCCTGGTGTGGTGGCGCACGCATTTAGTCCCAGCACTTGGGAGGCAGAAGCAGGCAGATTTCTGAGTTCGAGGCCAGCCTGGTCTACAAAGTGAGTTCCAGGACAGCCAGGGCTATACAGAGAAACCCTTTCTCGAAAAACCACAAAAAAAAAAAAAAAAAAGAACTTCAAGTCTCTGAAGAAATAAATTAAAGAAGATCACAGAAGATGGAAAGATCTCCTATGCTCTTTGATTAGCAGGATCAATATAGTAAAAATGGACATCTTGCCAAAGCCATCTACTGACTCAATGCAATCCTCATCAAAATTCCAACTAAATTTTTCAACAAATTAGAAAGTGCAATCTGCAAATTCATCTGGAATAACAAAAAACCTAAGAGAGCAAAAACACTTCTCAAGGATAAAAGAACCTCTGGTGGAATCACCATGCCTGACCTAAAGCTTTACTACAGAGCAATTGTGATAAAAACTGCATGGTACTGGTATAGTAACAGACAAGTAGACCAATGGAACAGAATTGAAGACCCAGAAATGAACCCACACACCTATGGTCACTTGATCTTTGACAAGGGAGCTAAAACCATCCAGTAGAAAAAAGACAGCATTTTCAACAAATGGTGCTGGCTCAATAGGCTGTTAACATGTAGAAGAATGCTAATTGATGCATTCCTATCTCCTTGTACTAAGGTCAAATCTAAGTGGATCAAGGAACTCCATATAAAACCAAATACAGTGAAACTTATAGAGGAGAAAGTTCGGAAAAGCCTCAAAGATATGGGCACAGGGGAAAAATCCTGAATAGAATAGCACTGTCTTGTGCTGTAAGATCGAGAATCGACAAATGGGACCTCATAAAATTGCAAAGATTCTGTAAGGCAAAAGACACTGTCAACAAGACAAAAAGTCCACCAACAGATTGGGAAAGGATTTTTACCTATCCTAAAGCAGATAGGGGACTAATATCCAATATATATAAAGAACTCAAGAAGGTAGACTCCAGAAAATCAAATAACCCCATTTAAAAAATGGGGCTCAGAGTTAAACAAAGAATTCTCACCTGAGGAATAACGAATAGCCAAGAAGCACCTGAAAAAATTGTTCAGCATCTTTAATCATCAGGGAAATGCAAATCAAAACAACCCTGAGATTCCACCTTACACCAGTCACAATGGCTAAGATCAAAAAGTTAGGTGACAGCAGATGATGCAAGGATGTGGAGAAAGAGGAACACTCCTCCATTTTTGATGGGATTGTAAGCTTGTACAAACACTCTGTAAGTCAGTCTGGCAGTTTCTCAGAAAATTGTACATAGTACTACTGGAGGATCCTGCAATATCTCTCCTGGGCATACATCCAGAAGATGTTCCAACTGGTAAGAAAGACACATGGTCCACTATGTTCATAGCAGCCTTATTTATAATAGCCAGAAGCTGGAAAGAACCCAGATGCCCCACAACAGAGGAATGCATACCGAAAATCTGGTACATTTATACAATGGAGTACTATACAGCTATTAAAATCAATGAATTTATGAAATTCCTAGGCAAATGGATGGACCTGGAGGGCATCTTCCTGAGTAAGGTAACCCAGTCACAAATGAACTCACATAATATGTACTCAGTGATAAGTGGATATTAGCCCAGAAACTTAGAATACCCAAGATATAAGATACAATTTGTGAAACACATGAAACTCAAGAAGAATGAAGATCAAATTGTGGACACTTTGCCCCTTCTTAGAATTGGGAACAAAACACCTATGGAAGGAGTTACAGTGACAAAGTTTGAAGCTGAGACAAAAGGATGGACCATCTAGAGCCTGCCATATCAGGGGATCCATCCCATAATCAGCCTCCAAATGCTGACACCATTGCATACACCAGCAACATTTTGCTGAAAGGTCTCTGATATAGCTGTCTCTTGTGAGTCTATTTTGGTGCCTAGCAAACACAGAAGTGGATGCTCACAGTCAGCTATTGGATGGGTCACAGGGCCCCCAATGGAGGAGCTAGAGAAAGTACCTAAGGAGATAAAGGGATCTGCAACCCTATAGGTGGAACAACAATATGAACTAACCAGTAACCCCTGGAGCTCGTGTCTCTAGCTACCTATGTATCAGAAGATGGCCTAGTCGGCCATCAGTGGAAAGAGAGGCCCATTGGTCCTGCAAACTTTATATGCCTCAGTACAGGGGAATGCCAGGGCCAAGAAGTGGGAGTGGGTGGGTAGGGGAGTGGGTGGGGAGGGTATGGGGGACTTTTGGGATAGCACTGGAAATGTAAATGAAGAAAATACCTAATAAAAAAATTTAAAAATATTTTCCAATTATGTCTGTGTGTGTGTGTGTGTGTGTGTGTGTGTGCGTGTGTGTGCGCACGCGTGTGTGTGTGAACACATGTTTGTATGTATGTATTGCTCACACTTAGGAATAAATTCTCAACAACATGTATGAAATATTCAGTTTAAAAACTGAATACAAGAACTCACTCACATGTGTAATTTTATATGTTGACAATTTTTGGTTAAACCTTTTAATTTTTTCAGAAGTTGAAAACATATTATTACTTTTATTTATTGATGAAGTTAATTTGGTGATTTACTATGCATATTCTCCAACATAAATATATTTATACAAGGTAATAATATTAAGGAGTAAAGATATTCTTGTTAATTGACAATAAATTTTGTGATTTTATTTTAAGGTATCTAAATACTTTATGAAAATCTTTATACCATCATGCACTAAACAGTGTAAATGGTCCCTAAAATATGGCTACTCTTCTAAAATAGCCAGGTAAATATGAATAATAAAATTCTTCCACCAATTGACATTCTTTGAGTTTTCCATGGGTTCCACTGTAGTAAGTGGTCATTATAGTTATATGGCAGTGCATTTACATTTTATTCAGGTACTAGAGTTAATAGTTTACTTATGTCACAATGTGTAATTTCTGCAAATAAACAATGACATAAAAATATATTACTCAATTTAGATAAGATTGGAGGTGCTAAAAACCTAGCTAAATAACAAGTAAATTAAAATTCGAACCTAAGATATCTAACACCAAAACTTTTTGATGCTTTTACTCATTTGCTTTAAACCACATCCTCATTTACATGACTTTATATGTGTAATATATTTATAATAAAGAGAACTTTACATTTACCTGTAAAATTGAATGACAGTGATTTTTCCTGTCTATGAAAAATGTCAAGATAAATATATTTCTTCTTTAAAGCATGATCTTTTTCTTGTAATAAATATAATAAAGATATATTATTAATAAAAATTTCAACTCTCTGTAAATTCTTACTTGTAAAGTCACAGCTATTTCTCTTGCTATGAAATAACAATGATTTTTCCAGAATATTTTCTGTTGAACTTTTAAAAGATAGAAGGATTATTTTGTAATACAGGTAACTCATCCTCCTAGATTCAGTGTTTTCAGTAATTTATAAACATTCTTCGTTATAACAGTTATTGTTTTTTTAAAATGATGCTAGTAGTAGGTGACCTCTAATTTTGGATTAAAGACTATATTAATTGACTGAAGTTAGAAATAATAATTACTAAAATACTCAGCATTTCCTTTTGTCTGTAATTCATCTCCAAGTGCACTGCCAGACTCTAAGGTTTGTAAGGTTTGTGCAGAACTATTTGTTATACTTCCTTTCAAAGACTAATTTGTTAGTGTTCTCTAGATGATATTTAATTAAATAATAGAATTATTTTACTTAGAAATATTATGTTTCTGCTGGGAAATATTCTCTTTCATTTTCTTTCCCTCTCCCTACCTCTCACACTTTTGACTGTTTGTAGCAGAAATGAATTATGATTCCCCAAACAGAGGACATTTTCTCTTTACTGGGTACCCTTAACTAGTTAATTATCTGTACCAGGCAAAAAACAGGCAACTCTTTTCTGAAGAAATGAGAAAATATTTCTAAATAAAATGTTCTCTCCCGAGAAAATGATATTCACTTGTTTTAACCTTTTAGTGAAAGGATATGTCTTCTAATGAGTTGGGAGATTTTTTTTCCTTTATGTTAATGTTATATTATTCCTGTTTTGTACTAAATTAATGTCTGAGGGAAATGAATGTCAGAAATTTGGCTTAGCAGTATTTTATTTCCTTCCAGTCCTTTCCTGGAAGAAACAAAAAGGAATATAAAGTCACTTTTATAAAATGTACTGATTTAATCAAGAGAGACATCAACACATTAATTCAGCTTCCAAATTATTCAACTTAATCTCTGTAAAAAAAATATGGACTTTAAGCCCTATTTTATAATCGTATCTTCAACTTTACAAAAACGTTACACAACTCACATTTCTGAATCAGTCATATTTGCATTGCATTTCTCCAAAATGTTTTTCACTCATGGTCAATATAGACTTTTCACTAAAGCAAAAATTGGAGCTAACAATCTACAAATCAAAGCTAAAATGTAGAAAGGTAGATAAGCTTATCCCATCTTCCAGGATAAGGCTAACTTCACCAAGTATCCTGAGTATTTCTGCAGTGTGGAAGTTTATTCCAATACATAACAATTTTTACTGTGGAGTACTGTAAGGGTTATCATTTTTCCCTGGGGGCTGCCATATTTTCACACTGAAGGCTACACTAGAGGGTATTCTCCTTTCACAACTTTCTGTTAAAGAAATATTTTGAAGATCCTAATACATGAAATACAAGATAAGTTAGTTCTTCATGGACGTTAAGAAGTGCTGCACAAAGTTTAACGCAGCACCTATACCATCTGTCAGCAACTCCTGCATCTTACACCTATCCATCTGATCCTAGATGAAGAGAGACTGATTATTTCAATGAATGAAAGAGAGGCTGCTGGTAATACTTTATCAATTAGCTTGAGAAATCAATAAACAGATAACAGAAACCAATAAAATGCTGTTATAAATAAAGTCTTCTGCATTATATGAAATTAAAAAGATTTTTTGTAACTTTTTTTTCTTCTTATGGGTCCTCCTCTATATGAGTCTAAAAATTATGTGTTCTAATGTAAACATATCTTAAAACAAAGGCTTATGCTAGGTCCACAGTATGATATTTAAAATATTACAGTAAAAAGCAGCCTGAGTCTATTTGCTGTATTGTGAGTCAATGGACTATGTCAGGAAATGGTAAGGTAAAACAGATCTGAGCTCCCAGCACCTGGGCGAACAGCTGAGACACTAGGCTCCTCCCTGCTCCCTGACAGATGTCTAGCCTGGACCATCTGTCCACACTCCTCACATTGGTCATGTAGCCCAAGAGTTCTCCATGCTAATGAGGTAGCTAGAGACCCTGAGGGTTTCGTCAATAAGCGCCCCCCCCCCACTCCTTGCAAAATGTATTTAATCTCTGGTCCACTCTGAGAAGTTGGTATGCATCCATTTTCCATGATGAACAACTAATAAACTGTATAAAACTAAGGATTGTCTCATCGAGAATGGCAATGGGGAGCATGGAGAAGGCCTTCACCTAAGAGAAGCAGCTTAAGTCTCCAATAGAAGGCCTGTCTGCACCTCTAGACAACAGCTGTTACCTTCACCAATAAGCAAAGCCAGAGTTCCTATCCCCCAGCCCCTGCCTAGTTGCTGTGCTCAGACCATGGGCCCCAGACTCTGCTTTCAACTCCTAGCAACTCAACAGCTCCTGAGTGTCCAGGAGTCTGGGAGAGCCCGGGTCTGGACTCAATGCTAGCCAGTGAACCCCCAACACTTATTCCCCACTTGTGCGCTTCTCCAGAGGCAACTGGAGGCCTGGAAGTCAGAGAACTCCAACTCCCCCTGCCCCATACACACACTTCCTGGACTGCTTTTTCCCACCCCTGGAGTGGTGTCTCTGTGCTTCCCTGAAACCCAGCACCAGAGAGCAGTGGCTTGGGAAAAGAGCAGTCAAGCTTCACAAGGTTTGCCTCCCCAGTGGCCCGGATCAGCAAAGGGTGGAATGGGGGCCCACACTATTTTAATTCTAAAAGTTTTTCAATAATATTTTTAAGTTATGCTTCAAATTTTTCAAAACGTGCATATGATATATATGGATCATGTCCATCCTTTACTTCATGCCCAGGATCCCCCATTACATCACTCTACCAACTTCAAAAACTACTTAATGAATTATTTATTTATGTCCACTGAATCCAATCAGTGCTGCTCATATAAACATAGGTGTGGAGTGAGCCAGTGGACAAGCACAACCTGCCAGTAGCTAACCACCAAATAAAGTTACTCTCCCTTTCTCAGCACCTATCAGGTGCCAATAGCTGGCACAGATAATGATGGGGATTTGTTAGTCCTTTATCCATATATTGGAATTTTTTGATAACTATTTTTCAAATTAATATAATAACATCATTTCCTTTTTCCTGTTCCTCCCTCCAAACACTCCCATGTTCTCCCTTGTCTCTCTTTTTTCCCTAATATATATTCCTAGATTTAAAACACACACACACACACACACACACACACACACACACACACACACGCAACCTTATTAGTCCAGTTGATTTTACCCATATGTACATGTGTTTAGAGTTGACCATTTGTTATTGAATAAACAACTGATGCAGTGTTCCCTGAAGAAGAGTGTTCCTCCCCTTCTCAGTATTTCTTAGGTCTCTGTAATTTCTCTGGTGGGTTAAGGAATCCTGGGCTTTCCCCTTCTGTGTGAGAGCGGAATTGTGTACGTCTTGGTCAGACCAACTTTAGAAAGTCTTTTTGATGAAACTTCATCAATATAACTTGTGACATTTCTAGAAAACATAATCCCACGATAAACTTCTGGGTTCTCTGATTTTCGCAGTGGCAAGACTGTTTTAGAGGCAAGGCGATTTTACTCTGCATAGTTGTTTACAGCTCTTTCCATTTACTCACAAGTTTAATTTTATTGTCCTGGTGAGTAAGAGTTCACTGTATCTATGTGCCACATTTCCATTTTGCCTTTCTCAGCTTATTGTCATCTAGGTTGATTTCATTTCCTTGATATTGTGAAGAGAGAGTGTGTGCAAATATATCTGTAGTAAGATTTAAAAATCCCTTGGTGTATGATGGGAGATGGCAGGGCTGAATTGTATGATATATGTATTCTTAAGATTTTTTTTTCCTAATGTGGACATTACATTTCCACCAGCAGTCAAGAGGATTTCTCCATTCACTGCAGCCAATCATTTGTTGTCATTTGTATTTCTCATGATGACCATTGGGACTGAAGTGATATATCTTAAAGTAGTTTTCATTTGCATTGTAGTAGTAGCACAGAATATTGAACACCTATGGTATATTTATTAGTTTGTTTATTTATTTATTTATTTATTTATTTATTCTTCATTTCTGCCTAGCCCATACTTCCAGCCTCCCACAGATCACTCCTCCAATTTCCTTTTAAAAAGAGCAGGTGTCCCAGGGATATTAGTCAAGCATGACAAAAAATAAAATAAGACTAGGCAAATGTCCTGATATCAAGGGTGGATAAGACACCCTAGTTAGAAGCAATTGGTCCCAAAGAGATCAAAAGAGTCATATTTCCACAGTTAGGAGTCCCACAAGAATATTAAGGTACATAACCATAACATAGATGCAGAGGTCAGATGCAAGCAGGAACTGTGGTTATCCCTTCAGTCTCTGTGAGAACTGTGAGCCTTGATTAGTTAATTCTATGTTCTTGTGGTGTCCATGACCCTGCTGGCTTCTAAGATCCTCCCTTTCCATCTCTGCAATATTCCCCAAGATCTACCTAATATTTGACCCTGTGTGTTTGTTTCTTCATTTGCACCTGTCAGTTTCTAGATGAAGCCACTCAAATAACAACTATGCTAGGCTCTTGTACTGGCTAGTTTTGTGTCAACTTGACACAGCTGGAATTATCACAGAGAAAGGAGCTTCAGTTGGGGAAGTGCCTCCATGAGATACAAATGTAAGGCATTGTCTCAATTAGTGATCAAGGGGAAAGGCCCCTTGTGGGTGGGACCATCTCTGGGCTGGTAGTCTTGTTTCCATAAGAGAGCAGGCTGAGCAAGCAAGTGGAAACAAGCCAGTAAAGAACATCCCTCCATGGCCTCTATATCAGCTCCTGCTTCCTGATATGTTTGAGTTCCAGTCCTGACTTCCTTGGGGATAAACAGCAGTATGGAATTGTAGGCTGAATAAACCCTTTCCTCCCCAATTTGCTTCTTGGTCATGATGTTTGTGTAGGAATAGAAACCCTGACTAAGACAAATTGGTACCAGCATAGTGGGGCATTCCTGGGACAATCTGACCATGTTTTGGGGAGGACTCTGGAAGGACTTTGGAACTTTGGGCTTGAAGATCCATTCATTGTTAAGAGCTCTGTCAGATGTTGTGTAGGAGCTTGGAAGATAATGTTGAGAACAGTGCAGAATATGGAGGCCTGGCTTGTGAAATTTCAGAGGGAAAATTAAAGACTCTTTTCAGGGCCATTTCTGTTTTGGTTGTGAAGATTCTGTAATTCTGGTTAGCTGGGGCTGAAGAATCAGCTATGATTAACAAGATACCGGAACTACTAAAACAAAACCTTTGCATTACTGAGACTATTGATGCTGGTTAGCTGGAGCTAAGAAATCAGAGGTGATTAAGTAGAGACCAGCATCATTGAGGTGACATCTTCTGGGAAGTGTTTTCTGAAAGCACAAAGAGGCTGTGTTCCAGAGATAGCCAAGGTTGTACTCCTGCTGCAGCAGGACTTGGTAATATGTAAGGGTCACCCAGGTGGTACTGGTTTTGAAAGCATGAAGGGGTCACTCAGAGCAGCTGAGGCTCAGCACTGTGAGAGGCCATGGAAGGCCATTGGTGAAGGTGCAGCCTCAGTTGCAATTGACGGCCCAGGACTGAAGGGGTCAGGCAGTGTTTTGGAGATGCCAGTACCATGAGATGACCACCAAGAGCAACAGCAGCAGCGGAGTACAGGCATCTGGAGCCTAGAGAATGACGCATGTGCTACAAAGGGCATGGCTGGAGAAGTGACCCAAGCCCTTGGAGGAGCCCAGAAGATCTTGAGTTGGATCCCAGACATTGGATGGTTGGAGATTGAGCTTTTGATTGTGACTGTGCCCTGATATTTTCCCTCTTGAAGGAAGAAACTATTTTAGTGGAGCCCACAGTTAAAAGACTTTTAATTGTAAAAAGACTTTGGATTTTAAAAGAGATGGATATTTTAAAGAGATTGAAAATTTAAGAATATATAAAGACTGTGGGACATTTAAAGTTATTTAGACCTTGGGGATGAATAAGAATGTAAGGGTGGAGGCTTACTAGTGATGTGTTTGTGTGTCAAGTTGACAAGGGATCAATTGTCTACCTGTGATCTATTATATATCTGCTTCCCAGGGAAATCGATGCATGCCCACTTGAACTATCCCTGCTACTTATCCTCTCTGGGTTTGCAGATTATAACATGAGTTTACAGCTAATATTCACTTATATATGAATACCTACTATGTTTGTTATTCTGGTTCTGGGTTATCTTATTCAGGACTATATTTTCTGATTTTTATCCATTTGCCTATGAATTTCATGATGTCATTTTTTTAAAAGACAGTTGAGTAATACACTCCATTGTGTAAGTGTACCATATATTCTTTCTCCATTCTTAGGATGGGGGACATGGAGGCTGTTTCCAGTTTCTGGCTATTATGAAAACAGTTGCTATGAACATAACTGAGTTTGTTCTTCTTTTGAGAACTTTCTCCTCAGTTTTATACTCCACTTCATAACTCAGATGTTTCCTTTCTTTTGTGTTTTGGGCTCTTTGTATATTCTAGATACTTAACATTTGTTGCACGTATAGATGACTTAACTTATAATACACATCTTGTTTAGAAATAGCATCCATTAAGTCTCAAATTAGAAGTTTCAAAGCTCCAAAAGGACCATTTCCAGGAGAAACTTGAAATTTAAAACTAAGTAAACCACAGTAGCTGTGGCATAGAGGCATATGTTGAGTCATAGGCAGGGGAGTCAAACATCTATATCAAACACCCAAGTCTCATGTTACATTGCAGAAAAGGAAACATAAAGAGTGGAAAAGCTGGAATACCATTTGTTTGGTTGTATTTTCTTTATGTATAAAATAGTCCATTATTTAGCTCAGAAACCTGGAATGTGAGAGGCTTGCAGGACTCCATATGAAATGACTTAGCCAAAATGCCCAACAGTGGGAAGTTGGAACCTGAAAAGACCATGTCCAGTAGATAGCAGAATCCTCAGAGGAGGGATGGGGGTGCCAACCTATCTTCAAAATTTCTGACGCAGAATTGTTGCTGTCTAAAATAGATGAAGCAACAAAAAATGGAGCAAAGACTGAAGAAACCAGCTCAACATGGGATTTATCCCATGCATGGGCACCAAACCCTGATTGCTGATAACCATGTTGTGATTGCAGACAGGAGCCTAGCATGACTGTCCTCTGAGCGGCTCTACTGAGACAGGTGTAAATATGTGGGGAATTGCAGGCTGGTCTCCAGTCCAGCTGAGGTCTGAACCCCGATGGTCATAATTCACCTACATGACATGGTAGGCGTTCCTTCATGCTTCTGGAACTCCAGCCCCTGTCTAAGGTACCACCTCCCACAGCCCCAACAAGAGAAACATGGTCAGTAGTCACATAAGCAATGGCCCAATGCCGGGCATGGTGGCGTACTCCTTTAATCCCAGCACTCAGTAGACAGAGACAGGCAGATTTCTGAGTTTGAGGGCAGCCTGGTCTACAAAGTGAGTTCCAGGACAGCCAGGGCTATACAGAGAAACCCTGTCTCAAAAAACAAAAAACAAAAAACAAAGCAATGGCTCAAGCTTCTGACCTTCTGGCTAAACTCCTCCCCAGTTACCTAGCAACAGTGAAGACCATAAAAAGGGGTGCTCAGCCCCCATCTCACTCTCTTACTCCTTTGTTCCTCTACCTCTCACTTCTCTCACTTCTCTCTCCTCTTCCCTTTCTCTTTGTCTTCTTCTTTCCTCTCCTCTTTCTCTCTCTTTCTCTCTAGCCTTTCCTCTCTATCTTTCCACCTTCTCTCTTTGCCCTGCATTTCTATAATAAAGCTCTTAAATCATAGTCTCTGCTCCTTCAAGTTCCACTGCGCACTCTGGTAAGTGATGGGAATCTCTTCCCCTATTCCCTCTCTCCCACAACCCTGGTGGCTTTAGCAAGTATTTCCGGGGTAGGGGGTTCCCATACAGGACTGCCCCTTGACCACCCCCTGAAGAGTGCGATAGAGGAATGCCCACCTTAGGGATGAGTTGATAGGGTAGAGAGCAACCCTCCCATGCCTGACAGACCAAAAAATAGGGAAACTCTGGCGGGGCATGAGCATCTTTTTCCTATCCCACTTCTCCCCGGGCCCCCCACCCCCACCCCTCTTTATTGTGTTCCCAACATAAATACTCAGAGCCAAATGTTGAACTGAGGTCAGGACCCCTTTGGAAGAGTTAGGGGAAGGATTGGAAGGGGATGGCAATCCCCTAGTAAGAGCAACAGTATCAATTAACCCCAGAGACTAGAGCACCAACAAAAGAGCATATATAGAGTCAGGTCTCTGGCCCCAGAAACATAAGTAGCAAAGGACTGCCTTGTCTGGTCTCAGTGGGAGAGGATGAGCTTAATCCTGTAGAAACTTGATATTCTACAGGAAGGAATTGCTGGCCAAAAGGGGGCAAATAGAGGGGGGTAGGTGGCTGAGGGAGCACCCTATCAGAGGCACAGTAAGTAAGTAAGTAAGTAAGTAAGTAAATAAATAAATAAATAAATAATGCCATAGGAGGCTTTTCATTCAATTCCTTCCTATACCCATTATACTATTACCTCATAGTTTCATTCATTATGGTAAGGGAGCTGTATGAACTTTGGAGCCATGCTAAGAGGGAAAGGCATTCATCTCAATCAAGATGAGTTAAATTGTGCCATGTTTGCATATAACTCTAAAATCATTTTTGACTTCTGAAATATGGTGGACATAACACTTTTTTGATTGTGATGATGTAATACTTTTAATATTTTAAGTTTGTTTCCCTTAATGCACTGCATTTTGTTGGTCTAGGGTTCAAAGTTGAAACTGTTTGGTTTTACTATTGCCAACTGTAAACCCAGTTAGTACTGAATGCATTTGCTGATGGATGTTTAACATAACACCCAGTATATCATCATGCTGGTGTCCGGCACTTGGATTGCAGAACAGAGGTCATGAGGCAGTCAATGAAGCAAAAGAAAGGATAATCCCTGCCTTAGTTTTCACTCAGTGTGTTAGTTACTTTTGATTGCAGCAGTAAAATAACAGTATTAAATAAGTGTATAGAAGTCAAGAGTTTATTTGAGCATACAACTCCAGAGGAATAACAGTGTACCATGGACAGGAAGCATGGGGTAAAAGGCAGGTATCCTCCCTAGAGCATGAAGAAAAGAACTCAAACGCAAAGCCTTAGAGAGAACTAGCTATGGTGTGAAGCTTTTAGTCTCAAAATACACTCCTGTTGTATAAAATATACAATATACAAAATATAAAATATACAATATGTACAATATAAAATATAAAATACCTTTTCTCTATCAATGCTGTGTTATCTAAACCTCTCCAAACCATGCCATCAACTGGAAACCAAGTGCTAAAATTACTAGGTCTGTGAGGATCTTTTGCTCGCAGACTGCCACACATTCTCAGCATGAGCTGTTATTCACCACATACCCAGAGCAGTGGATGCAATTAGCCAGAAACAGGCACCTCCAAACCTATGAGTCCAAAGAAACCAGCTGACTTTTCCTTTTTATAAGTTCATTTTCTCTGTTTTGTCAGTATAGTGATGGAAAGTTAAGTCGTAAAGTTTTACTTGAATTTCCCAGTCACTTCGATGGAGTACATTTTCCTCTTAATGTTCTTCAACTCTGCTTTCTATTAATAGTCAAAAGCCAGTATGATTTGAATAGGAATGATTCTCCTTGATAGGTGAATTATATTATGTCAAAAATTTATCAGAGTCAGTTCTCGATGAAAGAAGCTAATACCCTTGGATCTGCCCTCTACTCCGTGTTTTTAAATTCTTAAGAAGATTCAGCTGACAAAGCAGTAAAACAAAACAAAACAAAAGAAAAACAAAAAATGTGAGGCAAAATCCATAACTTGACTTGCTCTTTGAATCAAAATAAATAAATAAATAAATAAAAACATATCTGCACTGTAGGAATCTATATATCTTTGTAAACAATTAGATAACCTATAGCACATTGCAGATTCAGTGCCAAGCTCAATTAGGCTTAATGAAAAAGGAAAAAAAAAATCAGATCCTGGATACATTGTAGATTCTGACTCTATTCTGAGTTAATCACGAATTCTAATCTCGGATATTTGCAAAACAAATGAGTACTAATCTAATACTAATTTACTTGGTTAAATGTTGAAAGTTAAAGTTGTAATAAGTGTTGGAGGTACATTAAAGAATAGAATCCATTCAGCATGAAGTGTGAATCTATGCACGTGTGGCAGAATAGCTCGTGGGCAAATCTGACCTGTTACCAGAAATAGCTGGTTTGAAAGCTAAAATGGAGGCTTGGTAATGCTCTTTTCTCAAAGCATAATGCAGATTCATCATGCCTTTCCTGCGGGTAGATGAAGTGCTGACATTACAGTTCCTTGCAAAACTCAGCGTGTTCAAATCCAAAGGGACAAGCTGCTTGAGAAACACTTTGCTTCTCTGGAGGCAATTTACACTGCTGTTGTTGCTCTGAAACTTTGTCTACACTATTTCTCCTTTTAAGAAACCAGTTTAAATTATCTATGCTGTGACCTTCAATTCTCATTCACCAGAACATATGTAACCCTTATTTAAAAGAAAAGGATATCCATAAATTATGTAATAGTGTATACATCTAAGCTGTATCTACTATATGTATTGTATCTCTCATTTACACACACACACACACACATATATATATATATATATGCATATATATATATGAACTTTATTTGTCTCTATTACTTAATAAGCCATGTTATTTCAAAAGCCATGCACCCCCCTACACAAACAAGCCCCCCTCCCCCCCACACACACAACTGAGCTTTAAATTTCTATGTCATCACAAGGAGGTCGGCATCATTTCTGACACAAATGTCATCTTCTGCTTGTCCTCATTAGCAACTCAATTATTATCGTAATACCCTCCTATTGTTTACTGTATGGTCTTCAAGAAATTGCTTACAGTGGAATGATTTTGTACAAAGTTGCCATGAGGATATGATCATGCTTAGGTATATCTGCTGACACAGTTGTCTTTAAATCTTTGACTTAGAATACAGTGACCATCTTCTCTCCTTCTTATAGGCCTTTGAAATGCTGAGTTGTATTTTTCAGCAGAGCTGGACTTTTGTGACTAGTTGGAATAAAGGCGTAATGATGCAAACTTATGAGAATTTTGGTGAATTCATTTATAGTTGTTATTATTCTCATTTTTCTAGCAGAAATAATTCCAGCATCCTCCTTGTAAAATTACTATAATAATGCAGAATTAATATAGGCAACAAACATAAACTGTGCTTATAAAACAGAAACTTTTATGCACATATTTAATGCTCCTTTTTATTATATAAATTCAGATAAATACAACATACAGTCTATAATTCCATTACTTAATTTTCTTCTAAATTTAGATGTTTTATAAACCATATATTATGATGTTTTCAATATTCTTGATACTTATAAATTACTTCACATGTTTTTAACTATATACTGAACTACAAACAAGTCATGGTATTCTACTAGGGAGTTACTGACAAAAGCTTGCAGAAAATCTTATGGAAACTTTATAAGAAGTATTGTGAGAACTACAAAAACTATTAATAACAGTAGGATAAGAGGACATTGTTGGCAATGATGCCCAGGAATGATTCATTGCTTAACAAAACATTTAAAAATTGTACAAGATAATTATATGATTTCCTTGTACCCACTTTCCTCTCTGACCAGAAGACCTCCAGCATTTCTGACTATTACTTTAAAGTGTTCAGTTGACTTCCCCAGACTCCTTCCTGAAAATGTTCTAAAATGTTTTATTCATTTATTTATTTTACTATTTCTGGGCCCCTATCTAGTTTGGCATATATTATATGCCTTCCTGAAATACACATTTAACAATTGGAAACTATGATATGCATAGGAGAGAAACCATGGTAGTTGTTTTTCTGAAACTGGGTTACTTTACTCCATGTGAGATAAATTTTCCTAATAATTGGACAAATTCTACTTTTTTAAACTCTTAACCTTAATGCCACATTAAGAAACTCAGTTTAATTGATTTTAGAAGGGTGATTTTTGTTTGCTTGCTTGTTTGAGACAGTTTTTTAAAGCCTAGGCAGGGCTAAAACTTGCTAAGGACATTTAAGGATCCAAGTTCTATGAATACCCTTGAACTCCCAATCTGTCTTTACCTCCCAAGGGCTAGGATTATAGATCTGGGCCACCATGCCTGATTGAGAGCACAAGCCTTTTAATCTTCTTTAGAATACCATAGGAATCAAATGGTACTGGATTAAGATTATATAATTTTATACATTAAAGGAAAAAATAGATTGAGTTAAATGTTTGACAAGATGCTTTTGATTCATTTGAAAGCACACTCATGTTGTTCCACCTATAGGCGGAACAACATTATGAACTAACCAGTACCCCGGAGCTCTTGACTCTAGCTGCATATGTATCAAAAGATGGCCTAGTCGGCCATCACTGGAAAGAGAGGCCCATTGGACACGCAAACTTTATATGCCCCAGTACAGGGGAATGCCAGGGCCAAAAGGGGGGACTGGGTGGGTAGGGGATTGGAGGTGGGTGGGTATGGGGGACTTTTGGTATAGCATTGGAAATGTAAATGAGCTAAATACCTAATAAAAAATGGAAAAAAAAAAGAAAGCACACTCATTCATGTTATCTAAAAAAATCCATGTTCACCCTCCTGCACACTAAATAGGTATAAAGTCAAATTTACATTATTCCAACATTGGTAGAAGGAATATTCTTTCTGCAAATCCAGTATTTTGAACATTAATAAAAGCTATCTTGTATATCTTAGAACTCTTTCAAACACTGGACCACCAAACAGACAGCATACACCAGCTGCTATGAGGCCCCCAACACACATACATAGAGCACTTCAGGTCTGTGTTCACTCATAGATGATGCACCTAACCCTCAAGTGACTGGAGGCCCCAGTAAGTTTAGAGGTCAGGTGGGGTGGTGGGTGGGAGCATTCATGTGGAGACAGGGTGGGGTGGGGAGGAGGTGTGGTAAGTGGAGTGGTCAGGTGGGTAGAGAGTGGCAGGGAATGGAATATGGAGTGAAAAAGTGATATACAAATAAAATTAAAGAACAACAAAAAAGAAAATTTAAAATCTTGAAAATAATGGTGAATTTATAGTCAAAGGGTAATTTACAGGATATAAGCTATTGGCCCATATATCGATGTTTTTAGTTCTAGCTTTAAAAGTTCATACATGCGTTTGTGTGTGTGTGTGTGTGTGTGTGTGTGTGTCTTTGTGTGTGTGTGTGAGTGTGTTGCTTGTGAAGTAATGACTTAGTGATTAAGAACACTGGTTGCTCATTTAGAATAACAAAGTTAAATTCCTGAAACCTATACAGTATACTATATAACCATATATTCATTACTATATTCTAAGTGATCAAATAACATCTCCACATCTCCAGGCCTCTCGAGGTACCATTGCAAGTCCATGGTGTACTACCATACATGCAGACAAAATGCCCATACACAATCAAAAAGAAATAATAATACTAATTAATGTTAAAAGTCTCTGGACAAGCTCTGTTACATGACTGATATGATATTGTTTTTATGATTAGTATCCTGATATTCTATGATACTCTACTGATATTCTTGATGGTGATTTGGCAATCTTGATCTCAGTGTCTATAAAAGCCTCATCCACCAAAGATGTGAATTCTTTATCTTTTTTTCTCATTTTGTTTTTTCCAGGCTGTTCTTGCCACTAACAAACCCCAACTGACATAAAAATGTAAGCCTTGATGGATGATCCAATGCGGTAGCAAATCGTGTCATTGTCTGACATAATCCATGCACATTTCCATTCTCATAACTTCTTCAAAATTCAAGAACATATTTAAGGTAACACAATGCTTCCAAACTGTCCTTAGGGATTTCCACTCTTATTGGCAGTCATTGCTGAAAGAGGAAAGGAAATTCAGTGTGGAAAAGCTTTGCCAGCTTATTGCCTTTATATTATCTTCGATGTAGCAGAACATTGAATCTATCATTTCTAAGACTGTTCTGAGAATCTCCTAATTGCAGCACTTAGAATGAAGAGACATAATTTATCATCATTTTGTTTGCAATTGCAGCAATGTTGCACTCAAATTCAAACGTACTTTCCTAATTTCATTTCTGAAGGTTGTGTTGACCTTTCGTTCATATTGGAAAAATCCTAACTTCCCATTTCTAAAGTAAATCAAGCTTATTCCAAAATAAATGGCTTGTACTTTTACTTATGTGTTTGCATATCAATATGTTCATGTGTTCTTGATACAGTATATTGTTTAAACTTTTTAATATTTTCAATTATGACATAAGTAAATCATTTCTGGATGCTCTTTGATTTCTCAAAATTCTCCCATAATTTTCCTTTTTTTTCTTTCAAATTCCTTGACTTTTTCATTGTTTGTTCTTACATGCATGTACACATAGAGACACACAGATACACACACTCTTCTAAATCCATAAATACAATATACCTTATCTGTAAAATGTTTCCACATGTATGTTTTTATATTGGATAACCAATTGGCAATTTTCTCCCTGAGTAAGTATTTCTTCCACTTCCATCATTCTTTATTTTTCTATAGTTCTTTGTCCTGGGTAGAGGATTCATAAGAATCCCCCACCTCCTTAACCATGTACATTGTTGTCCTTGTTCAGTACATGTTTATGTGTTCATGTTGATGAGATTTTTATGGGTATAATTTCTGATATTACTACAAAACATAATCTCACATGATCCCCTGACTCTTAAAATCTCCCCAAGTCCTTTGTCCTCAATGGTCCCTAAAAATCCAACAAAGGGGTGTTCTGTAGATCTCAGTTTGTATGGGAATCCAAAACTACATTTTGATTGATTGTAAATCCCTGTTATTTTTTTTTTCAATCATGCAAAGTTCCCTTAATGGAAGTTAGAACTACACTCATCTGTGGATAAAGGAAGAAATATGTATAATGTTGTTAGTAACTAGGTATTATTCTGTTTAGTCAGTAGTCATTGTGTATTTTTCTCCAATAGCAGTGACTTCACTAGCTCTGGTAATGGGCTAATGAAATACCAAGCATAGTTTTCTTTATAATTAGTGTACCTTAAGCCAATGTAGAGGGCTGTTGGTTATCACAAAAGTAGTTACTGCCACTATTGTACACTTAGGGTTACCACACTGTGCTAGTGGTGTTGTGCAGACGTGGCCTGAAAACTTCTTCTCTGAGAACTAGCATTTATATCACCAGTGTATTATTATTAATTAACGTTTATTTCATTTTATATATTGAATAATTTACAAGCATGACTATCTCTGCACTACATGTGTGCTGTGAATCTCAAATCCAGAAGAAAACATCCAAGGTCATGGAACTAAAATCATTGGAACCACTGAGTGGATGCAAGGAACCAAACCTGTTCCCTCTCCATAATAACCTATTGTTCAACCACTAAACCAGTATGATTCAACACATTATACTTATTCTACCTTATTTCATCTTATACAACCATGATAGTGGCAGCCATTTGGTATGTCACATAACATCTTAGTAGGTTTTTAATTAAAAAGTGATCTGACAGGCAGATTCAGTCAAACCAGTACTATTTGTCACAAGCAAATGCTTATCAATTCCTATAGAATCTGTCATATGACTTCACACAAATTATGTGCTGATGTAGAAATTTTGGGAAAAATTATATGTGTGTGTGTGTGTGTGTGTGTTTCCATATTGATTTTGCATGATTTTTGCATTATCTTGTAGTCTTAAATATCTTTGAATCTTTAATATAGTAATTTCAAGCAGAGAGGAGAATCACTGCAAGCCTATTGTATATTTGGTTTTTGTTTATGTACACTTTCATTTAATGTCTATTTTTAGAGATAAGAAAAGTTTTTTAAATGAATAAAACATATGCAATAATTGAAAGAGAATATTATCTACAATCACTTGCCTTCATTGTGGGGAAATTTTAATCCAGCCACATAGCTGATCTGGCAAGGCATAGCACTAAGAACTTGTAGGTCTGTGCATTGTGGCACAGATAAAGAAATGCCTTACATCCCAGGATAGGGAGGTAAGCATTTTTCTGAGTTCAAGGTTAACTTGGTAGAGAGCAAATTTCAGGTAAAGAAAAGCTTGAGTCCAGGTGTGGTAGTTCAGACCTTTATTCCCAGAACTCCAGCAACAGAGGCATGTTAGATCTGCATTCTACTCAGTTGAGTCAGTGTGGTGACAGACAGTGCAGTGGAGTGAAGCTCCAGCAGTCCATGTTGTAGAGTTCAAAGGCAGTGTTTCATAGTGACAGTTTTACACAGACAGCTGTCAGAGTGAACAAGCTATACAGCTGTAGACAGAACAAGCTAGAGAATAAGGAGGTAGACGATTAAAACAAATTGTCAGCATTAGTTTGAGTCCAAGCAGACTAACTTAGTGAAAAGCAGAAAGAAGTCAGATTAAATTAGTCCATTTGTAGAGGAATTTTGAACTTGAACAGCTAAGTTGAATGAGCCAACCAGAGTTCAGAAAGAGCTAGAAAGGGTGAGCTTATTCATCAGTAAGCCTCTGAAACAAAAATTACAGCTGGCAAATAAAAATTGTTTTTGTATGCCAGAACCATTTAAATATATATTAATATATTTATCATATTTTATTGTATTATTCCACCATTCACAATCTAATTTTGGTAGAACACTTGTAAGTATATATTTATCCATTTCTTTTTTGCTATGCTAATTAATATTTGAAATTTAAGTTTGTAGAGAAGTGTTCCCTGAAGATCCTCCTGATTTTCATAAAGTCTGTTGCAATGTTTCTATTTCCATCTCTAATTTTATTCAATTATGTTATGCTTGGCTGGTTTAACTCATGTCTTGCCAATTCTGTTTATATACTTTCTTTAATCTAATGAATGACATATATTCTTTGTATTGTACTTTTGTTGCAATTTCTACCATTTTTTGCTTTTATATATATTTTAAAGAATTATTTATTTATTTTATGTATATGAGTACACTGTTGCTGTCTTCAGACACACCAGAAGAGGATATCAGATCCCATTACAGATGGTTGTGAGCCAACATGTGGTAACTGGGAATTGAACTGAGGACCTCTGAAAGAGCAGTCAGTGTTCTTAGCCACTTGAGCCAACTCTCTAGCTCACCTCTGATCTTTAATATTTTATTCTGTCTACAGATTGTAGCTTCCCTGTTCCACTTTTTTATAAATGAAATTTAAAGTGTGCTTGTTTTAACTTGACATAAGCTATGGTCATTTGAAGGGAACCTCAATCAAGAAAATGGCTCCTTAATATCCAGCTATAGGGCATTTTTAAAACTAATGATTGGTAGTAATATCCCAGTCTATTGGGGGTGGAACTATCCCTGGGCTAGTTGGTGATCTTAGGTTATATAAGAAAGTAGGCTGAGCAACCATGACTACCAAGGCAGTAAGGAATATATCTCTCTTGCCTTTGCATCAGCCCCTATTTCCAAATTACAGCCCTGCTTGAATTCCTGTTCTAACTTCATTCAGTGGTTACTATTATATGTAAGTGTAATCTAAATAAACTATTTCCTCATCATCTTGTTTCTTGGTGATATTGTTTCTTCACAACAACAGTAATGCCAAGACAGTGCCATTACTTTTTTTTTTATTTGAATGACTACTGGAAGAAATTTCTTTACCCCTTTATGTATTTAAGGATATACCAACAAATGAAAGGAACACACAGAATAACAATGCAACTAAGTATTGTCTATCTATCAAGCAACAAATGTGCCGGTTACAAGAAAGTACATAAGTACCCAAAGAGCTGCAGGGGTCTTCAGCCCTATAGGAGGAGCAACAATATGAACTAACAAGTACCCCCAGAGCTCCCTGGGACTAAACCACTAATCAAAGAGAACACGTGATGGGACTCATGTCTCTAACTGCATATGAAACAGAGGATGGCCTAGTTGGCCATTAACGGGAGGAGAGGCACTTGGTCTTGCAAAGATTCTATGCCCCAGTATAGGGGAATGCCAGGGCCAGGAAGCAGGAGTGGGTGTGTTGGGAAGCAGGGGGGTGGGGGAGGGGATAGGGAATTGTTCAAGAGGAAACTAGGGAAGTGGATAGCATTTGAAATGTAAATGAAGAAAATATCTAATATATATATATATATATATATATATATATATATATATATATATATATAATAGAAAAAAGAAAGTAGTTAAAACAGAAGTTTATTTTAACAAAATAAGCCACTTCAATGAAGACAACTAGCAGTTCCCCCCTGACATGTGCAATTTAATTACTTCAAAGACATGAATGTAGAAGGGGAAATGTTTGTAGAAATGTATGCTTACAGGACAGAAAGAGAAAAATAGAGGTAAAAGGGGAGTAGAAGATACATTATAAAATCCAACTAGCTGTACAAGTGATATATATTAGTAATTTAAAAATAATGTGAAGCCTTGTGGGAAACAGAAGAAAGTATGGAAACAATCATGGGTGTAATCCAGATTAAATAATTAAATATCATATTTATAATTATAGAAGTCATCATTGATTTCACTAACTGCATCCTCCTTCTCTCATCCAAGCATCCTGTCTACAAACTTTCTCTCACTGTGCGATATCTCATCACTAAAACCTGAGGTTTTTCAGATTAAAAGCAGTACCTTTTTTTTTTCCTTAAAAAGAAATTAACTATGGTATTCTTTGACTATAATCTCTGAAAATCATAAGGTTGATAAAGGCAAGGACAAATTAATTTTATGAAAAAAGATAAGCTGAAATAGAGATTTATACAGAAACAGGTTAGTACCTAACAATGTTAACAACATAAATGACAACAAAAAATCAAACAAAAACAAAAGGCAAACAAACAACAGGGATACTATGTAAATAGTAGAAGTTGAGTGACAGTAGAAGAAACTTTTAACTTGAGGTAAGAGGAAAATACATGGAAAATTGGATAAAATATGATGGATAAATGTTGGAAATCTGATTAAACCCTGTGTTACTACAGCCTTTGATAAGGAACCACGAAACCTGTTTGCTTACCTCCAAGTACTAAAAATATAACTGCATGAGATTGCCAGTGAGATGGCTCAGCAGGAAAAAAAATTATCACTTGCTCTGAGTCTCAGGATTTCTGTTTCCCTGATAAAACACCAAGGTCCATCAGCCTGTGAAGTTAGGAATTCCCAGCAGTGACTCGGGGCTGGAACTGATACACAGACTGTGGCTCACTGCTTCCTGTCTTGCTCTATATGACTTGCTCTGACTACTGTCTGATGCAATTCAGGACCACCTGGCAGGAGTGTAACAACTGACAATAGATTGAGCCCTCCTGCAGCAATCATCCCTTATGCTTCACTTCAGGCTAATCTAATTGAAGTATTTTCTCAACTCAGTTTCCTTCTCCTCAGATAACCAAGCTCAACGATGTGAGTGCGAGTACTAGAACCCACATAAAAAGCCATATGCCATGGTGTACATCTGTGTCTCCAGAACTTGTGTGTGACTTTCCTAGATGCTCACTGGTGGACAATGCAGCAAAAACTGTGAAGTGCCTGCACTGGGAGGATGCAAAACTGGCCTCTGACCTTTAGACACCCATTGTCTCACATGAACACCAGCACATATGAATGAGCACACATGCACACGTGCACATCTACTTATGAGGGAAATCACAAAGCAACAGAATGCTATTTGAAAGTTGTGTGGTCTCAAATTTTATGATGCATGCCATTTTCCCTATAAGCCCTCCCCCCAATCTGTTTGAAAGATAGGTACTGTCAAAACCCATGTTTAAACTGGAAGTTAGCCTTTAGCAATTGGCAAAGGCACAAAGCTACTGTGAAATGGGAACTACCACCTTTACAAATGCATTTATACTTGGAAAATCTGCCTGCTTTATGTGCATTGTCCCCAAAGCTCTCATGTTAATTCCATGATGGACAAAATATCTAATTAGAAGCAATTTGATATCAACCAGTTATCTGCATTAAACATTAGTATTACCATTCATTGTAGAAGTAAATCTATTATTTCTGAGAAAAATCAGTCATTAGTTCAAAAAAAAGCTTACTGAAATCGAGCACTACAAAGCTAAAGTGAGGATTTCTATTTTAAAAGGAAATATACATATCATTTAAAAGTAAATGATACATTAATAGGCATAATTAGCACTATAAAGAGTTCAAGAGTCTTGAGAAAAATAATATGAGTATTGAGCTTGAATGTGGTAGATTGCTTCACAGGCCATCTACATATTCTATTATGAGCAGGTTTAAGGACATTAATGCTTTAAACAGGCTTATGAAGAAATAGATATTCTTTGAAGCAAGAAACTAGAAAATGAATATGAGGAGAGAACTGAACTCTCCAAATTAACAGAGATCATCACAAGTAAGCTCCTTCCTGTTTGATCTTCTTGGGGAATTACTGCCTTCTACTTAAACATAATTGTCATGTGAAGTTAAGCTTTGCCACAAATTCAGGCTGCCTCTCAATTTCCCTGAGCGACCTCTGCTTTGGTCCTATGGGATGCTAAGATATTGCCAGAGTAGTCATCTTATCGTATCAGACTCCTATGCCTGTTTGACAGATGCTCTCCCAGGTATGCAGCTATGTCCATTTTCATGGTGTTCTTACCTCTCTGCCTTGTCCTTTACTTGCTTCTCCTCTGACCTCTATTTTTGAAACTGTTTAAACACCCATTGATGGGTAATTAGGTCTTTGTATGCCTACAGTGTACCCCGTGTGTTTGATGTTCTGAAGGGTGATGTCGTCTTGATTCTGATCCTGCTGTTTACTTAATGTACTTCTTTTCTGTATGAGCTGCGTTTCCTACAGAACAGAGTGAGTGCTGGAATCAACATGAAATCATCAGATACCAAGAGTCCTCCTTGTCTTAATTCCAAGAGACACATGCTTCTTTCCTTTTTTTTTTCCTCCTACAGATTCTCACATTGTGTGCTCTATTCACTTGAATAATGACATAATAATGACAGTAATTCTGTGACATTATTAGTTGAATGAATAAGGAGATCAGCAAAATATGCTAGCTCCAGGCCTTGAAGCCCTAAAGGCTGTTATCAACGCAGCCAATTCAGAAACAAGAATATCATGTTTCATGTTTTCTTGAGAAATGTGTTTTTGGTCATTAGAGTATTGATCAATACCAATGCCATCTGTAATGAATACTGGTGACTTTCAACATATGCTGAGTACATGTAATGAAGCAAACACAAATTAAGAGGAGTTCTGGGCATGAGTCACAGGGTCTTGTGAACAATAAGAACATTGTCAGATTGTTAGTTACACTCAGATCTCTTCAAAGTTAAAACATTCAATAAAAGACAATGAAGAGCATCCACTTCTGTCTTTGTCAGGCACTGGCATAGCCTCATAAGAGAAAGCTATATCAGGACCCTGTCAGCAAAATCTTTCTGGCATGTGAAATAGTGTCTGTGTTTGGTGGTTTTATATGGGATAGATCCCTGGTTGGGGCAGTCTCTGCATGGTCCTTTCTTCTATCTGAGCTCTGGATTTTGTCTCTGTAACTCCTTCCATGGGTATTTTGTTCCCCATTCTAGGAAGGACAAAGTATTCACCCTTTGGTCTTCCTTGCACAGGGTCCCTAAAGAAGGAGCTAGAGAAAATACCCAAGGAGACAAAGGGGTCAGCAACCCTATAGGAGGATCAACACTATGAACTAACCAGTACCCCCACCCCAGAACTGTGTCTCTAGTTGCATATGTAGCAGAGGATGGCCTAGGAAGCCATCAATGGGGGGAGAGGCCCTTGGTCTTGTGAAGATTATATGCCCCAGTATAGGAGAATGCCAGGGTCAGGAAGCAGGAGTGGGTGGGTTGCGGAGCAGGGCTTGGGGAGGCTATAAGGGACTTTTGGGATAGCATTTGAAATGTAAATGAAGAAAATATCTAATAAAAAAAGTTTAAAAAATAGAAAAACTAAGACAAATAGGAAATTAAATGGCTCAGGAAGTTCCTGAAAAGAGAGAGAGAGAGAGAGAGAGAGAGAGAGAGAGAGAGAGAGAGAGAGATGATATTGTATGGTTTTACAGATTTATTTTTAATTGCTGTGAGTCTGAGCTGCAGTGTATATATATTAGAGAAGGGAAACATGGTACCCAGAAGCATCAGAACCCCTGGAACTGTGAGCTTCCCAGTGTTGGTGTGGAAAAGACTCAAGCCTTCCTCAAAATCAAGACCAGATCTTACCTGCTGAGCTATCTCTCCAGCCTCTAATTCTAAACAGTTTTAATTCTGGTCATTTTGTTCTGGGGTATTGACACAGTTAAACTTAGTGTTCCTATCACCTCCTTCATTCCATGTGCTATTATTTTTAATTTACTCAACTGTATTACTTTTATATTTATATTTTGCCATACCCTGCATTTTGTCATTGTAAATATCCTTAAAGAATATCTTTAAAGATTATGGGCATCAATTTTTCTGCAAGTTTCTTCTCAAAGAAAAACAATTTTTTCTTACAAAAAATATTTATATTGTTAAATTCAGAGATTTTCAAAAAATTGTTCTCCCTATAGCTATTTTATAATAACAACATAATATTATTTTACATTTAATATCTGAATTGATATCAACTCTACAAATTTTAAACATTTTCTTACTTAAACTTTTAAATTAAAATGAACAAGTAATAGTACCATTTGAATTAAGATTTACATTCCCAGCACTCAGGAGACAGAGGCAGGTAGATTTCTGAGTTCAAGGCCAGCCTGGTCTACAAAGTGAGTTCCAGGTCAGCCAGGGCTATATGGAGAAACCCTGTCTCGAAAAACCAATATATATATAAATTATATATAATTTGATTTTGAGCAATGTATTTTGTAAACAACTTAATTCCATGATGCTTGAAAGGGTCATATTTGTAAATTATTATTTTTTAATATGTTTTATGCCAGTTTATAATTTTAGAAATACGTGAATCTTAACATATGAGCTTACTGTAACTTCAATATACTATATAAACAGAGAAGTAATATTTTACTAATAAAAGGTCATTTCAAAAATTAAAGTTTGTTAAAATAATATAAAATGTCAAAAGGAAATAATTTCCACTTCATCAACTTTAATACTCTGTTTTACTCAGCTTATGAGTAACCTGGCATTTCTATGAATCACCTTTTAAAACTTTTGCTGTAAAATTCAAGTACAGAACAGACAATAAACACTTAGCCAAAAAGACAGATAGCTTAGTAAATTGTGAGCTGTGGCATTCTTGTTAACATTGCTTATGGTGTAACTAGAGTTTCAGACAGTTGTGAGCTGCCATGTAGGTGTAGGGAATTGAATCCAGGTCCCCAGTAAGAACAGCCTGTGTACTTAACTGTTAGTCTCTCTCTCCAAACCCATGTGTGGATTTCATATTCAATATGTGTACATATTTTAATTGTTTAATTTTTCATTTTCAATTGTAGTTTAAATGTCTATTGTTATAAAGATATGCTTCATTCTTTCTGTACATTCCATTTGTGATATACAAGCAGCACTCTGAAGACAGGGATTTTGTGCAAAAGTTCTGTAAATTTTGGTGTTTTCGATAGCCTCTGAATTTTCTACAAATTGATAGCAAGCTATAAAGTTTTTATTATTATTATTAGGTATTTTCCTAATTTACATTTCCAATGCTATCACAAAAGTCCCCCATACCCTCCCTGTCACTCCCCTACCCACCCACTCCAACTTTTTGGCCCTGGCATTCCCCTGTACTTGGGCATATAAAGTTTGCAAGTCCAGTGGGCCTCTCTTTCCAGTGATGGCCGACTAGGTCATCTTTTGATACACATGCAGCTAGAGTCAAGAGCTCCGGGGTACTGGTTAGTTCATAACATTGTTCCACCCATAGGGTTGCAGATCCCTTCAGCTCCTTGGGTACTTTCTCTAGCTCCTCCATTGGGGGCCCTGTGATCCATCCAATAGCTGACTGTGAGCATCTACTTCTGTTTGCTAGGCCCCGGCATAGTCTCACAGGAGACATCTATATTAGGGTCCTTTCAGCAAAATCTTGCTAGTGTATGCAATGGTGTCAGCATTTGGAGGCTGATTATGGGATGGATCCCTGGATATGGCAATCTCTTAGATGGTCCATCCTTTTGTCTCAGCTCCAAACTTTGTCTCTGTAACTTCTTCCTTTTTGTCTTATTGACGGTGTCTTTTGCCTTACAGAAGATTTGCAGTTTCATGAAGTACCATTTGTCAATTCTCGATCTTACAGTACAAGCTGTTGCTGTTCCCTGTGCCCATATCTTCAAGGCTTTCCCCCACTTTCTCCTCTATAAGTTTTAGTGTCTCTGGTTTTATGTGGAGTTCCTTGATCCACTTAGATTTGACCTTAGTACAAGGAGATAGGAATGGATCAATTCGCATTCTTCTACATAATAACCACCAGTTGTGCCAGCACCATTTGTTGAAAATGCTGTCTTTTTTCCACTGGATGGTTTTAGCTCCCTTGTCGAAGATCAAGTGACCATAGGTGTGTGGGTTCATTTCTGGGTCTTCAATTCTATTCCATTGGTCTACTTGTCTGTCGCTATACCAGTACCATGCCATTTTTATCACAATTGCTCTGTAGTAAAGCTTTAGGTCAGGCATGGTGATTCCACAAGAGGTTCTTTTATCCTTGAGAAGAGTTTTTGCTATCCTTGGTTTTTTGTTATTCCAGATGAATTTGCAAATTGCTCTTTCTATTTCCTTGAAGTATTGAGTTGGAATTTTGAGGGGATTGCATTGAATCTGTAGAGTGATTTTGGCAAGATAGCCATTTTTGCAATGTTGATCCTGCCAATCCATGAGCATGGGAGATCTTTCCATCTTCTGAGATCTTCTTTCATTTCTTTCTTCAGAGACTTGAAGTTTTTATCATACAGATCTTTCACTTCCTTAGTTAGAGTCACGCCAAGGTGTTTTATATTATTTGTGACTATTGAGAAGGGTGTTGTTTCCCTAATTTCTTTCTCAGCCTGTTTATTCTTTGTGTAGAGAAAGGCCATTGACTTGTTTGAGTTATTTTTATATCCAGCTACTTCACCGAAGCTGTTTATCTGGTTTAGGAGTTCTCTGATGGAATTTTTAGGGTCACGAATATATACTATCATATCCTCTTCAAAAAGTGATATTTTGACTTCTTCCTTTCCAATTTGTATCCCCTTGATAAATTTTAAGACTTTGAACAAAATCAGGGAAAATGCTTTGCTTGTTTTTTGGTGGGAAAGAAATTTTTAAAAATAAGAATGCATCCATATGGCTTTTAATCATAAAATGGTGTCAGGTTAGTCAATTATAACATAAGACCTAATCTTTAAGGAGTTGGACAGAGCTCCTTAAGAAAGAATAATCCTTTGCAATTTTATGAGGTCTCAATTGTTTATTGTTGATCTTAGAGCATAAGCCACTGATATTCGGTTCAGGAAATTTTCCCCTGTGACCATGTGTTCAAGGCTCTTCCCCATTTCTTTTCTAATAATTTCAGTATATCTGGTTTTATGTGGAAGTCCTTGATCCACTTGGACTTGAGTTTTGTGCAAGGAGATAAAAATGGATTGACTTGCATTCTTCTACATGCTGTCTGCCAGTTGAACCAGCACCATTTGTTGAAAATGCTGACTTTTTTTCCACTGGATGGTTTTGGCTCCTTTGTCAAATATCAAGTGGCCATAGGTATGTGGGGTAATTTCTGGGTCTTCAGTTCTATTCCACTAGTCTTGCTGCCTGTCTCTGTACCAACACCATGCAGATTTTTTGTTTTGTTTTGTTTTGTTTTTTGTTTTTTGTTTGTTTGTTTGTTTGTTTGGTTTGATTTGGTTTTTTATTGTTTATTTATTTGTTTGTTTTTTTTTATCACTATTGCTCTGTAATTCAGCTCTGTAATTCCCCCCAGGAGCTCTTTTATTGTTGGGAATAGCTTTCTCTATCCTCTTGTTGTTGTTGTCGTTGTTGTTGTTGTTGTTGTTGTGTTTTGTTTTTTGTTTTTGTTTGTTTGTTTATTTGTTGTTTGTTGTTGTTGTTGTTATTCCAAATGAATTTGAGAATTGTTCTTTCTAACTCTTTGAAAATTTGATTTGGAATTTTGATGGGTATTTCATTGAATCAGTAGATTGCTTTCACCAAGATGGCCATTTTTACTCTATTAGTCCTGCCAATCCATGATCTTTCCATCTTCTGAGATCTTCCTCAATTTCTTTCTTCAGAGACTTGAAGTTCTTATCCTACAAATCTTTCACTTGCTTGGTTAGAGTCACACTATTTTATTTTATATTATTCATAACTATTGTTAAGGGTGTTGTTTCCTTGATTTCATTCTCAGTCTGTCCTTTGAGTAGAGGAAGGCTACTGATTTGTTTGAGTTTTTGTTAATTTTATTGATACATATAACCCCTCAGTTTCATTTAGACGAAATAGTCTAGGGGAGGAAGAACAGTTGAAGATGCACAGTTGACTTGATGTGTTTTATAAGTTTAAATTAGAAGTAACTTCACTTATAATTTTTAAATCACAGAGATTAATAAAATGGATGGAGTTTCTATAATATGACAAGCATTGTACTAAGTATATGGTGGCCTACATGCATATCAACACACAGAGATAATTGATGATCAAGGACATCTTGGAGGCAAGTCACTATACTAATTCTAATCCTTAACTTCTACTTGTATGAGATGTATTGGCAAATGTATTTAACTATGGATTAGGTTCTCTGTAAAACCATAATAACTACATTCAACCATCAATTTAATGATTATTACACAAGCTTGAAATTAACAAGCAGAAAACTCATCTACTCAATATCAACTTTGTAAATACTT
Source organism: Mus musculus (assembly GCF_000001635.26). Taxonomy (NCBI): domain Eukaryota; kingdom Metazoa; phylum Chordata; class Mammalia; order Rodentia; family Muridae; genus Mus; species Mus musculus. The sequence continues at coordinate 61,912,983 of NC_000071.6, forward strand.
CTTTCCATTTTGCTGATCAATGAAGCTTTAGAGTTGAACTTGGTGAATGTCTTATATGCCTCATAATTAACTAAAATACTGATTCTGCTTTGTGCTGAAAAAATATATTCATACTTTGATCAATTTGTACCCCACTCAGAGGCTCATAGCCTTTTTTTCTAAACCTTCAGTAATTTTTTTAGGCTAAATGGCATGACAGCCTCATAACCCTTTCAATATACGACCACTTGCTAAGTTGGAAAACTGGTATGTACATAGAAGGCAAAGTTTTTCTTTTATGGTAGGTTGCCACTCTGCTCTAAAAGTTTGTGATTGATTTGATTTTCATCTAAATCACAACTTGAACTCAGGATTATGTTTAAGTATTTTTATGTAACAGACATCTACCGATTGATTCCACTTCGTTTTGTTCAGGTCAGCCATTCTAGAAAACAAAACAAAACAAAACAAAACAAAACAAAACAAAACAAAACAAAATCTTCCTGATGAATTCTTTGCACATGTAGCATTGAAGTTTCTTCATCCAGTGTAAGCAGCATCCCTGCAATTTTTCTGTAACCCATCATAGGACATCAGTCATTTGCTCAAACATTACAGATTGTGTAGCTTTTGGATTTCTTGTTTTTAGATTAGAGAAATCTAAAACTAACTCCCTTTTGTGTTTATTACCTTTTAATTGTTTTATAGAATATACATATGCTCAATTTACATTTGTAATTTTGGTAAAAACTATCTACTGTTGAACATGGAATCACTTTGAATTGGCTCAATCCAAAGGATTTTAGTCTTACTATGGTCTAGAAACATGATGTCATAATTTTTTCTAATACATGAAGATAATATCAGGAAACTAAAGATTTCCAAAATGCCCCTTATATTATCATGGTTAAATATTAAATATATCCCAAGTTTAACCAATATAGTAAGTACCATTTTAGGATTAATTCAAAGATTGATCATATTTATTATATCTTAAGTCAATTTTGCAATAAGTAAACTACGATATGAAAGTCAGTTATGCCCTTCCGCTCGACTCGAGACTCGAGCCCCGGGCTACCTTGCCAGCAGAGTCTTGCCCAACACCCGCAAGGGTCCACACGGGACTCCCCACGGGACCCTAAGACCTCTGGTGAGTGGATCACAGTGCCTGCCCCAATCCAATCACGCGGAACTTGAGACTGCGGTACATAGGGAAGCAGGCTACCCGGGCCTGATCTGGGGCACAAGTCCCTTCCGCTCGACTCGTGACTCGAGCCCCGGGCTACCTTGCCAGCAGAGTCTTGCCCAACACCCGCAAGGGTCCACACGGGACTCCCCACGGGACCCTAAGACCTCTGGTGAGTGGATCACAGTGCCTGCCCCAATCCAATCGCGCGGAACTTGAGACTGAGGTACATAGGGAAGCAGGCTACCCGGGCCTGATCTGGGGCACAAGTCCCTTCCGCTCGACTCGAGACTCGAGCCCCGGGCTACCTTGACAGCAGAGTCTTGCCCAACACCCGCAAGGGCCCACACGGGACTCCCCACGGGACCCTAAGACCTCTGGTGAGTGGAACACAGCGCCTACCCCAATCCAATCGCGTGGAACTTGAGACTGCGGTACATAGGGAAGCAGGCTACCCGGGCTTGATCTGGGGCACAAACCCCTTCCACTCCACTCGAGCCCCGGCTACCTTGCCAGCTGAGTCGCCTGACACCCGCAAGGGCCCACACAGGATTCCACACGTGATCCTAAGACCTCTAGTGAGTGGAACACAACTTCTGCCAGGAGTCTGGTTCGAACACCAGATATCTGGGTACCTGCCTTGCAAGAAGAGAGCTTGCCTGCAGAGAATACTCTGCCCACTGAAACTAAGGAGAGTGCTACCCTCCAGGTCTGCTCATAGAGGCTAACAGAGTCACCTGAAGAACAAGCTCTTAACAGTGACAACTAAAACAGCTAGCTTCAGAGATTACCAGATGGCGAAAGGCAAACGTAAGAATCCTACTAACAGAAATCAAGACCACTCACCATCATCAGAACGCAGCACTCCCACCCCACCTAGTCCTGGGCACCCCAACACAACCGAAAATCTAGACCCAGATTTAAAAACATTTCTCATGATGATGATAGAGGACATCAAGAAGGACTTTCATAAGTCACTTAAAGATTTACAGGAGAGCACTGCTAAAGAGTTACAGGCTCTTAAAGAAAAGCAGGAAAACACAGCCAAACAGGTGATGGAAATGAACAAAACCATACTAGAACTAAAAGGGGAAGTAGACACAATAAAGAAAACCCAAAGCGAGGCAACGCTGGAGATAGAAACCCTAGGAAAGAGATCTGGAACCATAGATGCGAGCATCAGCAACAGAATACAAGAAATGGAAGAGAGAATCTCAGGTGCAGAAGATTCCATAGAGAACATCGACACAACAGTCAAAGAAAATACAAAATGCAAAAGGATCCTAACTCAAAACATCCAGGTAATCCAGGACACAATGAGAAGACCAAACCTACGGATAATAGGAATTGATGAGAATGAAGATTTTCAACTTAAAGGGCCAGCTAATATCTTCAACAAAATAATAGAAGAAAACTTCCCAAACATAAAAAAAGAGATGCCCATGATCATACAAGAAGCATACAGAACTCCAAATAGACTGGACCAGAAAAGAAATTCCTCCCGACACATAATAATCAGAACAACAAATGCACTAAATAAAGATAGAATATTAAAAGCAGTAAGGGAGAAAGGTCAAGTAACATATAAAGGAAGGCCTATCAGAATTACACCAGACTTTTCACCAGAGACTATGAAAGCCAGAAGAGCCTGGACAGATGTTATACAGACACTAAGAGAACACAAATGCCAGCCCAGGCTACTATACCCGGCCAAACTCTCAATTACCATAGATGGAGAAACCAAAGTATTCCACGACAAAACCAAGTTCACACAATATCTTTCCACGAATCCAGCCCTTCAAAGGATAATAACAGAAAAGAAGCAATACAAGGACGGAAATCACGCCCTAGAACAACCAAGAAAGTAATCATTCAACAAACCAAAAAGAAGACAGCCACAAGAACAGAATGCCAACTCTAACAACAAAAATAAAAGGGAGCAACAATTACTTTTCCTTAATATCTCTTAATATCAATGGACTCAATTCCCCAATAAAAAGACATAGACTAACAGACTGGCTACACAAACAGGACCCAACATTCTGCTGCTTACAGGAAACCCATCTCAGGGAAAAAGACAGACACTACCTCAGAGTGAAAGGCTGGAAAACAATTTTCCAAGCAAATGGACTGAAGAAACAAGCTGGAGTAGCCATTTTAATATCGGATAAAATCGACTTCCAACCCAAAGTTATCAAAAAAGACAAGGAGGGACACTTCATACTCATCAAAGGTAAAATCCTCCAAGAGGAACTCTCAATTCTGAATATCTACGCACCAAATGCAAGGGCAGCCACATTCATTAGAGACACTTTAGTAAAGCTCAAAGCATACATTGCACCTCACACAATAATAGTGGAAGACTTCAACACACCACTTTCTTCAAAGGACAGATCGTGGAAACAGAAACTAAACAGGGACACAGTGAAACTAACAGAAGTTATGAAACAAATGGACCTGACAGATATCTACAGAACATTTTATCCTAAAACAAAAGGATATACCTTCTTCTCAGCACCTCACGGGACCTTCTCCAAAATTGACCATATAATTGGTCACAAAACAGGCCTCAATAGATACAAAAATATTGAAATTGTCCCATGTATCCTATCAGACCACCATGGCCTAAGACTGATCTTCAATAACAACATAAATAATGGAAAGCCAACATTCACGTGGAAACTGAATAACACTCTTCTCAATGATACCTTGGTCAAGGAAGGAATAAAGAAAGAAATTAAAGACTTTTTAGAGTTTAATGAAAATGAAGCCACAACGTACCCAAACCTATGGGACACAATGAAAGCATTTCTAAGAGGGAAACTCATAGCGCTGAGTGCCTCCAAGAAGAAACGGGAGACAGCACATACTAGCAGCTTGACAACACATCTAAAAGCCCTAGAAAAAAAGGAAGCAAATTCACCCAAGAGGAGTAGACGGCAGGAAATAATCAAACTCAGGGGTGAAATCAACCAAGTGGAAACAAGAAGAACTATTCAAAGAATTAACCAAACGAGGAGTTGGTTCTTTGAGAAAATCAACAAGATAGATAAACCCTTAGCTAGACTCACTAAAGGGCACAGGGACAAAATCCTAATTAACAAAATCAGAAATAAAAAGGGAGACATAACAACAGATCCTGAAGAAATCCAAAACACCATCAGATCCTTCTACAAAAGGCTATACTCAACAAAACTGGAAAACCTGGACGAAATGGACAAATTTCTGGACAGATACCAGGTACCAAAGTTGAATCAGGATCAAGTTGACCATCTAAACAGTCCCATATCACCTAAAGAAATAGAAGCAGTTATTAATAGTCTCCCAACCAAAAAAAGCCCAGGACCAGATGGGTTTAGTGCAGAGTTCTATCAGACCTTCAAAGAAGATCTAATTCCAATTCTGCACAAACTATTTCACAAAATAGAAGTAGAAGGTACTCTACCCAACTCATTTTATGAAGCCACTATTACTCTGATACCTAAACCACAGAAAGATCCAACAAAGATAGAGAACTTCAGACCAATTTCTCTTATGAATATCGATGCAAAAATCCTCAATAAAATTCTCGCTAACCGAATCCAAGAACACATTAAAGCAATCATCCATCCTGACCAAGTAGGTTTTATTCCAGGGATGCAGGGATGGTTTAATATACGAAAATCCATCAATGTAATCCATTATATAAACAAACTCAAAGACAAAAACCACATGATCATCTCGTTAGATGCAGAAAAAGCATTTGACAAGATCCAACACCCATTCATGATAAAAGTTTTGGAAAGATCAGGAATTCAAGGCCCATACCTAAACATGATAAAAGCAATCTACAGCAAACCAGTAGCCAACATCAAAGTAAATGGAGAGAAGCTGGAAGCAATCCCACTAAAATCAGGGACTAGACAAGGCTGCCCACTTTCTCCCTACCTTTTCAACATAGTACTTGAAGTATTAGCCAGAGCAATTCGACAACAAAAGGAGATCAAGGGGATACAAATTGGAAAAGAGGAAGTCAAAATATCACTTTTTGCAGATGATATGATAGTATATATAAGTGACCCTAAAAATTCTACCAGAGAACTCCTAAACCTGATAAACAGCTTCGGTGAAGTAGCTGGATATAAAATAAACTCAAACAAGTCAATGACCTTTCTCTATACAAAGAATAAACAGGCTGAGAAAGAAATTAGGGAAACAACACCCTTCTCAATAGTCACAAATAATATAAAATATCTTGGCGTGACTCTAACTAAGGAGGTGAAAGATCTGTATGATAAAAACTTCAAATCTCTGAAGAAAGAAATTAAAGAAGATCTCAGAAGATGGAAAGATCTCCCATGCTCATGGATTGGCAGGATCAACATTGTAAAAATGGCTATCTTGCCAAAAGCAATCTACAGATTCAATGCAATCCCCATCAAAATTCCAACTCAATTCTTCAACGAATTGGAAGGAGCAATTTGCAAATTTGTCTGGAATAACAAAAAACCTAGGATAGCAAAAAGTCTTCTCAAGGATAAAAGAACTTCTGGCGGAATCACCATGCTAGACCTAAAGCTTTACTACAGAGCAATTGTGATAAAAACTGCATGGTACTGGTATAGAGACAGACAAGTAGACCAATGGAATAGAATTGAAGATCCAGAAATGAACCCACACACCTATGGTCACTTGATCTTCGACAAGGGAGGTAAAACCATCCAGTGGAAGAAAGACAGCATTTTCAACAATTGGTGCTGGCACAACTGGTTGTTATCGTGTAGAAGAATGCGAATCGATCCATACTTATCTCCTTGTACTAAGGTCAAATCTAAGTGGATCAAGGAACTTCACATAAAACCAGAGACACTGAAACTTATAGAGGAGAAAGTGGGGAAAAGCCTTGAAGATATGGGCACAGGGGAAAAATTCCTGAACAGAACAGCAATGGCTTGTGCTGTAAGATCGAGAATCGACAAATGGGACCTAATGAAACTCCAAAGTTTCTGCAAGGCAAAAGACACCGTCAATAAGACAAAAAGACCACCAACAGATTGGGAAAGGATCTTTACCTATCCTAAATCAGATAGGGGACTAATATCCAACATATATAAAGAACTCAAGAAGGTGGACTTCAGAAAATCAAATAACCCCATTAAAAAATGGGGCTCAGAACTGAACAAAGAATTCTCATGTGAGGAATACCGAATGGCAGAGAAGCACTTGAAAAAATGTTCAACATCCTTAATCATCAGGGAAATGCAAATCAAAACAACCCTGAGATTCCACCTCACACCAGTCAGAATGGCTAAGATCAAAAATTCAGGTGACAGCAGATGCTGGCGAGGATGTGGAGAAAGAGGAACACTCCTCCATTGTTGGTGGGAGTGCAGGCTTGTACAACCACTCTGGAAATCAGTCTGGCGGTTCCTCAGAAAACTGGACATAGTACTACCGGAGGATCCAGCAATACCTCTCCTGGGCATATATCCAGAAGATGCCCCAACAGGTAAGAAGGACACATGCTCCACTATGTTCATAGCAGCCTTATTTATAATAGCCAGAAGCTGGAAAGAACCTAGATGCCCCTCAACAGAGGAATGGATACAGAAAATGTGGTACATCTACACAATGGAGTACTACTCAGCTATTAAAAAGAATGAATTTATGAAATTCCTAGCCAAATGGATGGACCTGGAGGGCATCATCCTGAGTGAGGTAACACATTCACAAAGAAACTCACACAATATGTATTCACTGATAAGTGGATATTATCCCCAAACCTAGGATACCCAAGATATAAGATATAATTTGCTAAACACATGAAACTCAAGGAGAATGAAGACTGAAGTGTGGACACTATGCCCCTCCTTAGATTTGGGAACAAAACACCCATGGAAGGAGTTACAGAGACGGAGTTTGGAGCTGAGATGAAAGGATGGACCATGTAGAGACTGCCATAGCCAGGGATCCACCCCATAATCAGCATCCAAACGCTGACACCATTGCATACACTAGCAAGATTTTATTGAAAGGACGCAGATGTAGCTGTCTCTTGTGAGACTATGCCGGGGCCCAGCAAACACAGAAGTGGATGCTCACAGTCAGCTAATGGATGGATCATAGGGCTCCCAATGGAGGAGCTAGAGAAAGTAGCCAAGGAGCTAAAGGGATCTGCAACCCTATAGGTGGAACAACATTATGAGCTAACCAGTACCCCGGAGCTCTTGACTCTAGCTGCATATATATCAAAAGATGGCCTAGTCGGCCATCACTGGAAAGAGAGGCCCATTGGACTTGCAAACTTTATATGCCCCAGTACAGGGGAATACCAGGGCCAAAAAGGGGGAGTGGGTGGGCAGGGGAGTGGGGGTGGGTGGATATGGGGGACTTTTGGTATAGCATTGGAAATGTAAATGAGTTAAATACCTAATAAAAAATGGAAAAAAATAAATAAATAAATAAATAAATAAATAAATTAAAAAAAAAGTGATACAGAATGCAAAAAAAAAAAAAAAAAAAAGTCAGTTATATTTTTACTAATTTCATATATAATCTGCCCCAATGGATAAGAGTGGGAAGAAATAGAAATAAAGAAAAACTACATCAAATAATAATACAAAAATTTTAAAGTATGACATATTTATTTTTATAATTTATTGCTTTAAGAAATTAGTTTCAATTAGAAGCACAGTGATAAACACAATTTTTTTATAAATTTTGGAAAATTCATGAATACATCCATCTTTCAGAATTTGTCACATAAAATTGCATCTATATTATTACAAATTATTAAACTGAATATATATTATCAATTTCAGAATATATACGTTATTTATCTTACCCAGAATTGCTACAAAGCTATGTCTTTTATGTAGTTACGTGCAGACTTGTCAGTTGTAATCAATATTGAATATTCAACTCAGCTCAGTCTGCTTGTTCAAAATTAATTCATTCTGTTCAAATTATTTAATACTCATGTTTTCAAGAAGACATTTTTTACAATGGAAAAGAAAAATTAGAACAGATATTTCTGGTACTGGTTTTGAAATTACTATCCTAAGTTATGTGCTAAATGATTTAGAGTGAGTGATAGTGCAAGAATAATTTTGTCCTTCTATTTTGAAATAGAAAATTAGAAGTTGATTTGTATTTTAGGATAATGGCTAGAGCAACCATGCCATAAAAATTATAGTTCATGTACTGGCTAGTTTAGTGTCAACTTCACACAGGCTGGAGCTTCAGTTGGGGAAATGCCTCCAGGAGATGCAGCTGTAAGGCATTTTCTCAATTAGTGATCAAGGGGGGAGCTAACCTTATGGGTGGGACCATCTCTGGGCTGGTAGTCTTGTGTTCTATAAGAGAGCAGGCTGAGCAAGCCAGTAAGTAACATCCCTCCATGGCCTCTGCATCAGCTCCTACTTTCTGACCTGCTTCAGTTCCAGTTCTGACTTCCTTGGTGAGAACAGCAGTATGGAAGTGTAAGCTGAATAAACCCTATCATCCCCAACTTGCCTCTTGGTCATGATGTTTGTGCTGGAATAGAAACGCTGACTAAGACAGTTCACAAGTCTGTTTTTAATCCATGAAACTGAAGAAATCAGCAAAGCAATAAAATCTGCTTAATACAAAGTCAAAATTGACATTAATCACCTTTTCCATAGATATCTTAACATCCTAAATTAGAATTAAAATGTAGGATAGCCCCAATATACTATTTTAACATGAGTATCTGCAATACAAATTATTAAGTTTATATATCCCAATCAGCCAAGGAAGAAATGTATATACAAAGACATAAAATAAAGTACTCTTGTCAATAATTGCATTGTGCTTGCATATGTAACACAATTAGTTTTCCCTGCCTATTTTCTCATGAGACTTCAAAGAGTTCTCCAGTTCATATTATATTTATTCTAAAATTTTATTGTAGAGCTGGCAGTTATTCTACTGTAAAAGTCAGAAAAGAAAACAAAACAGCTAAAGGGGGAAAGCATACTTAGAATTCTGGAGACAGTCTTTTCCTGATGCTGTAAGAAGAGACCATTTTGTGCTTTCATTCAATTCTGAGAGAGGATTTTTCTCATAAAATATAAAGCTAATGATGCAGAGATTTTATAAAGATTAGGTCTTCATTTAAACATCCTTAGATTCATGCAATCAAGGTTATTAAAATGGCTGGTTTGGTTAGAAAGTACCTTCTCTTTTCAAAAATTAATAGAACTGTTGACTCAGAGAAAATACTAAAAATATTCATTAAATAATACCCTATTTAAATACTAAATACAGTCAAAGTAGGCAACATATATTGCATATATACACATGTAAAGTATATTTATAAATATAAATAAATGAGAAATGGTTTGATTTAGGATATACATATTCAGGTGTTTAGAGGATTAATAAGGTATATAATAAAACAATATTGTAGCTATAATATATTTAAGTAGGATTAATAAATGATATTTATATATTAATTATCTTAATGGAAGTAATATTATTCATTTTTCTTGGTAAGAATCAGACTGACTCTTCTTTCATAACAAGATGAACAAATCAAATAGATACTGATCGCACAGTGCTCAAATTTCCAGAAATTATTTATTAGGTGCAATTACTTTTCAGACTCTATGATTTCACTATGTTCACAGAAGGCAAACAAACCTAATCTTTAAAGTTGAATGCTGGGAAAATATTTCTGCAATGTTTATGGCACACACTGAAAGTCCACATAGTAAAGTGAACTCCAAGTCAGAAACGTTCTTCTGATTTCTTCTACAAACAACTTACTATTCCCTGACACTGGATGATTAACTCAATGTATCTGCATTTCATTTTCACAAACTACGAACTGAGCAGTTGAAGGACATGCCACACTTCTTTTGTTCAAGTCAAATAAATAACACATGTGACGTTCCTATCTCATACTAAATAGAAATAGCCTTCAAGATTTTTAACATTAAATTTTAAATAATATTTATTTATAAAACCTCATGAAATCAAATTGGAGTCCAACATCTCAGCTGATCTCTGGGTTTTTAATATTCACTAGATGCATATCTTCTTGCCCTCAATCACAAAACTTCACAAATGTTCGTCAAGTTCTTTTCATTTCCTTATTACAACTGCCATATCTGTGACCAGGACACTATTAATACTGTTTTTTGTGAAGGTGAAAGTAACTTTGTATATTTTCAAAACTCTACCTGGTCTTCATCCAGTCCCTCTTTATGTCCTGGGAGCATGACTGGAAATTTAACACTTGCATTTTCATGACATTATATTCCTTAGAGTTTTATAACCAAAATTATACACTTGCACACATGTCCTGATTTTCATTCACATATTTTGGCTCATTCTAACCTTACTTCAATTTTTCTTTTTGTTCTCTTCCTTGCTCCCTCCCTCCCTTCCTTTCCTTTCTTTTCTTCCTTCCTTCCTTCCTTCCTTCCTTTCTTTTTTTCTTTTTTCTTTTCTTTCCTTTCTTTCTTTTTTTTTTTTTTTTTAACAGCTAGACTTTCATGGTCTGCTCCAGGATGAGAAAGTAGCCAAATAAAAGGATAGACCTTGGTGGCTAACTTTAGGAATGCGATCTCACAAGGTAGCACAAGGAAGGAGAATGGGAGAAAAGCATGGTTTGTCAGAAAAATATTTGCCATGCTCTGGCCTAATAGAGCCCTTCACCTTTTCTATACAACAAAATGATATTTTAATGGAACATTAGTCTTAAAATATGACTTATTTGGGTGTATTTTAAATTTTTAAATTAGTAATTTTAATTATTTTATTTTGTTGATCTATGTTTTAGATGTTTATATTTTTGTTTTTAAAATAATATTCCTGTTTATATTTTTATGTGTATCATGTGTGCATTTTGTTGTAATAGTATTTTAAGTTAGCAAAGATTTATAAAATAGCATAAATACAACTTTTACTTTTTTCTATGATTTTTATTAAAGATTAGGCCTTTTTTTCCCTAAATAATAAATAAAATTAAGTGGCAAATAGTACTCATGTAACATTTTATTATGCAATTTAATAATATATCCAGTTGTGTGATACAAAGTATTTTATAATGTGTCTGGTTTTATTTCCTGTTGTGAATGTCTCTCCATACTGGCTTTCATAGGACTAGAAGATGTTCTTTAAGGATGCTAAATCATAAAAGCCATCAGTGGGGTTGCCAACCCCTTCAGTTCCTTCAATCCTTCGCCAAAATTTTCAATAAGCTTCCCAGACCTCTGCTTAATCCAATAAAGACTTGATGCCCCAGAGAAGGAGGAAACTCAGAGAGGGGGTGGTGAGGGACACATCCTCTTAGAGGTGAAGGGGGAGGGGAAAGGGGTGAAGAATTAAGTGGGGGCAGGATGGGGCCAATATTTAAGATGTAAGTAAAAAATAATTTATTTAAACATAAATCTGTTTTTTAAAAAGCCATCAATGATCTTACCACATGCTGGACACTGAATGCTACAATACTAACCTGTCAGTGCAGCTCTTCCCACTATTTACAGTCATACCCAACCATTGCTTTCATTGAATCTGAAGCTTTCTGATGTGGAGGAATTTATGTCTGGTTCCATAAATATATTCCAAATTCATGGCTATGGAAATAATAGGACCTAAAACCAGAACCTAGTAATGTTCTTTGGCTATATAATTACATATAGAATTGCCTTCTAAATATTTATATTTTATGTATACATTTGTGCTACCCCCAACCTTTGTTGGAGAAACTTTTTAATTGCAGTAAGTAGTGGTAAATAAAGAGACTCATTTATTGTCCAATGTGTTCAGAGTAAGTGACTCTAAGTAGTCAGCAATAGGTAGGTCATTAAAATCAATCCTTAATAAGCTATTTGAGTTTTCTCATATGTAAAAGTCGTATACAACTTTTTAGTTTTATCATTTATTATTTTATATAATACATTGGATAATAGCCTTCTCTTGATGCTGAGTTCATTAAAATCGATTCCCCTTCTCTAGGTTGTCTCTTTGTACAAAAGACAGTGTTATTTGCTTAAAGTAAGACTTCCAATATTATGAGTGCCCATTATTAGTTGTTGATCTTAGTGCTTGAACTACTGTTTTTCTGTTCAGAAATTCTTTTCCTGTGCCAATTGGTTCAATTTTATTCCCCACTTTCACTTCTTCAGGATAAGTGTACCTGGTATTTGTTGAGGTCTTTGATCCATTTAGAGGTTAGTTTTGTACATGATGGTATGTATGGGTCTATTTGCATTCTTCTACACTCAGACATCCAGTTTCACCAGCACCATTTGTTGAAGACGTTGTTTTTCTCCCGTGTGTACCTCTGGCTTCTTTTTCCAAAATCACATGTTCATAAAAGCATGGATTTATGTCTGGGTCTTCAATTCCTTCGATTGATGTGTGTATTTTTATGCCAATACAGCATGGTTTTATTATAGCTAGCTCTTTAGTGTGAGTTCAAATTAGGAATGCAGCAGTTCTCTTAATATTTTTGTTAATTCTTCTGGTATATATATTGCATTCCAAAAACAGACTTCCCTCCCTCCTCTCCTTCTGATTCCTCTTTCTCCCCAGCCAATCATCTTCTGATCACTTCATAAAAGGGGAGACCTCCTATTAATATCAACCAAATATGGCATATGAAGTTCCACTATGACTAGGTACCTCTGTTGATATTAGTGCTGGAGAAAAGGCAACCCAGTAGAAAGAAAAGAGTCCCAACAGCAGACAAAAAGAGTTGGAGAGAGCCCCCAACTTCCAGTGTTAGGAGTACAACAAGATGATCCAGGTAGATAACATATAACATATATCCTCCAGTAGTTCTTTATTTTTTTATTTAATCTTTTATTTATTTTTGTTTTACACTCCAGATTTTAAAACCCCCACCTTGTCCACCCACCAACTGTTCCATATCCCATACTTCCTCTACAATCCCCTGTCTCCAACCCTCAACCCACCTGACCTCTAAACTCCCTGGGGCCTTCATTCTCTTGAGGATTAAGTGCATCTTCTTTGACTGAACCCAGACCAGGCAGTCCTCTGCTGTATATGTGTTGGGGGCCTCATATCAGCTGATGTATACTACATGGTTAGTGGTCCAGTGTTTGAGAGATCTTGGGGGTCCAGGTTAATTGAGACTGCTGGTCCTCTTACAGGATCACCCTCCTACTCAGCTTCTTCCAGCTTTTCCTGAGCTCTTTGTTTTTTAGGATTGTTTTTAGCTATCCTGATTCTTTTATTTTTCTATATGAATATGAGAACTGTCCTTAGTTCAATCATTAGTATTTGTGTTGGAATTTTGATGTATCAGTAAATAGTAAATGAACAGAAATTAAATAGAAGAAAAACTTCCTTGGATCCCCACATGTATAGGCCTGTTCATAACAAAATAACAAAAATGTCTTATATGGGCATTGTTTTTGAGAATGTTATATATTCAAGAATATTGTTGTTCAGGATTTGAACACATTAATGTGTATATAATACTATACATTATTATTTATTGTACTAGGACCTCACTCTGTCTAATCTCGTTTCTCAGTGTCCCCAATTCTATACGCATACTGAATTGGGACCTTGTAGTATCTGAGTTGAACCTATGGTCTCAAAGACCAACCCTCACAGTGACACACCTCCTCTAACAAGGCCAGACTACCTAATAATGCCAGTCCCTTGGCCAAGCATAGTCAATCCATCACACCTCAATCAAAACATTCTTTCTTTTTATTCCCAAATTTCTGATCAATTCAGAGGCCAACTAAGAGGATATGAATATTTTCTCACTGTAATTCCTCTTTTTGTAGGCAAGTCATTTGTAAGCAGACAACTTAGCATCAGTCACATATCTTACCATCAATGACCATGTACATAGTGATAGAGAAAACTACCATATCATCCCATAGATGATACTCTTAAGAACTATAAAATATTCTGTCTCCTATTAGCTCCTTGAGGAGCATCACTAACTTGATAAAAATCTTTCATCAACAAAGTAGTTGGTGAAATGGTGAAATACACTGTTCGATACAACATGTAGAGAAGAGATCAATCTAAGATTCCTCTAAAGGATGTTCCATGTTTATATGGTTAAGCCTTGGTTTCAAGTGTTATCCTCCATCACTTCATTGGTAAATTTTCCACTACAGCAAAAAGGTACATCATCTGAAAACATATGAAGCTATGTAGTCATTTTGGAACTGTCCTGTGGGTGGGTGCTTAGATGGATCAGTACAAATTGAATATCTTGTCATTCATCATCTTTTTTTCCAATTCAACTTCAATTCTATTGGTCTATGTATTCAATATTTGTGTCAAATGAGTTTTCTTGGGGAGTTATCCACAAATGTCTATTCACTGCTAAAACACATCAAAGAAATAGTTCTTCTCACATGTAGCTTGGTGTACCAAAGATATTGGTAACAAAGTAATATGAATGAAGGTTTGACTATAGAAGCTTGTGTGACTCAAATGAACTGAATATTAAACATATCTTATCCCAGTGTGGATGATTATTTGCAAATCAACATGTTTCTCAGAAGTACTATCCCTAATTTATAGACAACCCTTCCAAAAAGGAACTTCTCTGTCAGCTGATTTACTACTGTATAAACATGGACCAGTTTCAGGAACCTTGAGATGTTCTCATCTCCCTCAGTTTTATGAGCCTTACTCCCTCTGATTGAGCAATAATGTCTCAATTTAGAGACATCTTCATCTCAGTTGGATAGATTTTAAACTTCATGTTTGGAGACTAGATAAATGGATATTATTTTATCTTGGAATACCCAAGATAAAATTCTCAGACCACATGAAGCTCAAGAAGAAGGAAGACCTTCCTCTTGATCACTTGACCAAGGTGATCCTTTGGTCCTTCTTAGAAGGGGGAACAAAATACTCATGGTAGGAGATACAAAGAAAAAGTGTAGAGCAGAGACTGAAGGAAAGGCCATCCAGAGACTGCCCCACCTGGGGATCCATCCCACATACAGTCACCAAACAAAGACATTATTATGGATGCCAACAAGTGCTTGCAGACAGGAGCCTGATATAGCTGTCTCCTGAAATGCTTTGCCAGTTCCAGACAAATACAGAGCCAGATTTTCTCAGCCAACCATTGGACTGATCATAGGGTCACCAATGAAAGAGCTAGGAGAAGAACCCCAGAAGGTGAAGGGGTTTACAATATGAACTAACTAGTACCCCCAGAGCTCCCAGGGAATAAACCACCAACCAAAGAGAACACATGGAGGGGGGACCCATGGCTCCAGCCATATATGTAGCAGAGGATAGCCTTGTTGGTCATCAATGGGAGGAGAGACCCTTGGTTCTGTGAGGGCTTGATGCCCTAGTGTAGGGGAATTCCAATACCAAGAAGCAGGAATGAGTGAGATATTGAGCAGAGGGAGGGGGGAGGGGTTAGGTGGTTTTTGGTGGGGAAACTAGGAAAGGGTTTAACATTTGAAATGTAAATATAGAGAATATCTAATTAAAAAAAAAGACATAGTATAAGATCTCAAAAAAGCTAATGTTCTCAGATATAGTTAAATCCACACAAAAATGTGTAAAATATAAAATTTAATTTTAACAAATTAAAAGTAGTATTTAAAAGATGAACCTTGCCATGAGCTCCACCGTCGTAAGGCAGTCATCCATTTACTGCTTCCCTTTGACAACAGCATGACTGTAGTTCACTATAAACTTGTTTAATTGTCTATATGTCTTTCTCTTTATTTCTAAACCACATACAATACTCTTCATTTTGTGACAATGATAGGATTATTTTTATGATCAAAGGGATAGTTGCAGGACAAAATAGCATGTGAACAGTAAAATAAGAGATGTTTTACCTTAGCTGAAGTCTCAGCCTGTGGGGTGACCTGTCTTAATAATTAATACTCATGATTCAATCATTTTCTTTTTTAAAAATTTTTATTAGGTATTTTCCTCATTTACATTTCCAATGCTATCCCAAAAGTCCCCCATACCCTCCCCCCCCTACTCCCCTACCCACCCACTCCCACTTTTTGGCCATTTTCTCAGCCAGGTTTCCTATTAAAATGTTAATTTCTTAAAATGTCCATTTTCAAAATTTGAGCATAGAAATATTTTCTGTTTAAAGTACTTACTTTCAGCTATGCACTGTGCGCTTTTGTGCTATTTCTATTTGATTTTTGTAGTACACAAGTATAAATAGAAAAGATGTAAGAAAAAAATGATCACGTGGGTTTATCAGGGTTCAGTGAGACGGGCTCCAACAAGATGGAAAACACTGAAGATGTTTTAGATTAAAATTACTTCTAGTATCTTCACAGTGTTTTACTTGTAAGTTGTACAAACAGATATTAATCCTCACATTCTAACCCAATAATTTGTTGTTATAGCCACATGAATATTTTACTTTAACATATTTAAATTTAAAATTAGACACTAACAAGCCTGTGGTGGTGGTGTATGCCTTTAATCCCAGCACTCAGGAGGCAGAGGCAGGAGGATTTCTGAGTTCAAGGCCAGCCTGGTCTACAAAGTGAGTTCCAGGACAGCCAGAGCTACACAGAGAAACCCTGTCTCGAAAAAACAAAAAAAATTAGACACAAACAGCCCTAGGATGGAAAAATGCACATGGTCATGATATCTCTTGATTTTTCTAGATAAGCATTAGAATATAATCCAAACAAATCAATAAGTTTGTTTAAAGTCCCAGACTCATTCAGGATGACACTGTTAGCACACAACTAGTCCACAGCAGTCTAAACCATCTCATTCTTGATAATGCACTTCATTAATTGGAGTGAGCTGCTGAGTTTCTCAAAAATATATAATTGATCTGAGATTCCACCTCACACCAATCAAATTGTCTAAGGACAAAACCTCAGATGGCAACACATGGTAGAGAGGGTGTGGAGAAAAAAGAAAACTCTTCCATTGCTGGTGGGATTGCAAACAAGTACAACCACTCTGGAAATCAATCTGGAGGTTCTTCAGAAAATTGGAAAGAGATTTACCTGAAGACCCAGCAATACCACTCTCAGGTAAGATGCTCCACCATGCCTCAGGGGCACATGATCCACTATGTTCATTTTGGCTTTGCAAAGTTTACTTAATCTATTCTGATCATTTTTAAAAGTCTATTCTGTATAGATTTCCAAGCTGGTTTTATGAATTTGCTTTCATGGTTCATATGTGAATAAAATATATACAATACTGAAGCTATAAAATATAATGTGTAGCTTCACAGTTTCCATTTCTAATGCTGGTTCTACCTTTACATAAATCCATTAAGTTGTACCAACTTTGAGAATAGTTAATCTTGGTGTGCTTCATTTTTATATACTTTAAAGGGATTTTATTAGTCACTATTTTTCTTTTAAAAAAGAAAGAGCAGTGTGTCTCTTTCATGGAGAACTTCAGAAATTTTTGTGCTTCTATAATTTCTGTAACACTACTTTCTAGCCATAGATAAACTCGATACAAGGAAAGCTGATGCCTCTCTCTAGACTCTGTGCCTTGATCTTTACACTGCAGTTATTGTGTTGTTTTTCCGTGTATTTCTCAGTGTCACAGATCGAATCTAGAGGCACCTGTGAGCCAGGCAAGTGTTCTAACACGAACCTAGATTTGCAGCCTGTTTCCTTCTTTGTCATGGGTTCTCTTATGTTTCTAGAGCTATCACACTAGAAGACTGCTCTTTCCGGAGGTACAGTCTCTATTCCTTTATGCAACACCACACTTCCCTGGTTTTCTAGGTCATTAGTGGCTTCTCCTTTGCAGGTACTCTTGCTGAAGAAGCTTCTTTGCCCTGGCATTTAAATGCTAAATTTATTTAGGACTTAATTTGAAATCCCCTTCCCTCTACGCAATTTATTTTCACTCACACTCACTTTTCATTCTCTACATGAGCCTGTTTACACCTATCTATTGAAAGCTGTATAATTATTCTTAGGTATATATGAGCAATATAAACTGTGTACTCTTCAATAATTAACATCAACATCTCTTATAATTATTATTAAATCTTTTTTTACAGTCCAGTATTTATCACCCTCCCTATCTGTATTCTTACAATTCCACATCCTATTCCTCCTCCCCAGTCTCCAAGAGGATGTCCCCACTGCCCCCCTCACCCCACCAGACCCCTGCATTCTCTTTGGCCTCATGTCTCTCAAATGTTAGGTGCATCTTCTCTCACTGACACCACACCTAGCAGTCCTCTTCTGTATACGTATGGGGGCCTCATATCAGCTAGTTCATTCTGCCTGGTTGGTGGCTCAGTGTCTGAGAGATCTCGGGGGTACAGGTTAGTTGAGACCACTGGTCTTCTTTATGGGAACCCCCTCCTCCTCAACTTCTTCTAGCTTTTTCCTAATTCAACCCCCAGGGGTCTTCAGCTTCTGTCCTTTGGTTTGGTGCAAATATGTGCATATGGCTCTTTCTGCTGCTTGATGGGCCTCTCTGAGGGCAATCATGCTAGGCGCCTGTCTGCAAACACACCAGAGCACTAGTAGGAAGGTCAGGCCTTGGAGCCTCCTCTTAAACTGGATCCCAATTTGGGCCTATCACTGGACCTCCTTTCCCTTGGTCTCTTCTCCATTTTTGTCCCTACTGTTCTTTTAGACAGGGACAATTATTTTCAGTGATAGTTCTAAAATATAACAATTTTTCTCTGGAAGTATTTTTTCCTCTATATTTCCCATGCAGTAATTGTTAAATGTACAAAACTCAAGATATTGAAATTTATTATTGATGTTTCTGGTTCACTGCCTCCCAGGATTTAGTTACTCAGTAAGTACATTATTTCCAAGACATAATCTCAAATGCAGACATTTCTTTCATTTCCATTGCAATGTCTAGTCAATTCTCCAGCTATCTATCTATCTATCTATCTATCTATCTATCTATCCATCTATCTATCTACCCAATAAGCATTCATTAAGAATGAAGCATGACTTTTCAGCTAAAAGATCAATGTGAATCTTCTTATGTTACCACTTCACTGCTGGGCAGAATTAAAGGTATGGTTCTCTGTGCAAACAGTTAAAGTGCACAGGCAAGGAAAAAAAATCTCCTATTGCTTATTCTATTGAGTGTTGTGACTGAACTATTCATAGAAGTTAAGTAGTAATCATATATCCATTAGTGTTGGGAGCCAAAACTAAATTCTTTATAATAATCCAAGTAAAAAAGATGACTACCAAGTCTTAAGACATAAAGCTGGACCTCCTCCCCAAGCTGACTAAGTCCAGATGAAGGTCACCAACAGACTGTTTCTAGAATTACCACAACATGATTCCAGACCTGACTGATGCAAACAGCAGATGTCATAACCACAAGATGTACTTTTAGATAGCATACCTCCCCTTGTAGTCACCAAGGATAATTACCACTGCCCCTTCCCCTGCCCTTCTGCATAAGGGTTATCTCCCCTTTGTTCTTTTTGTATAAAAACTGCAAGTTTTGCTGAATACAATGAGACCTTGACAAAATCCAGATTGACTCCGTGTCTTTTCTGTGCTTGGTCTCCGTTTCTCTCTCGCCCCCCATTTGGTTTTCAGGAGCAGTACCCTCGAGACCCACAAATAACTGGACCTGCTGGACGGGTAGCATTAGTGTGAATAACATGTTCACTTTAGTTAAAATAATTTTTGGATGATTAATGAACAAATGTTCAAAAATTTCCTATAACAAAGAAGAAAATATTTCAATCAATGAAATAGTCCCCTAATAAGTACTAACTACTAAGTATGAGCCTTGTCATATTTAAAAAAGAATTCCCTGATACCACACAATATCTTATCTATTCATCTATAGCTGACTTGGTAGGCAGGATGCTTGTTGCAAAAGGAAATGTAACATATTAATGTTAATTACTCTGAGTAACTGTCTCTTGCATGAGCTTGGTCACACACATCACTTATATTTTAATTTCATATAAATCAAATTTAATACAGTGCATAGATGTTAGCGAAATTATGATGAAGAATATTTTTCTGATCATTGTGAGTTTATTGCTGAACAGATGAAGGGGAGGGAAGTGGGGGCATTTAATTCCTGAAGCTTGATAAAGCATATGGAAATGAAAACTTACATTAGTCACTAGGAAAAATAATTGGGAAGTAATCTCATTCTTCTTAGAGTAGATTATTCAAATATTTATTTTTGGTAGTTCCAAATAATTATTTGAAGGCCTTGTGTCTTCCAGATGCTGTAATTATAAAGAAGATCATCTCTAATTCAATATTATTTTTATTGATGACTTCCTCAGGTTATTATTGAATATTCATTCCTCTTTGCTCCAAGAATCAAAGTAAAAGATTGTTACTTAGATGCAAAACTTTTCTCATTTTCTCAGACACAAATTTTCAGTCAAATTATTTCTTTTACTATCACTGAATCATTTATAGGGCACTATACACTTTAAAACATTCAGCTGTCTTAAATACACTTTCCTCCACAGATGCCTAATTGTTGTGAATATTATGACATTTAAAAGCTTCTTCAGTGAAACTCAGTACAAAAATTAATTAGTAGATACATTTCTTAAGAGAAAAACAGAGCTAAACATTTATTAAAATGGCAAATTATTTTACCCAGGACCTTCAGCAATAGGAGAAAAGACTCCAGTATAAAAAATAGCATGATCTTGGTTACTATGTGATAAAGGGGTTTGTGAACAACAGAGTTAGTGTAATTCTTCTTAAGACATGCTAGGTGGTTAAATACCACCTCAGCATGGTGGAGGAATAGAAACCGGTTTAAATAGGGAGAGTGCTGAAAATTCAATTGGTGAAAAGTGCCTGAGCTGAATTAGTGGAGTTCTTACTAAAAATGAATGATAGACACATATTTAGAGTTCCTGAAATAGAGGCTTATTTTAAAATTCACTCAGTAACACTTTCACTTGGACAAAAATATTAAGGGAGTTTTCACTGATGCTTGTTCAGGATGATGCTTTTACTGATGCTCTCCACATGGAATTTGTGCCTAGAGATATGAAGGGTTTTGGACACTTGTTCTTTATGGTCAAGGCATTGACCGTAATGAACCTGATGTATGATGAAAGAAAGCAAACAACATATGAGGTAAGGTGAATGGAGGTAAGTAGATACAGCGATTTAGGAATTGCTGACAATTGCCCAGTTATACAGGACCATTCATATAAGAAGGAGAATATGGGCAGAATTGTACTTTTGTTAGAATCTGATCATATGAAACAATCACAGTCAAGTATGAAATGGCCATCAAACAAGCACAAGTAGGTCATCATCCCAGATCATAAACTGCCTTTCCTTTCATCCAACATTCGTTGTAGCTGTCCTAAACAGAATTAGTTGTTTTCCTTTGCTCTTCTTTTTAATGTAGTTCACTATGACGCTATAGAAATATTACTTCTTTTGTGTCTACAAACACCAAACCCAATAGTGTTGCCTTGGTCAAGAGGCACTGGCTGACTGGAACCTGGTGTGGCAGTTCCTTGGGAAGTCTGGCCAGCAACTGAACAATGTAGATGTGGATGCTTGGAGCCACCCATCAGACTGAGCTCAGGGACCCTGGTGAGGGAACTGGTGTAAGGACTGGAGGAGCAGAGGGGTATTGCAACCCCATTGGAAGAACAACATAGGTTGGCCTGACCACCAAGTTCTCCCAGAGTCTAGACCACCAACCAAGGAGTGTGCTTGGAGGGATCCATGGCTCCAGATACATATATAGCAGAGGATGGCCTTGCCTGACAGCAATGGAAGGAGAGGTCCTTGGTCCCAAGGAGGTTTTAGGGAGATGCTAGAACGGTGGGGGTGGGAGAGGGTGGGTGGGTAGGCGAACACCTTCATACAGGCAAAGTGGATGGGGGAGAGGGAATGTGGGATGGGGTTTGGTGGAGCGATAACCAAGAATTGGAATATCATTTGAGATATAAACAAATGGAATGGTTAATAAAAGAAAGAAAAGTATTACTGATTTTTTAATCTTGTAAACTCATTAAGTTCCTTTGTTAAAACTAAATGCTTTGGGGTAGAGTTGTAGTGCTCTCTCTATATAAGGGGATGCCATTTGAATAAAGAAAACAACTTCATAACTCTGCTTCCTTTTCCTTTTTCTCCTCCCTGATTTTTCTTATTACAACTTCAATGAATATTTTAATATATTGTTATTGAAAGTGGTCATCATTGTTGTGTTCCAGATCTTAAAGGCAATTTTTCTCCATTCAATATATTAACAATAAATATTATGTGATCCAAATTGATCTGCATTAAGACTACAATTATTATTAATAATAATTATAATTATTATCATTATTATTATTATTATGAAATGACACATACTTTGTTGTCTTTATTATATAATTATTAAGACTTCAGGGGTCTCCAACTGAATAAACGAAACAAAGAGAAGGTATATGAGGTTCCACTTGAGAAGTCTTTTCTGATCTGAGCTAGTCCTTGCTAAGAGATGTTTTCCCATCTGTTCTTCACCAGTTCTGTCTATGATACTCTGATCTCCATTTCTCTGAAATGCATCAGTAAACTCTGACACTACTAGTTACTATAATCAAAATGCAATTATTTGTTCATTAATTGGTTATCTATGAGAAGAGCAATTGTTAATGATTTCTAGGAATATATTTTGCTAATGTTACTCATGCAGTAAACAAATATTTTCAAATCTGTTGCAAATGATATAGAGGTGCACTTTAATTTCGACAATTTATGATAGGAAATTGCAAAATGAAACACAAGTTTACATTAACAGAATAGATTAAAAATTGATTTTTATATCCCATTTTTACATAATCATTAATCTTGGTTAATAAATACAGGAGGCAACATAATTTTAAAACTTGATTCTTAAAGGTCATTAGTTTTCTGATTGTCAGTTTTTAATTGATTTATAATTATTGTACTTGTTATCCAATGATAAAAGGAAGTTCAAAAGTGCTATATTTATGAAGAATAAATAACACTTCACTTTCCTGTTTGGTATAGTTAATAACAACTTACAGCCAATGTTAAGATTTATTTTTCTGATTGCTACAAAAACGTTCCTTTTAAAAGACTTTTCTTTTTGCAGTATTTTTAAGAAAGCTCTATTATCTTTCTCATTAAATGTTTAATGAACTGACCTGTAGTATAGTTGAACCATGACATCACTCATTCATTATCTATCAGAGCCAATTTGTACAAATTATTAGGTGAAATTTCATTGTTGTCTTGGTCAGGCTATTGTGTTTACATAGAAATCTGCTATAATTATTGTATTGTCCCTATCTGATTAATCTTTAAAGTAATAATGTACCATTAGACTTTGAATAATAAGAAATTTATCTTCTGTATTCATATTACCCTTTATTTTTTACTGTTATGATATTTTATTATTTTTCTTTTTATATTCTTCCCTCATATATTACACTGTAACTTCAATTTCCACTCCCTCCTCTCCCCCAAGTCTCTCTTCCCCTACCTCTTGTTTACACTGAATCTATCTCCCTTCACCTCACCTCAGAGAAGAGCAGGCCTTCCAGAGATATAAAATACAGCATAACAAGGTACAATAAGACCAGGCACATATTCTTACATCAAGACTACACAAGGCAATCTAATTGGAGGAGAAGAATCCCAAAAGTAGCCCAAAATATAGAGATAGCCCTTGCTCCCACTCTTAGGAATCCCCCAGAACACCTGGCTATACAACCATAACACATATGTACAAGAACTAGTTCAAATCCGTACAGGTACCCTGCTCCCTTTGAGCCCACTTGAGTTGCAGTCTGTTTATTTTATGGGCTGTGTTCTTGTGGTATCATTGACCCTTCTTGTCCTTGATATTAAGTAAATGTTTCAGTATGAGATTATGGAACATAATCATTTTTATGCAGTGTGTAACAATGCATATTTTCATGAATATACAGCGTCTTAGTCAGGGTTTCTATTCCTGGACAAAACATCATGACCAAGAAGCAGTTGGGGAGGAAAGGGTTTATTTAGCTTACATTTCCACATTGCTGTTCATCACTGAAAGAGATCAGGACTGAAACTCAAGCAGGTCAGGAAGAAGGAGCTGATGCAGAGGCCATGGAGGGATGTTCCTTACTGGCTTGCTTCCCCTGGCTTATTCAACCTGCTGTCTTATAAAACGAAGACTACCAGCCAAGAGATGGCACCACCCCCAAGGGTACTTTACCCCTTGATCACTAATTGAGAAAATGCCTTACAGCTATATCTCGTGGAGGCATTTCCCCATCTGAAGCTCCTTTCTCTGTGATAATTCCAGCCTGTGTCAAATTGACACAAAACTAGCCAGTACACACAGGTATGTCTTCAGTATGAAAAAAAGTTAAAAACAAACATATTCAAGAGTATGAACACTAGGGCACTGAGGCAGGAGTGGGTGGGCAGGTAGGGAGCACCCTAATAGAGGGAGGGGGAGGGAGGAAAGAATAGCGGGCTTGTGGAGGGGAGAATGGGAAGGTGGATAACATTTGGAATGTAAATAAATAAAATAACCAATAAAAAGTGGAAAAAAGGAGTGTGTGTTTTCAAAAGTGACAATATGCTCGAGATAGATTCATGCATGAAAAGATGACGAAGTTTTGTTGTTACTGATGCTGTTAGTTCATTTGTTTGCTGTTTGCATATTTATATCTACTGGCTTCAGTCAAACTTCCACTGTCTGCACAAGGATGGTGTGCTTACATTTGAAGTCATAGACAAATCCTGTCTATATAAACGGGGGAAACTGAGTCCTTGTCCATTTTGCTCAGCAGCATGTCCTCCTACTTCCCAATTAAGTAATTGTAGTATAATCCTTACATAAGCTAGAATCAATTCTCATGCCAGTCTCCTCATGTATGCTGTGAAATGGACACTCTATGTCATAGTCTGAAAAATGAAGATGAAAAATCTATTGATCACTACAAAATTAACAAGCATTTAACATAAAATTCTTATTTCCTATTACCAGATAATCCAAAAATTATTGTCTGCTTAGGTGCTATCTATGTCATATCACTAAATTCAACTTTCTTTAAGGACTATTATTTCATGTTAGATTTTCAGTGTTGTGGAGAGTCGCAAACAAGCATCTTCGAAGACTAGACAGAGACATGGTGATAAACTAAAAGAGTTCTCACCCTGTGGTGAGATGCAATGAAAAATTTTTGTATTAATCATTCCATTCTTTTTTATCTCAAATGACATCCCACTCCCTGGTTACCCCTCCACCAACCCTCCATATCAATCCCCCCGCCCCCATCCCCTTTGCATGTATAAGAGTGCTCCCCCACCTACCCACACTCTCCCACCCCACCACTCTAGTATCCCTGTCATGCTGTGGCATCAAACCTCCACAGGACAAAGGGCTTCCCCTCCCATTGCTGTCAGGTAAGGCCATCCTCTGCTACATATATATCTGGAGCCATGGATCCCTCCAAGTACACTCCTTAGTTGGATGGTGATCTAGACTCTGGGAGAAATGGGTGGTCAAGCCAATCTATGTTGTTCTTCCATGGGGTTGCAAGCCCCCCTGCTCCTCTAGTCCTACTGCCATCTCCCCTACAAGGTTCCCTGAGGTCAGTCTGATGGTTCATTTCATCAGTGGTGGTCATTACAACATGAGGAACTGGATCTAAGGGTCATAACATAGGAAGGTTGAGAACCACTAAAATAAAGTAACAGTTCCTCCAAGTCAAAATGAGGACCAATGAATATACTAGAAATAATGACCAAGGTACAAGTAAAGAGTTATTTACAGGGCCAATCATCGGTCAAAGGCACATCCATCATCAGAGAGCCTACTGCGGTAGAGTGATGACTGACATCAGTTGCAACTTTGGAGTTCATAGCACAGATTTCAGGCAATTTGGTAAGTCAGGTCAGAGTTTCCTAAAGTAGCTTGTTCCTGCAAGGTCCTCTTGCTCCACAAGTTTTATTTTGTTTTCATTTGTTTGTTTGTTGTAACCTTGGGGAGGGGTGTCTTATGTCATATAATTTTGAGCATGTAGAACCTGAAATTTATTGTTGGCATTTTATGTATTTATTAGACATTAGTACATGGAATAACTGTAACTAATCTTTAAAAATTGCCACCATCTTAGGCCATCAAGACAGCTCAGTCTTGTCACCAAAGACATGTCACCAAACCTTGACAATCTGAGTGTAATCACTGGAACCCAGACACTGGAAGCAGAGAATTAAGCCTAAAAGTTGTCTTCTAACCTGTTTACATGCATGCACACACATGCGACAGTAAACACACAGACACGCACATACACACACAGACACACAGACACACACACACACGAGTTTATAAATAAGTGTAATTTAAAAAAGAAATCATCAAGTCTTTCTCATTTGAGGCTTTAAGTGTGATATTAAATTATGTAGATTTTTAACATATTTTTTATGTTTTAAGAGAAATTCATTATATATTGAAATAGGTATGAGGAAGAAAAAGAGGGCAGAGTGAGACCCTTGTGAAAGCTGAAACTTTAATATATGAAAAGAGAAAATTGTCACCAATGGCAGCTCCAACGCAAATATAGATGATCTAATTATATCCAATTATCGGACAGGAGCAAAGAACAAACCGCCAGAGTGTTTGAAGTTGTATGCTTTCTCACTGAATAGTATATGCTTTCTCTAGAATTTTATGGCTTGCTTAACTTTATTTTCTAAAACACAAAACTCCAAAGATACTTGACAGCTCTCACCAAACTAACTGTTGATAAATCTTATGTAAAATCCAATTGTTGATACAAGAAAAACAGGATAATTCTTGTTTTGTTCTGCTTTTATTTTATATATTGGAATATGTTTGTAAGTTAACATTTTTGAAACTTTTGGTTTAATAGTTGACATTTATTCTTCAAATGTCATTTATCCACTAAATCTGTAAGGCATTAAAAGAATAATAAAGGAAATACACTATGATCAATGGTACCACTCATAAGAAAGCAAGGGAGATTGCTTTCTTAGTAAGCAGTTAGGAATACTTTCTGTTCTTTCAGAACACCCATGTTTGGTTTGAGCACCATCATAGTCTGGTTCATAAACCATCAATAACTCCAGATCCAAGGAATGCTACACTGCCTTCTGATCTCTTCAAGCAACTGCACACACATGAAGGCACACATCCATATTGACAAATGTAAATAAATAAATAAATAAATAAATAAATAACTGTAAACAAACACAGTAACTTAATTCTTCTGGTTAGAGAACAGCTTTTCTAAATGGAATAGTGTTACTTAACAGATGTTGAAATTTATTGTGTGACCTGGTTGGAACTGAGCCTACAAATCTGATCTGGATTTGTATGTGTTTGCATTTAATAGATAAGAACCAGAAAGTTCACTATGATAAGTATTATTTTCAAAATTATATGTTTTATTGATAAATTATTTTCATATTCATATTTATATATATTACATTACTCTTATCTCCACCAAACTTCACTCAATTCCCAAACCTACCTGCCAGCTCACAACTCCTACAAATCCCTTTTCTATATTAATTTCTTTTGTTCTATTTCATCATCCACTGAAATTAACCAGGGCCAACAGCATGTCCATGGCTTTGTAGTTATCCACTAGTAGTTGGTGGGCTTACCGGTAATTACACAACTGAAGAAAATTATGTAAGCTATTTATCTGTGGTATTCATCAGTTGTTAAATATAACTGAAACACAAGTGATGTCATATTTTAATGTCCTCAGTTAAATTTTATAACACTTTTGTTTGTGATTTATTAATGGTCTAGTTCCTGTCTTTTTATCTTTGTAAGAAAGAAAGCAGGTTTTTCTACAAATTCAAGAAATGTGAAGCCTCCAGGCTTTTGGAAAATTCCCAACTCTAAATATAGCATTTGAATTATGCCAGAGGTCTGAGAGTAAACTGTCTATTATTCCAGCTATTTAACTGACCCCATATCTCTTATAGGTGCTGAGAATCTGTCCTTACCTCAGCAATGGATGGTGAAGTCCATTGTGAATGTCATCTTTTGCATATGCTAATGATTACTTGGTTAAAGTCACAACAAGATATTTTATATTATTTGTTATGGAGTTGTAGGATAATGTAACAGGGATGAATTTGACTGTGCCTTATATTTAAATTTCTGATATTTGAAGGAATCAACCTGAGTTATTCCACTTAAAATGTAGAGAGACTTGATTTATTCTATTTAACTAGGTATCTGAAGGGAATTTTGGTTGTGGTAATTTTATCTAAAATATATTTATATGAAGATATAATGGCACATTGAAACATAATTTTTAGATGTGATGTTACCAGAAGTAAATTAGTTTAATTTTATTGTATCATTTTTTTTCCAGATTCTGGCATACTTCTAGTCATCTTTGCTAGAGTATGAAGTATACATTTCATTCTAATATAACACATTTATGTAATCTATGCTTGACAAGGGTCTAAATAATTTCATTTAAAAAATGCCTATTCTAAAGAAGTAATGATAAGAAAGCCTCAGGACTTTATAAAATTTGTTCTTGTACGTTTGAGAATGTAATTACTTCCCACACCTTTGAATCAGCTAAGATGAAAACTGAGTACAGCTATAGTTTAGCAAGATCTTAAGAACGTTGTTGTGTAAATTTGTATGTTCAGAAAGAATACTAGTTTCAAAGCTGAGAGGGAACTATTATTTTACAATATTTTGGATGTCCTGCCTATGTTTTCTATTTTTCTATTTACCTGTTAGAAATTATTGGTGTGAACGATATTAGCCACAGTCTAAACTTTGGCCTTGTGGGATACAGAAGGTTAGGGAAGAAGGTGAAAAGTCAGTCTAAATGTATCAGTGGAAAATGTTATGCAGACTAACATTGTGTTGAATGTTTCACAAATAGGTGTTTTTGGATATATTTGCACACATTGTAGAAATATGTGAATGAGCTATTTTTCAAGTAGTTGTGAGTTAAATAGGAAAGAAAATACAATTTTATTATTTTTAGTACATTAGAATACAAACAAATTCAAGTAACTTTCATGTTTATTGAGTACTTGAAGAATGATATCAGGAAATTGAAATACAGCAATGTAATGAATTCCTGTCATCATTTTAGGCAAAAGAAATGGAAATTTATGACTATTGAAAGGGTATGGTTTCCCTAATTTCTTTCTCAGCACGTTCATCCTTTGAGTAGAGAAAAGCGACTGATTTGTTTGAGTTAATTTTGTATCCAGCCACTTTGCTGAAGTTTTTTTTTTTATTAGCTGTAGGAGATCTCTCAAGAATTTTTTTTGGGGGGTCACTTTCATATACTATCATATTATCTGCTAATAGTGATATCTTGACTTCTACCTTTCCAATTTTTATCCTTTTGACTTCCTCTTGTTGCCCAATTGCTCTGGCTAGAAGTTCAAGTACTATATTCAATAGATGGAGAGTCAGTGGGCAACCTTGTCTTGCCCTGATTTTAGTGGGATTGTTTCAAGTTTCTCTCCATTTAGTTTGATGTTGGGTATTAGCTTATTGTATATTACTTTTTTTATATTATATATAAACAAAATATTTTATATTTAGGTATGGACTTGAATTCCTATTCTCTCCAATACTTTTTAATATGAATGGGTGTTGTATTTTGTCAAAGGCTTTTTCAGCATCTAATGAGATGATCATGTGTTTTTTTTTTCTTTGAGTTTGATTTTATACTGGGTTACATTGATGAATTTCCATATATTGAACCATCCCTGCATCCCTGGGATGAAGCCTACTTGATCATGGAAAATGATTATTCTGATGTGTTCTTGGATTCAGTTTGCAAGAATTTTATTGAATAATTTTGCTTCAATATTCATAAGGGAAACTGGTCTGAAGTTCTCTTTCTTTGCTGGGTCTTCGTGTGGTTTACGTGGACCCAAAAGGGAGGACTTTAGCCAAAATACCAACAAAGGGGAGAGAAATTTTGTAGAGACCATATCCATCACCCCCAGTTGAGGGTTCGGGCCACCCACATATCTCAAAAATATTAATTCAGAATTCCTCCTGTCAAAAGGAAATGTAGGGACAAAGAAGGGAGCATAAACTGAAGGAAAGGCCATCCAGAGACTGCCTGAACTAGGGATCTATCCCATCTGCTGCCACCAAACCCAGATGCTATTGCTGATGCCAAGAAGTACTTACTAACAGGAAAGAGGTATAACTTTCCCCTGAGAGGCTTTGCCAGAGTCAGGCCAATATAGATGCAGGTGTACACAGTCAAATATTGGACTTAGCACGGGGACCCCAATGGAAAATTTAGGGCAAGTACTGTAGGAGCTGAAGGGGTTTGCAATCTCACAGGAAGAACAACAATATTAACCAATCAGATACCCCAGAGCTCCCAAGGACTAAACCACCAACCAAAGACTACACGGGTACCCATGACTCCAGCTGGATATGTAGCAGAGGATTGACTTATCTGGCATCACTGTGAGGGGAGCCCCTTGTTCCTGTGGAGGCTTGAGACTGAGGATAAGGGAACACTAGGGAGATGAGGCAGGTGTGGGTAGGCAGGTAGGGGAGCACCCTCATAGAGGCAGGGGGAAAGAGAAGGGGAAAGGGGGCTTGTGGAGAGGAAAATGGGAAGTGGGATAACATTTGAAATGTAAATAAATAATATAACCAATAAAAATGATAAAGAAAAAAGAATTGAGAAAAAGAAGAAATGGAAATTTATATCACTTAAATATATCAAATTTATATATTTCTTTCCCTGTGATACAAGCTCATTTTGTTCTTTCTTTTCAAATTATGAAATTGAAGACTAAATTAATTGTAATAATATTTTTGCATTATTAATGACTAATGTTATTATAATATTAATAACTACTATTCATATTGTTAGGGTCATATCTGAAATTCTGGAATAAATGAAAGTCACTTCAATGGAAACTCTTTAGAAAGCCTTGCTTTTTCTAATTTTGTAATATATTATTTTTTTTGGATATTCTAATATATATTAATTAAATAATATGGAGCTAAGACAACAAGATTATGAGGGAATAGTGCTAGGTATGTATGTGAGAGAGGCTAAGACATCACAAATTCAAGAAATAAGGCTGACCGTCTCACCAGAGAGTCCAGATTGAGTTTTGAAATGATTATCTGGATTTTCTTCTACTACCTACACTGTCTAATTCTAAGTGTGATCTAAGTCAATTTTAAAGATGCTAATCTTCTGCTTTTTTGATCATTAGACTTCTACATAAAGTTTTACCTCTGATCATTGACATTGTGATGTCAGGAATCATCAGGTCGGTATTGCAGTTAAAAATATATTATAGTTGCAGGTGACTTGACAGGTCTAAACCTGTTTTTTTGTTTTTTTTGTTTTTTTGTTTTTTGTTTTGTTTTGTTTTTTTTTTTTTTTTTTTTTTGCAAGAAAATATAAGAAATGCTAAGAATGATGAAAGTGAGGGGTCGTGACTTGAAAGTTATATCAAGGTCATCTCATATTATGTCTACTGAAAGTTTAGATCCTTTGAGATCTACCTTCACTCTTTGCAAAGCAGTCAGTTTGCAGTCTCTTCAAAACTGTTGAATCTTACACTAATATTTACTTCATTATATAACAGATTAAAAAAAGAAAGTTGTTTTCTTCTGTTATGAAATCTGTATAAATATAACTGTGTTCTTCTGCTAACAAAAACGAACGTATTATATGAAGCTATGGGGAGAATGGTCACCATTTGTAGGAATGTGGTCAATTGAAGGAGTTTGCAACCCCATAGGAAGAACAACAATACCAACCAACCAGACCCCCTAGAGCTTCCAGGGACTAAGCTGTCAACCAAGGCGTACACATGGCTCCAGCTGCATATGTAGCAGAGGATGGCCTTGTCAGGCATCAATGAGAGGCAAGGTCCTTTGTACTATGAAGACTGGATCCCCCAGTGTAGGGGAATCAAGGTTGGGGAGGTGGGAGTGGGTGGGGAGGTAGAAGAACACTTTCAAAGAAGCAGGGGGAGCAAGGACAGGATAGAGGATTTTCAGGAAAGGAGATAGCATTTGAAATGTAGATAAAGAAAATATGCAATGGGGGGGGGTAAAAAAGAAAGAAAATTGATGTACAAATTAATAAAAGAGGGGGGGATGCAAGGCAGCAGCCAGCTAGAACAAAGTTATACCTCACAAAAGGCAAAACATTGACTTAGGTCAAAATGAGTAATTTTCTTCTCTCTCTCTCTCTCTCTCTCTCTCTCTCTCTCTTTCTTTTGTTTTGTTTTGTTTTGTTTTGTTTTCGTATGTGTTTCTGGAAAAAAAAGGCTCTGCTAGACTTTTTCCCCCCTGAATTTTCTAAGTTTTTTTCTAACAGAAAAATCTGAAAGCATTTATGAATATAAAGCTTTTGTAATTTATTTTCTGTGAGGCACACATAGCATATAAGTGATTTTTTGTATGCTATGCGGTGTATTTCTAACAACTCAAAATTCTTTATCTTTCAAATCATTCATGGTGTATATAATGGTGGATTAATAAGAGTTGTACTGCCAAGTTTTACCTTCTTCAGACACTACTGTTTGTATGTTTCGCCAATAAACTAAATATAGTCACAAAAACCTTGGAAGCAATGATCTCCAGTCTGGATTTTAACAACTTTGTGTCTCCTGTTAGCTGGAACTGTTAAAGACAGGGTTCAGATGGATTCATTGTACTTTTATTTTATTTTTTTGTTTGTTTGTTTCAAAGGACTCTTTTTTTAAAATTAGGTATTTTCCTCATTTACATTTCCAATGCTATACCAAAAGTCTCCCATACCCTCCCCCCCACTCCCCTATCCACCCACTCCCACTTTTTGGCCCTGGCGTTCCCCTGTACTGGGGCATATAAAGTTTGCAAGTCCAATGGGCCTCTCTTTCCAGTGATGGCCAGCTAGGCCATCTTTTGATACATATGCAGCTAGAGTCAAGAGCTCAGGGGTACTGGTTAGTTCATAATGTTGTTCCACCTGGATTCATAGTCTTAAACAAACTTGCACAGGCATTTAGACTTTGGTTTCAAATTTACTTGTCAAACACAGATCTGTTTTTTTTTTTAACAAACTGAGTATTAATCATGCATATGTTAGCAACTTATAAACCACGTCATTACTGATTAACAGTATTTTATCTTAACAGATTATATACCATCAATTATGACCAGCAGCTGTGAACCCTTTTCTCATTTGGCCCGTAATGAAGTTTTCTGTGTTGATAGATTAAGAAAATTACTGAAATTAGCCCAAGGAATTAAGTGCTGTCCCCTATTCACAACACACACACACACACACAGACACACACACACACACACACACCTAAGAAGTCGGTGTAGAACGAAATTGCATGTGCTCCTGTTTATAAAGAAGAAACATGTTAATCAGCATCCAAACGCTGACACCCATTGCATACACTAGCAAGATTTTATTGAAAGGACCCAGATGTAGCTGTCTCTTGTGAGACTATGCCGGGGCCTAGCAAACACAGAAGTGGATGCTCACAGTCAGCTAATGGATGGATCATAGGGCTCCCAATGGAGGAGCTAGAGAAAGTAGCCAAGGAGCTAAAGGGATCTGCAACCCTATAGGTGGAACAACATTATGAACTAACCAGTACCCTGGAGCTCTTGACTCTAGCTGCATATATATCAAAAGATGGCCTAGTCGGCCATCACTGGAAAGAGAGGCCCATTGGACTTGCAAACTTTATATGCCCCAGTACAGGGGAACACCGGGGCCAAAAAGGGGGAGTGGGTGGGCAGGGGAGTGGGGGTGGGTGGATATGGGGGACTTTTGGTATAGCATTGGAAATGTAAATGAGCTAAATACCTAATAAAAAATGAAAGAAAAAAAAAAGAAACATGCATGCTATGTGTACCTTTTGAAGACTGACATACACTTGTAAAATTGAAAATTCATACTGAATGCTTAGGAAAGATAACTTGGTGTGAGCTATTAGAATGAATTTGTTTATCATGTAAACGATTTAAAGTTCCTCATCTTAAACATCACAATTAATTATGAAACTTGCCCCTATGAATGGAATAATGAGATTTAAGCAGAAGGTATTAAATTACCCCTTGACTATCTCTCTACTTTTATTGTAAGAACCAAATAAGATAGAACAGCATTTTTCCCCAATTTCATCTTAAATAATTGGAACTCAATAATTGCCCCTTTCTTTCTTCTTTACACTTACCTAAATATCTCGTTAGCATTACATTTTCCAGTCCACAGTATTTTCCTTTCATTTTTCTCTATAATACTTCTCCAAAGCACTGAACTGCTATTTAATGATCTTGAGTTAAAGAGTTTCAAACTTTCTTAGGTTGAACTCACACAGAGTAAACAGGATGGCTGCTAATTATGTGTCAGAAATTAGCACTTAGAAAGTCTCTCTTTTTATCTCAACACAAATGTTTTGATACTTCTTTCCAAGTGGCTGTCTCTTTGCCTCTTAGGTGCTCAATGAAAAGGATTTAAAAGAGTGCGGATTTTTTTGAAATTATATCAGTACTCTACATGTATTTTAGTTTTGTTCACAGGTATCATGCAATCACCTAGCTAACCTGAAATATTAATATAATCTTAAAGTAATTATAACAGGAAGCTAAGTTTCATATAGTGAATAAGGTGTCAGACTTACTCTAGGGCAACGAGTATTCCAATTTCTAATTAAAAGGTCAGTGGCAGTCCCATTAATTATTGCATTGTATCACTGAAATATTCTCTGAGAACTTTTATTATAATATAAAAAGAACATCCTATGACAGTTTCATTTGTATCACATAAAAGCAGCTTTATATATAGTATGCGAATATAATGCACAAATAAACAGTTTCTATCAAAATGTATGTTATTATGTCAATATTTACCTATTATATTTATTATAATAACTAATAATTCTCACTAAAATAATATAGTTTATTTGCTTTTACTTTGTAGCATGTAAATAACCATGAAGGCATTGTTGTTTTCATTATACAGTACCAAACAAATTCAAAAGAACATACAATATGCCACAGAATAAAGTGTAAACCTATTAAAAAACACAGAATTCTGTTCTAATGTGATCTACTTCAGTGACTTCTTTTTTAATTTATTTATTTATTTATTTATTTATTTATTTATTTATTTATTTATTGTTTTTTGTTTTGTGTTTTGAGACACGGTTTCTCTGTGTCGTCCTGGCTGTCCTGGAACTCACTCTATAGACCAGGCTGGCCTCGAACTCAGAAATCTGCCTGCCTCTGCCTCCCAAGAGCAGTGATTAAAGGCATGCGCCACCACTGCCTGGCACTTCAGTGATTTTTTTATCAGTAACTTTTTATCACTAAGCAAGCTGTTCTATTTTCTATGTGGAAGATAAAGCAGGATTGTTTTATGCAGAAAAAATGTTGGTCAATCTTACAAGATCAACCTAGATAGCTTATGGAAGATGATGCAAAAATAGGGGAAAATTGTAAACCACTAGAATGACTCAGAGACTCTTGATGACAGTTAGTAATATTTTTTAAAAGTCTGTAAACAAGAAGTACCTCATTCATCCCTACAAATGATAATATACGTGCTATATAGTCCTACTTTATGTGCACATCTAGTCTATTATTTTCCTTAGCATCAGTATCTTATAAAACCATCAAAGTCACACATACAGACCATAATCCCATTACAAGTATGTTATTTCTTGAGTCAATATGAAGGTTCACATCAACATGTTCCCTTGTTTACTAAATTACAAGCTTATTTGAAGTATTTCTTAAAAGACAATTCTTCATGAGACTAAGACTGACCAGTGGATGCTCAATTAGGTTTGAATGAAGGAATGAGATGGCTCAGTGATGACACAGACTTGTTTGGTAGAACACATGGAATGGAGAATGAATCTGAAATTCTAAGCTATCTTCTTATTTGTATAATTACTATATTATTCTCTTTAGTGGCATCAATGATATATTTCATATTTCTGAGTTGCGAATTTTTTAAAATGTTGAGAGCCAATCACTTTCTTTACTAAGTTACTCAAAACTTTATGGGGTCCATATAACAGATAGAGCCTTAAATCAACATCTTTTGCTGAGCAAAAAAATACATATATTTCTTAAAATATGTAAGTACAAAACAGTCAACATAGAAGAGGTCTGCATTGGTCTAAACCAGGTCCTCTGCACATATGTCATAGCTGTTAGCTTAACGTTTCTGTGGGACTCCTAACACTCGGCTGCTATTCCTCTGACTCTTTGGCCTGCTCTTGAGACTCTTTTCCTCCTAGTGTTTTGCTTTGTCCAGCCTCAATATGAGGGTTTTTGCATTATCTTATTGTATCTTTTTGTATATACTTTGGCAGTCATCTCTGGGAGGCGTGCTCTTTTCTGAAGGTAAGAATGGATTTGGGGTAGAAGAGATGGGGTGTCTCTGATGAACAGAGAGAGGGGGACATATTTTCAATTACAGTAAAAAGGAACTATCAAAAATTGATTTAGAAAGAAAGAAAGAAAAGATAATACTTGGATAAAAAAACTCAAGAAAAAGAAGTATATGTAATTTAAAATGCTAGATGTGCATTTTAAAGTATTCATACTATGCTTGATTAATAGTGCTTTTTTTTTTTTTCAAGTAATTTTGAAAAGTTTTCCTGGGTTGGACACTACCACAATTTCTGCATCATTATTGACTGAGCATGTGTTAGAGGCAGAGGTTTGGCCTAGCGTTTTGTGGCTGGGTTAATGACCTAGCCCATCTCTCCCAATGCTATCTCTCTCTATCCCACTCAACCCCTGCCTGATCCCTCCAGTTTCCATCCCCACATGGCCCAAGACTACATGAAAAACCAATTATACTGCCCCTTCTTAAGAAGAGCAATGTGTACTCCTTTGAGTCCCCTTGTTACTTAGCTTCTCTGAGTCTGTGAATTAAAACTTCACTTACCTTTACTTAACAACCAATGTCCTCTTATAAATGAGTACAGACCATATTTGTCTTTCTCAATCTGTGTTACCTTACTCAGGATGATCTTTTCTAGTTTCAACATTTGCCTGAAACTTTCATGATGCTATTTTTTTAACAGCTGATAAACACTCCATTGTGTAAACTTACTAGTTTTTAAAAAAATTATTATCAGGTTCAGTGACATCTAGATTGTTTTGAGTATCTGCCTATTATAAATAATGCTGCAATGAACACGGTTGAGCAAGTGACTTTGTGGTAGGATGGAACATTCTCTGGATGTATATCCAAAAGTATTATAGCTGAGTCTTGAGGTAGATTGATACTTAATTTTCTAATGAACTGCCATATTGCTTTCCAAAATGGCTGTAGAAGTTTTCAATCCCACCACCAGAGGAGGAGTGTTCACATTGCACCATCCACACCCTTGCCAGCATGAGCTGTAACATAAGTCTTTAATTTCGGCCATTCTAAGAGGTGTAAGATGGAACCTCAAAGTAGGAGCATTATCTAGCAACCAATGGGGGCAGATACATAGACCACAACCATAGGCTGCAGGGGAAACATGCAGAAGACAGAGAGGAAGGATTGTAGGAGCCAGAGAGGATCAGAGGACACAGAACATAGGTTGCAAAATCAATTCAGCAGAGCTCAAAGAAACTGAAGCAACAAACAAGGACCTTACATGTCTTTGCTAGGTACCTTTGCATTTACCTTATTGTGTGGTGTCTTGGTGTTTGGGAATGCCCAATAAAAGGAGTTGGTGGTGCCTCTCACTCTTTTGCTTATACTTGAGATTCTTTTCCTCCTACTGGGTTGCAAAGCTCAGATGAGATATGAGGATGTATACACTGTCTTACTGTATCTTGATAGACTATGTTCACTGTGTATTCCTGGGAGTACTAATATTTTTTTTTTGAGGGAAATAGAAGAGCAGTTCATCTTGGGAAGAGAGTAGGTTGGGGGAGGGACTAAAATTTTTCTAGCTGAATGCATTTCCATGATACTTAGTAACAAGAATAATACTCAATAATTAAACAAAAATAAAGACTTGGAAACAAGGGAGGCATCATGGGTATAAAATTAGATAATACACATTCAAACCACTTACCCAATAGGCAAGCCCTTCCTAAAGTTTTGACTTTAATCTGATTAGTTAATAGTACTCAACTTCATGATTACCTCATGAAATTTACTATAACAACCAAATATGTAGAGCACAGATTGGCTGAATTGAACTGCTTACTAATGAATATTTACTAATTTCTATCAAATGATAAACAAAGCAAAATGTAAATAAAATGAAACACAAGTAAAAAAACTTAGATAAGAAGTCCCTATGAGTTATTCTGTGACTTGAAATTCATCATATATTATGTAACTTCACCTTCCACGTTAAAAATAAAATGAAAATAATTCCAACTCAACTCACCTCAATATAAGCCTCTCCACTTTAGATAATTTCCTGTGTAATGTTCCTTTAGCTTCAAGTCATTCCATGAGTTCATTTATACAAACAGCAACCATCTCAAAAATCATGAATAAGGAAACATATTTCGAAAAGCTTAGAACCTCATTTGCCTTAAAACACATGTGTTAAACCCTGACAAAAGAAAAATCCAACTAAAAATGTATTTCTTCCCTGTGCACACATGTATTTCTTTACAGATAAAGTCATATATAATACTATACTGGATTGTGTGTGTGTGTGTGTGTGTGTGTGTGTGTGTGTGTGTGTTTGTGTGTGCGCACATGTGCACGCTGTCGGAGTTAACTGAAAGAATTGTTAGAACCTAAAAGAAATTTGGCGAACCAATTGGTTTACTGATGTTCTTCAAAGGAGAATAATCAACTCAGAAAACTGCTTCACCAGAAAGCACATCTAGAATATAGAGCTGCACCCCTGGATCCTTGCCCAAGTTTCAAGGAAATTTACCAAATAACTTCAATCTCTCTCTCTCTCTCTCTCTCTCTCTCTCTCTCTCTCTCTCTCAATTTATTTATTTTTATTAGGGGTTTTCTTTATATACATTTCAAATGCTATCCCGAAAGTTCCCTATACCCTCCCTCGGCCCTGCTACCCTACCCACCCACTCCCACTTCTTGGCCCTGGCATTCCCCTGTACTGGGGCATATAAAGTTTGCAATACCAAGGGGCCTCTCTTCCCAGTGATGGCCGACTAGGCCATCTTCTGCTACATATGCAGCTAGAGGCACGAGCTCTGGGGGTACTGGTTAGTTCATATTGTTGTTCCACCTATAGGGTTGCAGACCCCTTTAGCTCCTTGGGTGCTTTCTCTAGCTCCTCCATTGGGGGCCCTGTGTTCCATCTTATAGATGACTGTGAGCATCAACTTGTGTGTTTGCCAGGCACTGGCATAGCCTCATACAAGGCAGCTCTAAAAGGGTCCCTTGAGCAAAATCTTTCTGGCATATGCAATAGTGTCTCAGTTTGGTGGCTGATTATGGGATGGATGCCTGGGTGGGGTAGTCTCTGGATGGTCCATCCTTTCATCTTAGTGCCAAACTTTGTCTCTGTAACTCCCTTGATGGGTATTTTGTTCCTTATTCTAAGGAGGAATGAAGTATCTACCCATTGGTCTTCCCTATTCTTGATTTTTTTTTTTTTTTTGCAAATTGTATATTGGGTGTTCCATGTTTCTGGGCTAATATCCACTTATCAGTGAGTGCATATATAATGACTTCTTTTGTGATTGGATTACCTCACTAAGGAGGATATCCTCCAGATACATTTGTCCAAGAATTTCATAAATTCATTGTTGTTAATAGCTGAGTAGTAGTCCATTGTGTAAATGTACCACATTTTCTGTATCCATTCTTCTGTTGAGGGACATCTGGGTTCTTTCCAGCTTCTGGCTATTATAAATAAGGCTGCTATGAAGGCAGTTCTAAGAGGAAAACTCATAGCACAAATAATCTCTTATCTTATCAAAGGTTTTCTGCTTGTAAACCTGAGGGAAGTGCCTTGTGATTCATATAAGTTCTGATCTTCTTCAATCTCTCTAAGAGGAAATTTTTTCAGCTCTGAGGGAGTAACTATTCTACACTTCTTTTACTTACAAACTGTAAGGCATGTTTTATAATAAATGAACTAGTTATATGGTTAATATACCCTAAATAGAAAAATGCTTCTATTGAGACATGGTATTTTTTTAGAACATAAATACATACAAAAAACATCAAATATGTGTGGTATGAACAAATGTACACAAAACAATACAACATCATTCTCCTTCAATGAGCCATCCTGGATCAATCCAGAGCATCTCCAAGATGAGGGGGAGGGCATCAGTGTATGGACTCTATGGTTTGTTAACTCATCATTATTCAGGCTTTGTAATGTGCTCTGTAGACCACTAAATCTATTTCAAAATGACACTAACATATAATAACTGAAATATAATGAGGATCAGAATACATTCATGACTATATTAAGAATCTCTCAACTAAAAGACAATAATTCCTAGAATATCTTCTAAAATCATTAGGCATTAATGATTTTTCAGGGAATAAATAAAAAAATTACTGAATACTGTAACTTTCTCACATCTAATAGATATAAGTACATTTTTTAAAAGTGTTTCCTTAAAATGCCTTCCGTTTAAACCATCTTGTCTTTAATTTTCTTTATTAGACATTCAATAACAAGTTGAAATAGCGAAGGTATAACGGAAGAATTAAGGTTGAAAATAAACCTCCAGTTAATATAGCAATCGTGGAATAAGAAAATGAGACCTTAGCCAGGCAGTTGTGGCAAACGCCTTTAATCCCAGCACTTGGGAGGCAGAGGCAGGCAGATTTCTGAGTTCGAGGCCAGCCTGGTCTACAAAGTGAGTTCCAGGACAGCCAGGGTTATACAGAGAAACACTGTCACAAAAAACCAAAGGAGAGAGAGAGAGAGAGAGAGAGAGAGAGAGAGAGAGAGAGAGAGAACTTGAACTTGCACAAAAAGACAGAATATAGATTTACTGGGACAGAGTGACTGGGAGGAATATATATATATATATTTTTTTTTTTCAGGAATCTCTCTTCCTTCCTTCCTTCCTTCCTTCCTTCCTTCCTTCCTTCCTTCCTTCCTTCCTTCCTTCCTTTCTTCCTCCCTCCCTCCCTCCCTCCCTCTTGCTTTCTTGCTTATTTTTAATTGTTTTTTTTCCAGTCCAGTCATTTTCTTCCCCCTAGTCTACTTCCAACAGTTTCTCATCCCACTCTTCCTCCCCATCTCAAAAGTTATTGAATCAACATCTTCACTGACGGCCTCCAGACAGTAGAGGGTCTGTTTCTTTATTTCTTGTTTTTCTGAACACAAAGGTACAGTTTAACTGCTTCTACTCACAAGTTAACTTACTTAACATTTTAGCTCAATTTATATTATATTAAATATATTATATTATATTATATTATATTATATTATATTATATTATATGGTATTATAAAATGTTGTATGTCTTTGAATTCCAAGAAGATTTTTCTAAATTTTTTTCTCATAGTGTTATTTAAACTGTGATTATTTATTCTTATCTTTAACATTTGAAGAGACTGATTATAAGCATCTTGATTGTGGGGTACCAATATATAACCTCATTGAGTAGCAAGAATGGAAGCTAAAAATAATGAATGTAGAAATCTCAAGTTCTCCTACAAAAGGGTCTTCTGTCACCTCCCCACTGAAGTTTGTTGAGCTCCCAATACAGGTCAGAAATTTACATAAAACGTAACATACAATATCATCTTTAGACCAATAAGTATTTAAAGAATATTTCATGCATAATATGTAGGTAGGTATAGTAACAATAATGCAAAATGACTAATCCCTCAATTCAGAACATATTAAAGAATAAGAATGTTGTCTGATTAAAATGATAAGCTTTAGAATGTAGGTATAATTCTAATTTATGTAAAACCAGTTGATAACTCAAATTAATGATATTCATACTTATCACTGATTCACAGTGGAAGGCACCAAATGCTCACATTAAACTGGGCTTATTTTTCAGTAACAATATAAAAACTGTATAGCTCATTTATTTTCCTTTTGTAAAGGCAAATAAACCTACTATTAATTTAATGCTGCATTATAAAACCAAAAACCAGCCTAGTTTCCTTATTGGAGATATGGGAATGGAACTGCATAATTTCCTAGTATTATTCACTTTTATATTCTTTCTTTAAAAAACTGTTTTTATTCAATTTTATCTGTTGCAAAAATAGAATTGTTTTACATAGGACAAGTTAAAATTGAGGTGGGCTTTTCCCCCCTCCCTTTTGCAATATTCATGTTGCTATCTTTTAATAGGAAATAATTTAGTTAAATTATTTTCAGTGCTAGCTGCTGATTATATTCTAGAAAGGAAATAGGAAAGATAGGGGAATGCAGGAATTCATTTTTGTTATTATTTCCTCCACCATTTCAATTTCTAAATTCAATTACTAAGGTAATGAATCCACAAAAGTTTGTACAACAAAGAAGCATGGGTTACTTTCAAGATCCCTATTAACTTCATATAATCTATTTATTATGATAGAAGAACTTTGATCATCTATGTACTTGTTATATTATTAATATAGACTGAATATTGTTTTAATTAAAACTCAGAGATATCTGTCACTTAATGCTTGAAAATATATAGCTGCTCATGTTTGGGATGGGTGGAACCTCTAGAACGTACCGGAGACCTGGGAGGAAGTAAGATCCCAGGACTCACTGTGGCTGATCTTAGCTAAAATGCCCAACAGTAGAGATATGGAATCTGAGGAGACCACTTCTAGCAGTTAGACAGGGCCCCCAGTCTAGGCATGGGGAAGCCAATCCACCTCCAAAATTTTTAACCCAATGTTGTTCCTGCCTAAAAAAAAATATAAAGACAAAAATGGAGCAGAGACTCAAGGGAAGGGCAACAAGTGACCATGCCAACTTGGGATCCATCCCATGGATGTGCACCAAACCCTGAAAATATTACCGATGCTATGCTGTGCTTGCAGAGAGAAATTGAGCATGGGTGTAATATAAGAAACTGTACCATCAGCTGACTGAAAGAGATGCAGGCAGATTTCTGCGTTCGAGGCCAGCCTGGTGTACAGAGTGAGTTCCAGGACAGCCAGAGCTACACAGAGAAACCCTGTCTCAAAGAGAGAGAGAGAGAGAGAGAGAGAGAGAGAGAGAGAGAGAGAGAGAGAGAGAGAGAGAGAGAGAGAGAGAGAGAGAGAGTCACTCACAGCCAAACATTGGACTGAGGTCAGGTCCCCGGTGGAAGAGTTAGGGGATAGATTGAAGGAGTGAAAGGGGATGGCAACCCCATAGGAAGACCCACAGTCAGTGTCAACTAATCTGGACATCTCTGGTTGCAGAGACTATGTTATCAACCAGTGAGCATTCACAGGCTGATCTGAGGCCCCTGGCATGTATGTATGTAGCAAAGGACTGCCTTGTCCAGCCTCAGTGGGAAAGAATGAGACTAATCAGGTAAATACTTGGTGCCCCAGAGAGAGGGGATTCCAGGGAGGGGGCACTCTCTCAGAAGCAAACGGGAGGGAGGATTGGGAGAAGAATTCTGTGAGGAGGGACTTGGAGAAGGGCAACATTTGGGAAGTAAATAAATACAATAATTAATTAATAATTAGTGGGAGTGGATGGGTACTGGAGTGGGGGAGGTATGGGGGACTTTTGGGATAGCATTTGAAATGTAAATGAAGAAAATAGCTAATTTTTAAAAATTAAAAAATAATTAAAGTATCGTTAAAGTCTAGAAAGTTTTAAAATATTCATTGATACACATTGTTATTTCTTTTGAGCCCATTAACATTTCTATTTCTAGAAACTCCATTATTTTAACATTTTTTAATTTTCCAAAATGTTTAATTGTTCTCAATTATCAAGAGGATGCTTTCAGTCCTGGTTAATGGTCCTCTGTTCTACTACAGTACAACCAACATCATATCTTTTCCTATTTCTGTTGTTTGGCCCTGTTTGCCTTTTTTTCATTTTTTTGAGATTTATAGTATGATTATAATAAAAGTATAGTATAATTATTATATATGGATAGAAACAAATGCATTGCATATTTATAAAATATATATTTATATATGCATATATATTTCTAAATATAACTAGACCAGTCTGTATAAAGTTACCTGCATGTATATGCTTTCTGGGTTAACCATTTAGTATTAGATAACCAATTTGGATACTTTTCCCTGCAGATTTTTTTCCTACTTTCAGTGTTCCTTAATTGCCTGTAGTCTCATTTTGAGTTAAGGACTTGTGGTCTTTCCCTGACTACTTTTGCATGTTTATTGTTGATCTTCTTCAGCTCATATTTTCTGAAATGTTGATGAGGTACTAAGTGTGTAGCTTCTGACATTACTAGAAAATACAAACACACAGTAAGTTCCCTTGTCCTACGGCCCTTACAATGTTTTAGAACCCTATTTTACTATATGCACTTACCTGCTGAAGCTGTTTTGCCAACGTCTCTGTTAGGACTGGGTTCCACAACTTTACTTTTTTTATTGGTTGTGGTTTTCTGTTTGGTTTCTGTTGTATCCTTGATGAATACAACAAAACTTCAATCAAGAAGTTTCCTTGATGAAGGCTCAGTATGATGCTCAACTGTGGGACAAGAAAAGTTATTTATAGTGTAATTAGGAATTATTTGGGTTTAATAATGTGGTGTTCTTTGGTTCTCTTCCCTAATCATGGCCGCCCTGGGTAGTTGGCTAGCCTTGTGTAGTTGGCTAGGGTTCCAGAATCAGGCATATTACTGCTCTTGTT
Organism: Mus musculus; assembly: GCF_000001635.26. Lineage (NCBI taxonomy): Eukaryota > Metazoa > Chordata > Mammalia > Rodentia > Muridae > Mus > Mus musculus. The sequence continues at coordinate 61,957,812 of NC_000071.6, forward strand.
ACTGCTAAGATATGCATGCAAATACTATACTCAATCTGCAGCTTGCCATTTTGCCCTATTGATATTGTGTTCTTTGTCTAAAAGAAGCTTTAGAGTTTCATTAGATCCCATTGATAAATTGTTGGTCTTAGAGGTTGAGCCACTGGTGTTCTGTTCAAAAGATTACCTCCTATACAAACTTGTTCAAGGCCATTTCCAAGTTACACTTCTATTAGGTTTCAAGTATCAGGTTTTATGTTGAGGTCTTTGATCCACTTGGAGTTAAGTTGTATGCAGGGCAATAAATATAGATCTATTTGCACTCTTTAACATGCAGACATTCAATTAGACCCGTACTATTTGTGGAAGATGCTTTCTCTTTTCCACTGTATATTTTTTGCTTTTTCATCAAAAATCAAGTGATCACCAATATGTGGGTTCATTTCTGGTCTTCAACCTTGTTTCATTGGTCAAACTGTCTATACCAATACCATGCAACTTTTATCACTATTGCTATGTAATACAGCTTGAGATCAGGGATGGTGATTCCATCAGAAGTTCTTTTATTGTTCAGTGTTGCTTTGTTTTGTTTTTTTTTATTGTTTTTCCATATGAAGATGAGAATTGTTTTTTCAAGGTCCATAAAAGTTTGTGTTAGAATTTTGATGGAGATTACATTAAATCTGTAGATTGCTTTTCGTAACATGGGACTTTTCACTATCTTATTCCTACTGTTACATGAGCTTTCTATCTTCTGATATATTCTTCAACATATACTTTCATGAACTTGAGCTTATTCTTATACAAATATTTTATTTGTTTGGTTAGTTTCACCTAGATATTTTATGTTATTTGTGGATATTGTGAAGGGTGTTAGTTCCCCAATTTCTTTCTCTCACTGTTTATAATTTATATAAAGGAAGGCTGCTAATTTCTTTGAGTTAAATCTGTATTCAGCCACTTTGTCAAAGTGGTTTATCAGCTGCTCGAGTTTTCTTTCTTGAGTTTCATGTGTTTAGCAAATTGTATCTTATATCTTGGATATTCTAAGTTTCTGGGCTAATATCCACTTATCAGTGAGTACATATTGTGTGAGTTCCTTTGTGATTGGGTTGCCTCACTCAGGATGATGCCCTCCAGGTCCATCCATTTGCCTAGGAATTTCATAAATTCATTGTTTTTAATAAGCTGAGTAGTACTCCATTGTGTAAATTGTACCACATTTTCTGTATCCATTCATCTGTTGAGGGGCATCTGGGTTCTTTCCAGCTTCTGGCTATTATAAATAAGGCTGCTATGAACATAGTGGAGCATGTGTCCTTCTTACCGGTTGGGACATCTTCTGGATATATTCCCAGGAGAGGTATAAATGGGACCTCATAAAGTTGCAAAGCTTCTACAAGGCAAAAGACACCGTCAATAAGACAAAAAGACCACCAACAGATTGGGAAAATATCTTTACCTATCCCAAATTGGATAGGGGACTAATATCCAATGTATATAAAGAACCCAAGAAGGTAGACTACAGAAAATCAAATAACCCCATTAAAAAATGGGGCTCAGAGCTGAACAAAGAATTCTCAACTGAGGAATATCGAATGGCAGAGAAGCACCTGAAAAAATGTTCAACATCCTTAATCATCAGGGAAATGCAAATCAAACAACCCTGATATTCTACCTCACACCAGTCAGAATGGCTAAGATCAAAAATTCAGGTGACAGCAGATGCTGGCGAGGATGTGGAGAAAGAGGGACACTCCTCCATTGTTGGTGGGATTGCAAGCTTGTACAACCACTCTGGAAATCAGTCTGGTGGTTCCTCAGAAAATTGGACATAGTGCTACCGGAGGATCCCACAATATCTCTTTAACTTCTTTATGAAGGCACTTAGTGCTATAAACTTTCCTCCTAGCACTGCTTTCGTTGTGTCCCATAAATTTGGGTATGCTATGCCTTTTCTTTTTTTCTTTTTTCTGTATTCATTGAATTCTGGAAAGTCTTTAATTTATTTCTTTATTTCTTCTCTGACCTCGTGATCATTGAGTTTACAGTTGTTTGGTTTCCATGAGTATGTGTGCCTTCTGTTCTTTCTGTTGTTGAAGTCCAGTTAATCCATGATGATCTGGCAGGATGCAAGGGGTTATTTCAATCTTGTGGTATCTGTTGAAGCTTGTTTCATGCTTGTTTGTATGGTCAGTTTTAGAGAAGGCTCCGTGAGATGCTGACAACAAGGTATATTCCTATTTTTTTGGGGGGGGGGTAAAAAAGTTTCTGTAGATATGTGTTCGGTGCATTTGATTCATAACATCTATTTGTTTCATTGTTCTTCTGTTTATTTTCTCTTTGATGGCTTGTCCAATTGTTGAGAGTGGGATGTTGAATTACCTCACTATTATTGTGTGGGGATTGATGCATGACCTTCGTAAATATTTCTTTTATGATTGTGGACAACCTTTCATTTGGGACATAGAAAAGTCATCTTGGTGGACCTTTCCTTTGATGAAAGTATGAAGTGACTGTTTACTTTTGGTAGAAAGTCTATTGTATTAGATACTAGAATGGTTCCTCCAGCTTGTTTCTCTGGTTTGCTTGAAAAACCTTTTTCCAGCCCTTTGCTCTGAAATAGTATCTATCTATGTGTTTCTTATATGCTACAAAATAATGGATCCTGTTTACTTATCCAGTCTGTTAGCCTCTGTCTTTTTAATGATGGATTGAGTCCATTGATATTGAAGGATATTAACAACCAATGACTGATTCTTAGTTCTGTTATATTGATGTTGGTGGTAGTACTGTGTGTATGTGTGTGTGTGTGTGTGTGTGTGTGTGTGTGTGTGTTCTTCTGGGGGAAGCATGTAGTTACCCTCCCTATGTTTTCCTTCTCTTATTCTCTGAAGGACTGGATAAGTAGATACTGTTTAAATTGGGTTTTATTGTCATGGAATATCATGGTATATCCATCTATGGTTATTGAAATGTTGTTGGATATAGTAGTGTGGGCTGTCATCTGTGGTTTCTTAGAGTCTGTATACCAGTCAGGCTATCCTAGAACATACTCTTTAGATGAACCTGGCCTCTAACTCACAGAGTTCTGCCTGTCTCTGCCTCCTGGCTACTGAGATTAAAAGCATGCCTAGCTAGGGACTTATATCTTAATGAAAAAATATGAAGATAAAATATTAACTTTTTTCAAAAATTACTTATATACCACCTAATAATTAATGGTGCAGATTAAAAGTGTATCTGTGTATAAATTTGATGAAGATGCTAGAACAAACACACACACACACACAAACACACAAAGAACACAAAAATAGGATTTATTATTTTCATTAAACTTGTAAGGTCACCTAGTGAGTATAGGTTACAGGTACTGTGCACTAGTGTGCACTGAACAGGAAAATGATGTGAGCTCCTCTCTGTATGTCTTACAATTTGGTTTTCTACTATAAATAAGTTTGCATGAAAACAATATGAAACAAAAACATGAATCCCTTCACACATGTTGCTCATGGTAATAACTATGTGGTGGTCAGTCTCAATACATGATTAAATATTAACTAAACAATGATGATTACTTCTATCTTTCTGAAAATTAAGACTTTTTGTTGTTTCTTTCAAATCCACTTAAGACAAAAATCGGATTATGAATAATAACTAAAGTACACCATACATTATTATATAAGACATATTTGAAATTAGACAATTTGAATTTGCTTATGACTTTTATTGCTTGAGACTTATTTACACTTAAGAAAAGAATCAATAGATATTGCCATATACAAGTGCTCTCTCAATTCATACAGAAGTTGTTTAAGTTTGAAGTATTCATGAGTATTGTATGTATAGTCAAAAGAACAAAGTGTTACCTGTGAAATGTGTCCTATGGTGCCTTCAAAGAATACTCTCTGTTGTTAACCTAAAAGCAAAATTACTACTTGGAGTCAATGTAATAATAGTATACACATTTATACTTTTGTAAGGAGATTAATGTCAGCAGGCGATAGAAATTGAACCATAAATGTCTTGAGGTAAATGACACAGTTAAGTTAGAATCTGGAAAATGAAAGACAAAAAAATTATGGGTATAGCTTGTTCTTTCTGGAAATTTAGCTGTTTGTAGAGAAGACTTGAAAGAATACATTGTATTTTCTAAGCTTTCATTTGTTTTCTCTCTTATTTATAGGCAAGGCAAAAATCAAACATGCATGAAACCCAAAAATTAATAAAAGAGTAGCAACATAACACTAAAATAATAAAATGTTGAACAATGCCTTGGAAGAGTCGAGGTATACGGACTGAAAAGCTACTTCTCTGATGGAAAGGAAGAACTCCCAGAGATTCTGGAGTATACCAAGGGCAGGAGGCAAGCAATTGTCACCAAGATGCTTCAAATACCGAGTCAAGGTATTTGATGAAACCAGCCCATCAGCATTGAGTCTCAGGGTTTCCATGAAAGTAAGTAGTGCAAAAATGTACACGAAAGAGTGGATAAATGAATTCAATAAGAAAATATGTAAACAAGACTATGTGAATGACAAGAATTGCAGTAAGTGCGATTATTGAATCATTAGACATATACCATAAATGTTAAAGAATTTATTATGCCTGAAGTAATTGAGTAGGGTTATATCATCCAATAAACTCCAGATGATACAATATTTTTCAAAACAAATAGTTTTATTAGACTAAGTTAATACAAAAACTTTATTTTATTTTAGATGGCAAATAAACAATGTAGTTGTCTGACGAATCTTTTGTAAGGATGATGAACATACTGGCTCTTTGTGTTGGAGTTATGTGGGAGCCTCATATGGAACATTCTATTAGGTTTTAAGCAGGCAGTATCAAAAGTAGCTGGCAAAATAGTGTAAGTGAAACAGACACCAAGAGCAGAAGAAAATTCAAGGCCTACTGAGGCATCACAGAGGGAACCAGTGATCACAAGGTCTGGCAAAAACAGGACAGAATGGACTTTTAACAACTCTAGGTAGCTAGTGACTCTTAACTCAGGCCCTCCTGGTTTGACAGCATTTCCCTAAATGGTCCTGTATTTTCAGATAGCTACATTTAGCCAATCACAGAACAAACTTAAGTCCATAAATTTTGCATGATGGAGTTGCAGATTTAGGGCTGCTATTGATGTCCACAGACAAAGTAGATGGGAAATTTGTCTTCAGTCCTCCCCAGGGACAGACTTATGGGAAATCTGTCCTGGCTTGGGAGCTTGCCGCAGCAAGCCTCCCAAACTCAACCGTAGCTATAGACAGAGGGATTCATTCTTGCTTCTGCCTCAAAGACTCATCAAACAATAGCGATCTGTAGAAAGTAATTCTTTCCTACAGTCTAGATCCAAGACAGCACTTCTGAGAGCAGCAACTTCATCAGATCCCAGCAACCAAAGTGACTGTTGATGCCTACAAGAGCTGCTAGATGGTGTCCTGTTCTTTCAGATACTCCCAACCATCATACATATCTGAAAGTGACAGCTCTCTGATATGCCCTATGAGATGTATAACTGCAAAACTTCTAAGAGTTCTCAAGGCTCCCCTGGAGATCTAGTATATCACTGAGGCTAAGCTCAAACCTGTTTCATTGAAATCCTTTCTTGTATGATTTAAGACTGCTAACTTTAATATGATGAAACCCTTCCCAGTTTTCCTCATTACTTACTGCCAACTCCATTCTTGGAGATAACAACAATAACAACAACAACAAACCACTTCAACTTGATACAAGCTGGGCAATGGCAGAGCATAGGCAAGAATGGACACATGATGGAAATACAAAAAGGCATGAAGATACTTGGGTACTAGCTGGGATATTGCTAGGAATATAATGTGTACATCATGGGCTAAAATAAAAATACTGCACAGAATAACCATAAGCAAGGGGTGAAATATATAAGTTCCATGGGCAAATAGATGGACTGAGGAACAAAACAAAATCACTAGATATTTTAAGAATTTTATGATTTTTATGCCCCTATAAGTTGTTAGAAGTGTTAACTATTCTGAATTTCAGGCTTAGTAAAGTATAGCTTTATACTGTCTCTTGTGAGTCTATTCTTGGGCCTAGCAAACACAGAAGTGGATGCTCACAGTCAGCTATTGGATGGATCACAGGGTCCCCAAAGGAGGAGCTAGAGAAAGTACCTAAGGAGATAAAGGGATCTGCAACCCTATAAGTGGAACTACAATATGAACTAACCAGTAGCCCCCGGACCTCGTGTCTCTAGCTACATATGTATCAAAAGATGGCCTAGTCGGCCATCAGTGGAAAGAGAGGCCCATTGGTCTTGCAAACTTTATATACCTCAGTACAGGGGAATGCCAGGGCCAAGAAGTGGGAGTAGGTGGGTAGGGGAGTGGGTTGGGGAGAGCATGGGGGACTTTTGGGATAGCATTGGAAATGTAAATGAAGAAAATACCTAATTAAAAAAAAAAGAATTTTATTTTTATGCCCCTATAAGTTGTTAGAAGAGTTAACTATTCTGAATTTCAGGCGTATTAAAGTATAGTTTTATACTGCATGTGATACTCTTTACATGTTGAAATAATGTTTTGGGAACTGAACTAGTTTTGGACATTGGAAAGTATAGGAAGAATAAAGTTCTACCTTCAGACCACTAAACATAATGAACAAAGCCAGTAAATGAGCAAGAAATTCAGAGACTACTCTTAGTTACTTTCTGATATGCTGCGTTAAAATGCCTTGAGAAAAGCTATTTAGAGGAGAAGGGGTTAATTTTGACTTATAATGCAATGGTATAGCACACCATTGTGAAAAAGTCCTCAGAACAGAAGCTTGAAACATGAGGGTATATTGCATACACAATTACAAAACAGAACAATACATATTTGTGCTCAGCTCATTTTCATATTATAAAATTGATGATGCTAGCCCATGAAATGATGTTACCATCATTGGTTAAGCATTCTAATTACATAATCAAGAAAATACCCTATACACATGTTTATAGGCCTATCTCCTAAGTAATTCTAGATCTCATCTAATGGACAGTTGGGATTAACCTTTACATGTGTTCTGCCTCATTTTACTCCAGCGCATCTTCTGTATGTGGATCCCTGAATTTAATGTTTATTAGTATATCTGCTTAAGTCTTCTAGTCCTTATCCCTACTTATTGATGAAATTGATCCTCCACTGTCCTCAAGTCTTCAACATTTTAAAATATATTTTATTTATTCATTTAGAATTTTACAAATGTATGTAGTAAAATGTATCCATATATCTTGCCCTCAAACTTCTCCCAGACTTATTTTCTGACATCTCTGCTTACCTAACATCAAGATGCTTTTCTAACCTAGTGACTAAAATTAGTAATTCCAGTATAGACATAAATTTAAGATCCACTGGAACACAAGCAAGCTTTCAGGGACCACATACCTAAAGATATCTTGCTCTCCCTCCCCACTATTGATCAATGCTCACAGCTGTACAGTTGAGGGTAGGCTCTGTGATGATTTCCCACATCCATGCCATAATATTACCTCCTTTGATCTTGTGTGATTTTTGTGTAGCTTCATGTTTACAAGTACCTATGTACTATAAAGCAGTATTCTAAAACTTCAGATTTTATAGTATTTACTCTTCCTCTTTTATGAGTATACTTGAGCCTTGGGGGAGTTTGATACAGAACACCAAATTATAGCTAGTTATGATCACCTATGCTTTACAGTCTAGCATGCTGTGACTCTGTATATTAATCTCCAACTACTACAAAGATAAAAAATATTTTCTGAAGGTTTCTCTATAGAATGTACATATTGCAAATAAAGGTAATTGTTTTCTCCCATAAGGCCAACCAGAAAAATGTTGGATACATCTATAATGCTTATCTATGATCCCACCAATATAGTATCCTGCCAGTCTAATTCTTATTATAGCTTCAAGTATTCAGAGTTTGGGGAACCTCTTACTTTTCTCTCCAAGTGACCTGTCCAGCAGGTCCAGTTATTCCTGGGTCTCTAGGGGACTCCTCCTGAAACCAAATGGGGGATGAGAGAGAAACGGAGACCAAGCACAGAAATGACACAGAGCCAAATCTGAATCTTGTCAAGGTCTCATTGTGTTCAGCAAAACTTACAGTTTTTATACAAAAAGATCAAAGATAAATAACCCTTAGGCAGAAGGGCAGGGGAAGGGGCAGTGGTAATTATCCTTGGTGACTACAGGGGAGGTATGATATCTAAAAGTATATCTTGAGGTTATGACATCTGCTGTTTGCGTCAGTCAGGTCTGGAGTCATCTTGTGGTAATTCTAAAACAGTCTGTCGGTGACCTTTATCTGGACTTAGTCAGCTTGGGGAGGAGGTCCAGCTGGGAACAGTCCATTGGTGACCTTTGTCTGGACTTAGTCAGCTTGGGGAGGAGGTCCAACTTTATGTCTTAAGACTTGGTAGTTCACTTGGATTATTATAAAGAATTTAGTTTTGGCTCCCAACATCCAAGCATCCTGCATGTTGTTTAGCATCACATTGAAAGCTAGTCAAGCTTCCAAGAAGTTGGAAGCTTTCAGGTAAATCAGCACATTTTCTCCATACCTCTGATGCATGTTGTAACCTTGGGAATCTAATATTAACATTAAGTTTCAGAGGGTATTCAATAGCAATGACAATAATGTTTTATTTTGATGACCACTGAGATGTCCCTGATCCAACCTTGAAGGGTAGCATCTTAGTATCTTTTCTTTTGTTGAGATAAAATGTCATGTCCAAGACAAAAAAAAAAAAAAAAAAAAAGCTTATCTGGGTTTATAGGGTTAGAGGTCTAGTTCCAGGATGGTGGTAGAAGCAAGAACTTGAGGGTGCTCATCATGAACTGCAAGCAGTAATCAAATAAAGTTCAGTAGGAATGGTGCTCGAAGGTTTTGAAACTGCAAAGCAAAGTTTTGAAATGTCAAAGTGACATTGTTCATCCAATAAGAACACACCTCCTGAACCTCCCTAAAGAGTAACAGCAACTGGGGACACAAGCATTCTTCCTCTACTTACCATAGAAGATAACACAGGATTAATACTAAATTTTACTCTTTGTTAGCCTATGTCATCTGGAAGAATCTGGGAAAGGGGTTATATCTTCCTGTAGAGGATAACATCACATAATTGTTGGATTAAAGAATTTCCCCTTAGACAAATTAGCTTAGAAATCAGTACCAGGAATGGAATTCTTACTATGAAAATCCTAACAATGTTGTTCTCTTGGAGGAATGTGGAAGATTTGGGAAATTTAAACTTAAAGAATGTTTGGATGCTGTAAGCAGAATTTTCAGCCTTTTACTCTGCACTGGAATTATAAACTAGGTGCCCTCTGGGCAAGATCTCACTCAGGTAAAGCACAAAATTGTATTGTCTGTGGGAGAGACACATATTACATGAGATAACATCTGGAGGTAGGTTCTCTTCTTCCATCTGTTGGGTCTTTCTCTCTACCATGTGGGGATCATACTTAGACTGCCAGGCTTGGCACCAGGAGTCAAAACCCCCTGCATCATCTACCCAGCTTTCACGTTTGTTTTAACCCAAGCATTTGTTTTAACTGTAACATAAAGATGAGGCATCACAGGGAACATCCAGCACTTCAGACAGAAGCTGGCACACAGTACACCGACCACCTGACAGGTCACAGGTGTGCTGAGCATGAACACAGACCACCTGACAGGCCGCAGGTGTGCTGAACATGAACACAGACCACCTGACAGGTCACAGGTGTGCTGAACATGAACACAGACCACCTGACAGGCCGCAGGTGTGCTGAGCATGAACACAGACCACCTGACAGGCCGCAGGTGTGCTGAGCATGAACACAGACCACCTGACAGGCCGCAGGTGTGCTGAACATGAACACAGACCACCTGACAGGCCGCAGGTGTGCTGAACATGAACACAGACCACCTGACAGGCCGCAGGTGTGCTGAACATGGCTCCAGATGTTCTTGCGTATCTGTGGTGTCAAGAGAAGAGCAGAGGGAGGACATTTCAGTCCTGCTGGAGTCTAGAAAGCCACCACCTTAGGTTGGGATGGAAAACCACCCAGTAAGCCTTAACTCAGGCTTGTTTCTACCTAGTGAAGTAAAACATGCTCTTCCTTACTGCTTGCAGTGGGAAAACTTCAAATGCAAAAGGAAACAACAGACTTGCTCATTATTCAAAATCTTAAGCCAAAGTCAATGAAAAATATCAATCTTCATATTGAAAAAAATACCAAGGAAAATTTTCCTTCTAGAAAGCGCACAAATGCTCCTTATATTGTGATCTGTGTTGTCTAAGGTGTATCTAAATCTTGTGGCCATATTTGGCAGGATGGACTCATGAAAAATGAAAGATTTTCAATTTTTGATTCATAGTTTTTCAGAGAGTTGCTGAAGACAGGCAATGTGTTGCAGGGTAGCGATTCATATGAAAAGGGTCTGAGAAGCTATTGAAAGAAGCTGCAATAATGAACCCTGAGATATGGAGGAATCCAAAGATATTGGAGATGCCAGAGATGTGACATATCTGTCAGGGAGAGGTTCACACAGTGAGTGGGAAATGTACAGCGCAAGAAAGATATAAGCGAGCAGCTGATCTGGGGTACCCAAGCATCTAGTGATCCCCTTGAACCTGAAGCCATAAATACTAAACATGGAGCTGCAGAATTGGATGGTTACTTGGTTGCGTTTTCCTTCTTATTTCCTCACTTATGCCACCATTCCCCTCCTCTCCACTTGATCATATATTCTCTGCTGTGCTTTCTGTGCTTTCTGTGCTTTGTGTGTGTGTGAGTGTGTGTGTGTGTGTGTGTGTGTGTGTGTTTTCCTTTTAGGTAACCAATTCGTGTTTTAACAAAGGGCTGAACTTGAAACTTTATATTTATAAAATGTTAAAAGAGCATTAGAGTAAAGCAACATGTACAACATATTTTTCATAAGTCAGAAATCTAGTAATGAGACTATATTAATTACATTTTTGTCACATTTTTTTGCTTATATTGCCAGATATAACAGAAAGGGAGAAATACTGTCTTCATTCACTGAGTTTGAGAAAATGTAAGCTTCATCTGCTAAACTTACCATAGTCATGATTCCTGATGGACAGGGGTATAATGAATGTCAGATTATACTTCTTTTGATAGCACCGAGGTCAGAAATTATTCAAGCACATACAAGATCAATTAAGAATCTGTTCTTCCCTCAGAGGGAGTTTTTTTTTTTTTTTTTAAGTTTAGAAATGATCTTTGTAATTGGTTGAGTCCAATAATCCTGACACTGTAATTGAGGTTTCTTTTTAAATCTCAATGACGACATGTATATGAAGGAATCAATCCATTTATACACTGGAAAGCACCATTCATATTTTGTTTAGAAAGAAACATGAGGTCCAATGAAAAAAGTTATATTTGACCAGAGAATTGATTTGTGTAGTAATTCCGATGACTATAGAAGCAAGTATTTATCACAGTTACCTACTATGAACCAATACTTTTCCTTTAGAAATATTCTGATTTGAATTCTCATTAAGGCACATAAAACATTTCACTTTCAACATCATATGCATTCTAGAAATAAAGGCTATTAAATTTTCAGCGGCATGGAAAGCCTATAATTTATGTCCTAGATGATGAGTCTTCAGATGGCTTTAAAACTGATTACATTTACATTTTTTGATTTAATCATTTCTATTCGCATTACAAAATGATAGTGCATTGTTATAGCTTGCAAAAGCTAATCTTCCTGAATTATGAAAAATAAAAACAGTAGTAGAAAGTTTCTATATTTATGGTCCTTGATGTGTTACTATAGATAACTAGGACTTTGCTTTTTTATTTTAAACTTGCGTTCTTTAGTTCTAAATTCAGTGTGTAATTTCTATGAGCTTTATGTTTCCATATCTTACCATTACATAATAGTACTTGAGATCTAGTATTCATTATTAGAAGGGATCAAACATTGTATATCAGATTTATCATTACTGAGTGTCATAATTCAGTGTTCTTGGCTTTGTAAATGTCTTTCTTTCCTTTTTTTAAACAAATTTTTATTAGATATTTTCATCATTTACATTTCAAATGCTATCCCAAAATCCCATATACCCCCCTCCCTGCTACCCAACACACCCACTCCTGCTTCCTGGCTCTAGCATTCCCATGTACTGGGGCATATAATCTTTGCAAGATCAAAGGCCTCTCCTCCCAATGATTGCCAACTAGGCCATCCTTGCTACATGTGCAGCTAGAGCCACGAGTTTTGGGGGTACTGGTTAGTTCATATTGTTGTTTCTCCTATAGGGTTGCAGACCCCTTCAGCTCCTTGGATACATTCTCTAGCTCCTCCATTGGGGCCCTGTGTTCCATCCAATAGATGACTGTGAGCATCCACTTCTGTATTTGCCAGGCACTGGCATAACCTCACAAAAGACAGCTATATCAGGGTCCTGTCAGCAAAATCTTGCTGCCATATGCAATAGTGTCTGTGTTTGGTGGCTGATTATGGAATTGATCCTCGGGTGGGGCAGTCTCTGGATAGTCTTTTCTTCCTTCTCAGCTTGAAACTTTTGAGTACATGTGTTGGATATATTAAACTTAGTATCATAAAACAATTTATTATGTGCATTTAAGATAACGTGAAGATAATCAAACACAGCATAACAAGCTACAATAAGATCCAGAATATATCATTGCATCAAGGTTGGACAAGGCAACTTGGTAGAAAGAAGATGATCCCACAAGTAGGCAAAAGAGTCAGGCAAATCCCCATTCTCACTGTTAGGATTTTCACAACACCACCGAGCAACTCAGCCATAACATATAGGCAGAGGACTTAATTGAGACCCCCTACAGTCTCCTAGATCCCTGCACGTTCCCATGAGTCCCAGCCAATTGAATCTGTGGGCTCTGCTCTAGGGCTGGGTCCCTGACCCTTCTTGTTTCTCTGATCCTTCCTCTCCCTTTTGCTCACAAACCACAGAGCTCCTAGTGTTTGGCTCTGGTAGTCTGCATCTGCTCCCATCAGTTTCTGAATGAAGTCACTCTGGTATCTTTAATGACAATGGTTCCCAGGATCTGGGCCCAGTATACTCTATAGACAGGACAAACTGTAGAGTGAAGGGTTTGGGGCTGGGTTGATCTCCCAATGCCCTCTACTTGATGCTTTGCCTTGCTGTAGAAGATTGCCATTTTAGGCCCCATACCCCCATTAATATAAGTTATTGATATGGGTACTCTCATTGATTCTATGGAGTTTCCACTCTGCTAGGTTTCCTCCTCACCCCTAAAATGCCCTTCAATTCCATTCCTTTTCCCAAGTATTTTCCTTAAAATATAATTCTATTATTTTTCTAAGAGTTGACTTCTGAAACACAATGCATGGTTTCTAATAGTAGAAAGGAGAGGGTACTAATATGTTCTGAGAGTTAAGACAGTAACTAAATTTAACATGGCAGAGAAGAAATAGAAAAATTTACCTCCAGCATGATATCCACACCATTGATCATTGCTATGCAATTAGATTGATATCATCAATCACTAAAGTAAAAACAGATCACAAACACGTATTTTTATAAAAATCAGGTATACTTAGACCAAAAATCAAAAAATGAGTATAGATTTTTAAAAAGATCTTGTATAATCACAAAATTAGTAACCTATATAATATAGGCTGATTTGTATCCCTTTATATTATGAGTATATTATTAGGCCTTTCTATAGTATCTAGAAGATTAAAATTTGGCTAACACATGCTCCTATGAAAACTATTACAGTCATTTACATTTACCCATTGGGAAATAAAACTTGGTTTTCTGCAAATGTAACATATGATGAAGTGGGAATTTTGGCTTTCCCTTAAATATTAACAAAACCTTAGCCGCTCTAGTTCTCCATGTCTGCCATCTACAACAAACATGACCTGTGTATTGGGAAAACTCCTTCCATTCCTGCAGGTTTTGGTATAAATGTCACAGTTCTGACATGTCCACTATCCAGTGAACATCTTAGGATGCAGGATCCCAAGACCAAGAGAAAGACTGAAAGACTCCTTTAAAAACTCCAACCATGATACCAATTGCTTAGCAGTTGTGCCAATGCTTCATGTATTTTTCAGCAACATGTTTGTAATAAGAGAGAAATAATTCTTAAGCCAAACTCACAGTCTTATGGATTTCAACATCAAACTTGTTTTTATAGCCCTAAAATATCAGTATTTCATGTTTTAAAACATATAAAGACTTATTCTGGAAGCCAAAACACCTGAGGGAAAATGGCAATTGTGATAGATTCTATTTTTGAAATTAATATAGAATTTTTTTGCTTTGTTTTTCTAGCCTTGGTAATTTGCAAGCATCATAGAAGTGGCAACCTCATTTTACTGAAAAAAAAAAGCAAGATGTATAATTTTAAACTCTCTGCTAAGCATAAATATAGTAAACAGAGTGCCATATGGCCTGTCATTATAAAAGTTAGTATTTTCACTTGCTCTGTAAATCTCTTCAATTTTATGGAGCATAGAAAGAAAAGTAATTGCTAGTTGAGGTCACAGCATTCTTCTCAGAAGCACTAAGTATTCATAAGCTTCGTATAATTGTTTTCTAAAGATAAATGAAGTCCATTTGTAAATGGGAGACATTATAATATAATTATTAGTTTTTCCTTACTTATTACTGAACAGTTATCAAACAAGTTTTATTGTTCTTTTCCAGCAAATAAGGTGAATTTATCCAAAACTGTGGTGAGAATTCTGTTTCAACCATCCATTCTAAATTAGCTTCCATATAAATGGGTACTTTGACATGATCACAACTTAACTCTTCATAGGATTTATAGTCAGTAATTTTGTTAGGCAAGTAGTAGATTTTGCTTTGAATTTTCATTAAATCGACCACAAAGTTTATTTTTCTGGAAATAGAAAAAGAAAATGTATTTCAAGCTGCCACATGTTGAAGAACAAATTAAAAAAAAAAATCTATCAATCCCATATTGTCTCATAGGGATACTGACATGAGATTTAGGTTAGAGGACAAGAGATATGCAGAATGATATGGTCCTGTCAAAATATGTTCTGGTCATACAGGATATTTCATAATCTCAGGCCTGGGATGCACTGCACGATGTTCATAGGATTGTTTCAACCCAAATCGTGGAATGTATAGTTTTCTGTTAAATCACAATCAACATATTTCACAGTTGAACTGTCATTATAATTATTCTCGTGAATGTGCATCTTATCGTAATGTGTCTTGTATGTATGTATAATATTCTTAGTATTTCACTATTTTAAAGACTCTAAAGGTTAGAGTTTTCAAAATATGAAAATAAAATTTTATTGAGTAATTAATCTCATTGCAATTTCAAACTTTCTTTTCATGTATGTATTGTATTTCCATAATTTTCATCTTCACATTTAGCAGTTTTTGTTTAAATTTCAAAAACTTTTGTATAAATTTAAATTTGATAAGCAGAATATTTATATATTTTAAAACACATTTTATTTTTATATACATTATTTACATAGACTTACTGTGACATTTACATATTCATATGCAATACATGAGAATCTAATAAATGTAATTTTCATATCAGCCACCTAAACACTCACAGTTATATTTTAATTCTTGTAATTTTAGTATATGAAAATAATAAATTTTAACTACTTTTTAAATTAATATTTCTGAAAATTTCTGGCATGTGTATTGTATTCACATCACTTTTACCCCTCCTTCTCAATTTTACCCCTCCTTCAACCTCTTCCATTTGCCATTACCAGGTTCCATCACACATAAACTTTCATAAAATTTATGCCCTTTTAATGTGTATATGTGTTTATAATTATGCATATATATTTACTGAGCTCATTTATGTTGCATTTATGCATGTTTAGGGTTGACAGCTTCAGGTCAGGTAAAATATCACTTCAAGAAGTAAAAGGGGAATAACCTGCTATTCTTCTTGTATCTCCTGTAGCCTAAAAGTGATCTTTATGTTAAAGTAGAATGTTCTAAGCTGGCATATTCTATTACATTTTATGACGATTCCCTGAGTGAAGGAGCTGAAAGCAGCTTATCTGAACTACGGGAATGACTATATATACAAATCAGAAGGAAAATATTGATGCTGTTCAAGTTAATCTTGACAACTATGCCCTTAAGCACTGTGGTTTTCATAGAACTATACCAACTAATAGTCTCAGGTAATTGTCAGGTATCTCCCAGTCTCCCCTTTCTGCCTTGCTGTGAAAGTGCATGGAGAGCTTCCAGTGCATTCCAGGAATCTTCACCTAGAGCTTATGAAAAGAAAAGCCAAAACTCACCATGATGAGCAAATACAGATGGTGCTAATTTGTTTGACTGGAAATAAAAAAGATGATACACCATAATTGCTCCTTTGATAAAACATGATCTTTCACATTTTATACAGTAATTTAAAAAATTAAAATAAAAGAGTTATTAAATTTATTCCGGTTAATTTTGTGTGGAAATGAAAGAGGGACATCGAGTTTCATAAGTTAGATACAGCCATGAAACATGAATAAAGAAGAAATACAAGAAAGAATTGAGTTCATCTCACACAGTAATGAAGCTTTCCACGTACGTGTAACTGTGCAATATTAATTGACCTAGATTTTAATTTTTCCTTTAATTATACTGATTATTCCTTATGATATGTGAATTGTAGGGAAATTAAAGCTCAGGTGACCCATTGAAAAGAAGCATAATTCAGCAAGATGTTTTTTTGCAAGGCTGCATTTCTCGATTTATTGTAACGTGCTTAGACCTGTAACAGACAAGAATTACTGAAGTTAGTTTTTACTCTAAATTACCTTAAGGTTATCTAGGACATGCTTTGAAGGCAACCTAATAGGACATAGAATGTCTTTGTTAGTTCTGCAATAAGCACTTATTTTATATCAAACAGAGGTGAGTTTAATGGTTTGACCTAATTTCTTGTGAACAGAGCTTTCTCTGTAAAATAGTTGAGATGGTTTAATTCTAGTTCACTCAAGGACATTAAGAAAATGGCACTTGGCTGTAGTTTTACTTTCTAGTTCAGGAGTTGAAGTATCCTACATGACCTGCTCTTCATAAAGTAACCTTTATTTTGCTAATATTACTTCTACAACATGCAAGTTGGCAGATGTACAGATCACTAAGTTCTGTACGAATAATTAATTCAAAATAATTTCCTTGAGTTACAAGCCAGGTCAGAAAGAAAAAAAAATCCAAGTTTAAAGCATAAAGGAAGGGCACTGATAAATGTTTTCAAATTAATAACGTAGACAAGATTAAAAGGGCAAGATAAACTCAAACACTACATTAGCTTCACTGTTTTTTTTTTTCCAATAGATATTTATTCTGTCTTTTTGAAGTTAGTGATGTCAAAAGAAATGGGGTTAGGGTAGAAATCTTTTAAACTACCTTACATGTAATAGTTGGTCTCAGAAAAAAAAACACTTTGGTGATATGAAAAAAATCAAAGCTTTTCAATCCTAAAAGACATATTCAGTCCTTATAGGCATAAGTATTAAAGTAATGGAGTAATGGGTGAGCTTATAAAAACCCTGAGTAGCTTTATTTCCCATGCATGTCTGCCTGCAGATCTGTAGAGTGATTATGTTATTTAAACACTTCATGTTCAGAAACGCAATCCCAGAATGAAAAGAGACAAAACAAATGTCTATTTTGCACCATATAAATTGAATATGACAGATAGTTATGATGTCTTAGTTAAAAAAAATGTATTCCTGCTTACACATTTATATCACATCACAAGTACACATAATGTCTGTAAGCACAAGGACACACTGAATCCAAATTAAAAGAGTCTGAACTAATCTATTATTTTTCTCCTTTCAAATTTGACATTTGGTGTTAAATTATCAAGAAGCACAGTGCCAATTTAGTGAGGCTAAATATCAATGTATATTAATACTTACGGATTATATCTTGTTATTTCTCTAGGTTTCAGAGGTTGCATGTGGTTAGATTTAATTAGAAAAAATGGCATATTCAAAAATTTGAACTCATTTTAAAACAAGACTATAGGAAGGAATATATATATATTATATATAATATATATATATATATATATATAATATATATATATATATATATATATATATATTCCTTTAACTTTTATTACAAATAGGGTTTGCTGCTTTTACTACAAATAGCCAGGATTTAAACAAGATTAGATAGAAATTTTCTATTGCAACTTAGAGATTAAAAGTAAGTCCTGATTTTCAGGATACTTTATACTAATAAGCCAGCACTTGGATGGTCTCTCTAAAAGGAATCTTTCCCGTGTGCAATCTAGATTCCAGATTGCAAGCTGCCAAAGGAAGTGGGTAGTTTGAAGGAGAATGGCTTTCGTAGGTTCATATGTTTAGATGCTTAGCCTCTAGTTGTAAAACACAATTTTCAAAGGATTTGAAAGAATTGGCCTTATCATGTGTTATTGGTGATGGGCTTTGATATTTCAAAAGTTCAATCTATTTCCATCTATCTCACTTTTTGCCTGCTACCAGCAAATAAGAATGTGAGCTTTCAGCTGCTGCTCCACCCCAATGCCTGCCTGCCTGCCTGCTTGCCTGCTGCCTGCCACTATGCTTTCCTCCTTGATGTCCATGGACTAGCTTTCTTAAAATGTAAGCAAGCCCATGATTAAATAAATTTCTTATAAATTGCATTGATCTTCATATCTCTTCAAAACAATAAAACAGCACTAAGTCAGGAAGGAAGCAATTGTTAGTACTCCTCAACTGAAACACATGTGAACCAAAACAATGAGCAGTAATAGGAGGGTATACTAAAAGATGCAGGAAGTGGCACTAATAAGTTGATGATATCACCTCTATAATTTCAATTAAGGACCAGTAAACAAGAAGGGAAAATGCCTAGTAGGAGATACCAGCAGCTAGTAATGTCATAGGTCGGAGAATAAAATCTATCACTGCCAACTTGCTACACATATGTAATTCTTAACTATAGTCTGAATAATATCTGTATATACATAGATAAATGTTGAAAGCTTCTCTCATCAAAGAAGCTTCTCTTTGCAGAAAATGGAGACAATCACAGAAAATACTAACTAGAATCCATGCAGAGATCAATTGATAGCAGTCATGACAGCCTCAATGAGTACAATCACAATACAGATCCTACATCTATGTCTTGGAAGATAAAGCTCATGAGAGATATAACATCAAAAAGTCTGCTGCCCCTCCTAAAAATGACTGTATAAGCAAGACTTGAGCAATGACAATATTAACAAAGAAGCAGGAAAACTTCAAGAGGTCTTAACCTTAGACAATAAGTTATAGTCAAATAATGACTGCTGAGAAAGGGAGAATTTGCCTCTCTCAGGGATGAATCTGTACCCACCTACCCAACATGGAGTGAACAACCCTGAAAACATGCATACAAACAACAAAAAGCAGACTTAGGCACATGTATATTTGCATCGAGACGGTAAGATGGGATGAACTGGAAGGAAGAAGAGGAACTTGAAGAGTGATGTGGTTGCATTTTTATTAAAACATATTTAAAGTAAATAAAAGAAATGCATATATGTACTAATTGCCACAACAATAATCTGTAATTATCTGTGTGATGCTTCTCTAAAAGCCAAATATAATTTTAAATTATGCAACTCTCTCAAATACTATTTTTCCTTTCTCTGAAATTAAAAAAATATATTTTGGATATTTAAGAATAAAACAAATGTGCCTTATAGATCTAGTCATAATTAGATTTTTGCAAAGTATGTGGTCAGGAAGATGGTATTTTTTGTAAGATAGGAGTGTAGAAATTACTCAAGTAATTTGCACATTAAATAATTTGATCTTTTCTACATTGATAATGAAACTTCTGTTACAGTCATTTTCCTTCATGTGCAGGTTCACTTCCTTGTTTTAAATTACTGAATCAATTGCAATCCAAAAATACTAAATGGATTCTAGAAATGCAAGTTGTGAATGTCATGATATCATCTCACACCATCCCAACTTTCTAATCAGAGCTTTCACCTCTGTGTCTGCATTTTCTTTATTATCCAAATTATTATGTTGAGAGTTTTTCACCTCATTCCCCATCCCCTTCCCCTCAGAGAGTGTGCTCTTCCCATCCCCAGCATCCCAGTTCTCTGGAGCATCAAGTCTGTACAGGATTAGACTCATCCTCTCACACTAGATCCAGACAAGCCAGTCATTGCTCTGCTATATATGTATCTGGGCCCTCAGACCAGTCCATGTATGCTCTTTGGTTGTTAGCTTAGCTTCTGAGCTCTCCCTGAGGTCCAGGTTAGTTGATATTTTGGTCTTCCTACAGGGTTTCCATCCCCTTCAGTTCCTTCAATCCTTCCCATAACTTTTCTATAGGAGTCGCTGATCTTAGTTCAATGGTTGGCTGTAAATATCTGCATCTGTCTCAGTTACCTGCTGGTGGACCCTTCCAGAGAACCCTAGCCAGAGTCATGCTAGGCTCCTGTCTGCAAGCAAAACATACCATCAGCAGTAGCTTCAAGGTTTGCTGCCCCACAGTATGGATTCCAAGTTAGGGTAATCATTGATGGTCACTTCAGTCTCTACTCCATTTTTGTACCTGCATTTCTTTTAGATAGGAACAATTTTGGGTCAAAAATTATGAAAGTAACCCGGTGTCCCACCCTCCATTATGGCCTATGTAACTAACAAAGACAGGCTCTTCAGGTTCCATCTCCCAATGTCTGGCATTTTGGCTGAGGTTACCCATATTGAGTCCTGGATGCCTCTCACAACACAGACATCTGGGACTTTCTAGAGGGTTACACACCCACACCCCACATTCCCAGAAACTACATATTTCTATTCATTCTCCTGGCCCTCTGGGATTCTCTACTGTCTCCCCCCATATATGATCTTCCCCCACTTTCCCCTTCCCCTTCCTCTCCCACTGAGGTTCATTGCTTCCTCTGTATCTCCTGATGATTTTGTTCCCCCTTCTAAGTGGGACTGAATAATCCTCACTTGAGCCTTCTTTCTTTTATAACCTCTTCCAGTCTGCAGAGTATATCAAAAACTCAAGTGCAGCACATGCTGGCAAGGATGTAGAGAAGGGGGAAGACTACTCTTTTGCTGGTGGGATTGCAAACTGGTATAACCACTCTGTAAGTCAATCTGGTTGTTCCTCAGAAAAATTTGACCTAAAGACCTAGTTATATTGCTTCTGATCATATTCCCAAAAGATGCTCCACAATACCAAAAGAATATGTGCTTCAATATAGTCATAGCAGCCTTATTTATTATTATTATTATTATTATTTTTTTTTTTTTTTTTTTTTTTTTTTTTTTTTTTTTTTTGGTTTTTAGAGACAGGGTTTCTCTGTAGTCTTGGCTGTCCTGGAACTCACTTTCTAGACCAGGCTGGCCTCGAACTCAGAAATCCGCCTGTCTCTGCCTCCCAAGTGCTAGGATTAAAGGCGTGCGCCACCACCGCCCGGCCATAGCAGCCTTATTTGTAAAAGCCAGAAACTGGAAACAACAGAAAAATTGATTCATTTACAGAATGGAATACTATTCAGCTTTTAAAAAGGGGGGCATCATGAATTTTGCAGAAAAAAAATGGATGGAACTAGAAAATATCATCCTGAGTTAGGTAACTCAGACCCAAAAAGACATGCATGGTTTGTACTCACAGATAAGTGGATCATATCAGTATTGTTATCAGATCAGCCATCTCAATACCTGGTAATCACATTCAAATTATTTTGTTTTGCTTTATAATTGTTCTCTTTATAATATCACTCTAACTGGAAAATTGTATATGACAAGGAGAAGTCATGAAGTACATCTGGTTATCAAACAAGCAAGAATAGTGAGAAATCCCCAAAAACAGACCACTTACACATAGCATTCAGTTAAATGTATATTCCTTGATTTTGTTTGTTTGTTTGTTTGTTTCCTCAATCCAGTCTGGCTTGTAGCTTTCTGTGTAGACCAAGGTGGCTTTCAAGTCACAGAATTATGCTGGGCTCAGACTACAAATTTGCAATTCCAATTATAAAACCTGACTACTAGCTGTGTTAGTTTTAAATTATTCTAGAAACTTCTTTCCACATGTGGTGCTTGGTACTAACTGTGGTTCTAAGCATCCCCAGGAGTTTTGAGATCTATCTGGTATGAACATATTAACTAAATCATTGTCTTCTTAAGATTACTTTCCACTTAACTATCCTGAATTCTAATTAGAATTTAAAATATCAGGATAGACAGAATGTAGGTAATTGGTACAACTAGCTATACACACAACTACACACACACACACACACACAAACACACATACATGCACACACATGCATACATACACAGGCATTCACACTTAGATAGAAAGAAGTGAAGACATGAATACCATCTTGGCACACAAAATACAATCTAGAGGTGGGAAAAGGGTTACAAAATAGCATAAACGTAGCAAGATGCAATTGGTAACCCTGGAATGGAATCCAGAAAATATATAAAAGCTTACTTTTATTTAGTTTTCATGAATTTTTAAAGTTTAGTCATACAAACTTATCCTTATTTCTGTAACTTATATTAAATTTTATGATCCATAGCTTAGTTATAATAACATCCAATTTACTGATAGTTTTTAACACACCAGAAGTTAAAGGTATTTGTTATGTAGAGAAATAATTAAACTTACGATTTTAATGGACCAAAAGAGACTTATCAGAAGAAAATCATGTTACACATAATTACAAAAACTAAATTAAATAATACATATATCTAAAATTTGTAGCAGACACAAATTACCACAAAGAGGAACTATGAATTTCAATTTATGTTACCGTTCGAAATCTCCTAGGAGAAATTTACAGGCTAAACAAGTAGTTAATGTGATTAGATATATGAGAATGTTCAGTAATGAGGCCAGAGATCAAAATTAATCCAGAGTATTGTGATCAGGGATGAACCTGTAACGTTTTTATTACATTGGATAGAAAGAATGAAAATTCAAATAATTTGAAGTGAGTTTTAAAATATCAAATAATAAGATGAGAAAAGTACATTTAGTTTATTTCTAGCTACTGATATGTCCCTTACAAAGTAGCAGTTTGCATTCTTCAGATAACACTTGCTTTTATATTGCATTTATTGTGTAGTCCTAAAATAATCAGAACATTAAATGAGCTATATTCTCCAGAAATAGCATGTACCAAAATCTTATACCATTAGAGAGCTGGTTTGTAGGTCAATGTACTTTATCCAGTATGACCTGGACAAATGGTTATTTAAAATAGTCTATGCTAATTTCATCTGCATCAAATGGCTTATAATCAATATTCTCTGTGTTCATCTTAAATATCTAACCGTCTTACGAGAAGCTGCAATGTTTTCTTTAGTATTATAGCTCTTTTATGCTTTCTTTTACTTCTTCATTTAAATGTTCTTTGCTCTTACATATTATTAGTTTATATCTGAATGTCCTACAATTAACAAATCCTTTAAATGATATGCATTATTACAGGGGAAATATAGGCCATAACTGATATTGAACCTACTGCCTGAATTCCACCTTCTTTTCTCTCTCTCTCTCTCTCTCTCTCTCTCTCTCTCTCTCTCTCTCTCTCTCTCCCTTTCTCTTTGAAACAGAAAGTAAAGTTAACGGTATAATTGCTTAGAGATTTAGAGGCAAGATAACATAGTTTTTAAATCTCATGAACACAGCTGGAGGAAATGAATGAAGAGGCTGCTACCAAAATGCTCTAGAAAGTACGTGTCTTTTGCTTGATTTCTCTTTCTAGTTCTCCTTTTCAGTGACATCTCTCTCTCTCTCTCTCATCCTCCATTTGTATTGGTGCTTCTCTTTCCTTAGGCATCCAGGTTACTATAATTTGAGAAGTTAACCATACCTACTGAAGAATGGGCAAACCTTTATAAGTCAAATTGGAATATAGAAGTCTTCTTTAATTCAGAAATGAAATGTCTTCTATGAAAATTTTAACATTAGTCATATGAGAGATCCCACTATCACACTATTGTTTTTCAATCTGAAACAAGACCAAATGTCATGAATAATAATTTCATATGTCTTTATGAGATAATAAAACATGGAAACAGATACTGGAAAGGATCATCTGTACTCTTTTGTCTTCAAGTCCCAACATTCTACTTATGCAATAATACATTGTGCAATTTACCTTCTTTTGGTGTAAATATCTTTAATTTGACCTTCAAGATTCTTTTTTTAACTAGGTATTTTCTTTATTTACATTTCAAATATTATTCCCTTTCTGAATTTCCCCTCTGAAAATCCCATATCCCCTCCCCACTTCCACTGCTCACCAACACACCCACTCCCTCTTCCTGGCCCTGGCATTCCCCTATACTGGGGCATAGAACCTTTACAGGAACAAGGGCCTCTCCTCCCATTAATGACCTACTAGTCCTTCCTCTGCTACATATGCAGCTAGTGCCATGAGTCCCAACATGTGTTTTCTTTGATTGGTGGTTTAGTCCCAGGGAGCACTGTGGCACTGCTTAGTTCATAGTTTTGTTTCTCCTATGGGACTGCAAACCCCATCAGCTCCTTTCTCTAGCTCCTTCACGGGGGGGGGGGGGAGGGCGGGGGGGCTGTGCTCTGTCCAATAGATGGCTGTGAGCATCCACTTCTGTATTTGTCAGGCACTGGCAGAGCCTTTCAGGAAACAGCTTTATCATGTTCCTGTCAGCAAGCTCTTGTTGGCATCTGCAATATTGTCTGGGTTTGGTGGTTGTTTGTGGGATGGATCCCCAGGAGGGTCTATGAAATTTGTCTCTGTAACTCCTTCCATGGGTATTTTATTTCTGCTTCTAAGAAGGATCAAGGTATCCATACTTTGGTCATCCTTCTTCTTGAGTTTCATGTGTTTTGCAAATTGTATCTTGGGCATTCTGAGCTTCTAGGCTAATATTCACTTATCAGTGAGTGTATATCATGTGTGTTCTTTTGTGATTAGATGATATCCTCCAGATCCATTTGCCGAAGAAGTTTATAAATTCATTGTTTTTAATAGCTGAGTAGTACTCCATTGTGTTAATGTACCACATTTTCTGTATCTGTTCCTCTGTTGGGAGACATCTGGTTTCTTTCCAGGTTCTGGCTATTATAAATAAGGCTGCTATGAACATAGTAGATCATGTGTCCTTATTACAAGTTGGAATATCTTCTGGGTATATGCCCAGGAGACATATTGCTGGATCTTCCAGTAGTACTATGTCCAATTTTCTGAGGAACAGCCAAACTGATTTCCAGAGTGGTTATACCAGTCTACAATCCTACCAGCAATGGAGGAGTGTTTCTCTTTCTCCGCATCCTCTCCAGCATATGCTGTCACCTGAATTTTTGATCTTAGCCATTCTGACTGCTGTGAGGTGGAACCTCAGGGTTGTTTTGATTTGGGTTTTTCTGATGACTAAGGATGTTGAACATTTTTTTCAAGTGCTTCTCACCCCCTTCGATATTCCTCAGTTGAGAATTCTTTGTTTAGCTCTGTGCCCCATTTTTAATAGGGTTATTTGGTTTTCTAGATTCTAACTCCTTGAGTTCTTTGTATATATTCTATATAGCCGTCTATTGGATTTAGGATTGGTAAATGTCTTTTCCCAATCTGTTGGTGGCCTTTTAGTCTTATTGACAGTGTCCTTTGCCTTACAGAAACTCTGCAATTGTATAAGGTCCCATTTGTTGATTCTTGACCTTATATCAGAAGCCATTGGTGTTCTGTTTAGGGATTTTTCCCCTGTGCCCATATCTTCGAGGCTCTTCCCCATTTTCTCCTCTATAAATTTCATTGTCTGTGATTTTATGTGGAGCTCCTTTATCCACTTAGACTTGACACTGAAGAAATGACCATCCAGAAACTGCCCTACCTAGGGTCCCACCCCATAAACAACCACCAAAACCAGACTGTATTGTGGATGCCAACACCATGATAATATACAGATCACATAATTAGAAATTGTCTAGAGAAGTATAAACTCACATCGAAACTATAGGAGTGAACAAGGCTAACTACACTGCACAATCAGTACAAATTCATCTGGTAAAATTTACCCCATTGCCTGATTCTGTGAGACAGAACACTCAGACAAATTAGCAAACAACTTCTCTACTCACAAACATCATGATCACTACATGGGGTTGATGGAGTTGCCTTCAACTTCCAAATTTTCAAGGCATCATAAAGACTCTGAGATTTGGCTGAGTTTGATTATATAGCTAGAGTAAACATAATATTGTGGCTAAAGCAGTTCTCAATCTATAGATTGTGACCCTCTTATCTTGGTTCAAATCCCTTTCTACAAAAATATTTACCTTTTAATTCCTACCAGTAGAAAAATGAGAGTTATAAAGTAGTAATAGAAATAATTTTATGGTTGATTGTCACTACAACATGAGAAAGTTCATTAAGATGTCTCAGCATTAAAAAGGTTGAGAACCAATGGGCTCAAGTCTTCATGAATATCATATTCAAAGAGTGGCACAAAGGGAATCTATTCTACTCTGGCCAAGCTATATCCAAGCCTGAGAAATCCTACAAGGATATTTAGCAGTTTTTCCTTTGAACAACCTGAGAACTTGAAAATGAGCTAATTGCTTACTGCCACCCATAGAGGTAGGACCTACAGTTTGGTGTAAAAGTAAGAAACCTTTAAAAAAGAAAGAAAACTGTTTTGATGACTTCAGAAACAAAATATTTACATTGTGATATAGGATATCCACCCAATAAGTGTTTCAGGAAGATATAGTTGCCAAATACATTTTTAAAAACTTCCATGGCCAGGCAGTGGTGGCACATACCTTAATCCCAGCACTTGGGAGACAGTGACAAGCAGATGTCTGAGTTCGAGGCCAGCCTGGTCTACAGAGTGAGGTCCAGGACAGCCAGGGTACACAGAGAAACCCTGTATTGAAACTCCTCTCCCACCCCTCCCCCCAAAAAACTTTCATGAATTAGAACTATTAATTGATCACTGTGTTTCGAAATAAGGAACTCGGCTCATTCTGATATATACATATTTGGGAACTTGGTAGAATTAGATCATAATTTATAGGAAACAAATTTAAATTAGCTTCTACAATCATAAATAAATTATGAAACTTTTTATAATTAATCAATGTAATTTTCAATAAAACATTATGTAATGGATATTGTAACATCTTGTGAGACAGGTCAATTGATAGGTAAACAGATAGATATATGGATAGATACATGGATGGATCAATTGATACATAAATAGATGATTCTGCTCAATAGTTTGTTAGCATCAATGTGATTATTCAAGCTTTTGAATAATTTGGATAAATCAAAACTTCACAGCTTCAGACTTACAAGAATGTTTTTGCAGCATAAATTGAAATGTTAGAGTCTAAAAGATGTTGATTCTAAAACATAGGTGAAGGCTGCTTATTGAGAAGTTAAGGTTTGTGATATCTGCTTTTTACCACTCTTTAAAGCTTTCATCCAAACATAAACTTATAGTAAGTAAGCCTCAATCTCATCATTGTATTACTGAAGAATCTCTCTGTAGGCAATTTATCATCTCACTTACCGTGAAAATGCATACATTTAGAGGACCTGGCAGTCAGCTATTGGACTCACTCCAATTCCATGCCTTGAAATACAAATTAAAGCATCCTGCCCTCTCTCCCCCTGCAAGTAGCTTAAAGCCAATTAGAGGAGGCTTAGGGCAGCCAATGTGAAATATTAACAGATATATAATGGACTATGACATGGAAGCATGCAGTGTTTTGTTTTGTTTTGTTTTGTTTTGTTTTTACATACACCTATTTTCCTACCAAAAAAAAAGCTTATTTCTCAGATGCATGTAGTCTTTACTGTACTCTTAGTAATAAAAGGAATAAAACCATATCATGCCAAAACAGAAGGAATTTTCATACATGTAGATTCAAAGGGAAACACACATGTTTCTGGGATTTTCCTGTTTAATAAAAGTCATTCTACCTACTTATTTGTTTGTTTGTTTTCTATTAATGTACTTTATATTTTTTAACTATTTAAATTTAAATGATACAAGACAAACCCAATGTTGCAACAAATTATAAAACAAAAGATATGTTTTTCTAATAGATAAATGATTCTTCAATGAGGGATGTGGTATACTCATGCCATTAGGGGCTAAACACTCATTCCAAAGTCTTGGCTGCATGTTGTCAGTTGAGGATTTTACCATAATTTCCATCCATTGCAAGAAGATGTTCTTTAATGAGTGTTGAGCAATCAATAGATTCATTGGAAAAAATTCACAGAGTATATGAACAGAAATTTGACAAATAGAATGTATAAATAATAAAAATTTAAATAAAATTTAAAGTTTTTATTGACCAAGAAAATGTATATAAAGTTTATATTGAATGATTATTTAGTTTATGTTCTGTTAGCTAAATAGAAAATGTCAGATAAGCCCTGAAGCAGAAAATATGAAAAAAGGTTTTAATTAACTTTCTAGTAGTATCCAATTTGTCATAGCTTCATTGAAAAGTTAATAAGGAGATAAAGGTGTGTATATTTCTTAACATTGCAGCCTTTTAGGCAAATGACACAAGAGATGCCAAGATCAAAAATATTGTGAAATATTTTTGTGAAAGACTTTTTGCTGTTGATATGCTACTAACAGTGGAAAATTTCAAACTAGCTGGATTCAATTAGTTAATTATTCATCAACCTTGAAACAATTTTCAAACATCTGAACCATTTTTTTTATGGTGACCCACGTTATTCCATCATTTCTAACTGATACATGCTAAGGAACATTTGTTTGTACATGTAGTTTGATTTCTGTTTATATGTTTTTTAAAAGAATTAGAATTAAATCCGTGCTACCCTCTGTCAAACTCTGCCCATGCACCCTCTTAAGGTGATATCTTGTTTTTCACTGGGTACTAATGTTTTACACACATGTGAGTTTGTGTGTGTGTGAGCATGTGTGTGTGTGTGTGTGTGTGTGTGTGTGTGTGTGTGTGTGTGTGTGTGTGTGTATGAATTTGTAGAATATGCTGAGTCTGGTTTTGTTGGTTTGTGTAAGTGGTTTTTGAGTTGATTACTTTACATTGGACATCCAGTAATGGGGCCTATCCCTGGGAGGAGCTAATTCTGCCTTGCTCACTAGTCAATAGTTATCGCTAGTTTTTGTTTTGGAAGCTACTATGTAAAATTTTCTCCCTTTCAATTAACCTAGTCCATTGATATTGCCATTGTGCCCAAATCAGAAATTTCTAGTAAAGACTGTTTCACAACAAAATTCTTGGGTTTTGTTTGTTTGTTTGTTTCTTTGGTTTTTTTGTTTAGCTCTGACAATCTGTTCTCCCCTCTTTCATATATTTCATTGAGCAAATGACAGAGAAACTGTGACATAGTTTAATACCTGTGGTTGTTGGGGTTCCCATGATCTCTTTATTGACCTCTGCATCATGTCCACCTGTATATTTTACAATATTCTCCATTTGCTGCAAAGAGAGGTTTCTTTGTGACAATAACCTGTGTGTGTGTGTGTGTGTGTGTGTGTGTGTGTGCCTCTGAGTGTGTGTGTGTTTTAGTTCTGTGGAAACCTAGAGAAATATAAACTTCCTGTAATCTATGAAAGTGACCCTTGCAAAAATTCCTAATAATAGGGCTATGGAGCCTGACTCAAATATCTTCTGTAACCAGGCAAGGCTTCCAGTGGTAGGACTGGGACATCCAGCCAACCACAAAACCTTCTACCTATAATTTGTCCTACCTAAAAGATGCACTGGAATAACTATGGCATAGTACATGAAAGGGGGAGGGTGGCCAAATAATGAATGTTCCAAATTGAGGCCCATGGTACCAAGAGCAGCCCCATGCATGGCACTGCCTGGAAGGTCAGGAACCAGAGAGCAGAAAGCTCAGGGACCCAGGTTAGTACCAACCATAATGGCTAAGAAAAAAAAAAAGGAAAAACAAAAAGAAAATGATTCCTAATGATATTCTAATATACTCAAGAACTGGAGCATAGTCCAATATCATCTGAAAGTCTTCTTGCAGTAACTGATGAGAGACAACACAAATATCCACAGCCAAACATAAGACAGAGCTCAGGGAACCTGTGGCAGAGGGGAGAGAGAATTGTAGGAGCTAGAGGGGTCAAGGACATCACAAATACAAACTCCACATAAACCAACCAAGTAGGGCTCATAGGGGTCCACAAAGACTGGAGTGACAATCTTCGAGTTATGGTGTTTGAGCTAGGTTCCTGCATATGTGTTATGGTTTTACAGCTTACTGGAGTGAGGATTGTCCTGACTCTATTGCCTGCCCTTGGTACACTATTCCTCTTTTTTGAGTTGCCTCCTCCAAACTTGATATTAGGCTATGTGCCTATTTTTAAGGCATCTAGTTATGCCATGTTCAGTTGATATTCTTGAAAAGACCTTGCACTTTTCTGAAAGGAAAATGAGGAAGAGTAGAAGATGAGCAGAGTTACTGGTAGCCATGCAGGGAAGGGAAACCAGTCATGATGTAATACATGAGAAAAGAATATATAAAGGCAAAAATAAAATCACCTGTCAAAGTAAATAAATATATAACCTTAAATACAATAGAAATATGTGTGAGCAAGCAAAGAGGGTGAGCAAAATACATCTCTCCATTTGCTTTGTAAAGCATAAGCTTTCTATGCTAACAGTGGTAATAAACTCTATTAGTTAAACCTTTATACTTACAACACATTACCAATTGATTGAGTCTCAAGTACAAAAATCTTACTCTAATAAATTTTTTCTTTTATTTAAATTGAATATTTACTTTATTTACATTGTAAATGTTATCCCCATTCCTGGTTTCCCCCTGAAGCCCCCTATCTCATGCCGCCTCCCCAATTCTATGAGCATGTTCACACACACGCACACACACATACACACACACACACACACACACATACACACACACACCAGCCTCCCTGCCCTCAAATTCCCCTACACTTGGGAATCAAGTCTTCACAGGACCAAGGGCCTCTCCTTCCTTGATGCCCTACAAGGCCATCCTCTGCTACAAATGCAGCTGAAGCCATGAGTCCCTCCATGTGTACTCCTTGGTTTGTGATTTTATCCCTGGAAGCTCTAGGGTGTGTGTGTGTGTGTCTAGTTGGTTGATATTGTTGTTCTTCCTATGGGGTTGCATGACCTTTCATTTAGTCTTCATTCCACACTTTTCTTCATATTTTCTCCTGTGAGTATCATGTTTCTCTTTCTAAGAAGGATCAAAGAACACAAAACTTTGGTCTTCCTTCATCTGGTGCTTCATGTGTACTGTGAATTGTGTCTTGGGTATTCTGAGTTTTGGCCTAATGTCAACTTATAAATGAATGAATACCATGTGTGTTCTTTTGTAATCGGGTTACCTCTCTCGGGATGATATTTTCTAGTTCCATCTATTTGCCTAAGAATTTCATAAATTTATTATTTTTAATAGCTGAGTAGTACTCCATTGTGTAAATGTACCACATTTCTTGTATCCATTCCTCTGTTGAAGGACATCTGGAATCTTTCCAGCTTTTGGCTATTATAAATAAAGCTGTTATGAGCATAGTGGAGCATGTGTCTTTGTTATATGTTGGAGCATGTTTTGGGTATATGCCCAAGAGAAGTATAGCTTGGTTCTCAGGTAATACTATGTCCAATTTTCTGAGGAACCACAAGACTGATTTCCAGACTGGTTGTACCAGCTTGCAATCCCACCAGCAATGAAGGAGTGTTTCTCTTTGTCCACATACTCACCAGCATCTGCTGTCACATGAATTTTTGATCTTAGCCATTCTGACTGGTGTGAGGGGGAATCTCAGGGTTGTTTTGATTTGCATTTTCCTTATGACTAAAAATGTTGAGCATTTTTTTAGGTGCTTCTCAGCCATTTGATTGAAATTTCTTTGTTTAGCTCTGTACCCCATTTTTAAAAGTGTTATTTGATTCTCTGGAGTCTAACTTCTTGAGTTCTTTGTATATATTGGATATTAGCCCTCTGTTGGATGTAGGATTGGTAAAGCTCTTTTCTCAATCTGTTGGTTGCTGTTTTGTCCTATTGACAGACTCCTTTGTCTACAGAAGCTTTACAATTTTGTGAGGTCCCATTTGTTGATTCTTGATCTTAGAGCATAAGCTATTGGTGTTCTGTTTAGGAAATTTTCCCCTGTTCTCATGTTTTGGAGGCTTTCCCCCCTTTTTCCTCTCTTTGTTTCAGTTTATCTGCTTTTATGTGGATGACCTTGATGTACTTGGACTTGGGCTTTATACAAGGAGATAACAATGGAACAATCTGGATTCTTCTACATATTGACCTCCAGTTGAACCAGCAACATTTGCTTAAGATTCTGTCGTTTTTCTACTGGATGGTTTTAACTATTTAATCAAAGAACAAGTTATCATAATGTGTATGCTCATTTCTGGGTTTTCAATTTTTCTTATTTTTATTTTTATGGTTTTTTTTTTTTTTTTTTTTGCAGCAAACTCATTTATTTACTGACCCTGTTCACCAGCCACCTAAATTAATTTCTTTTTTTCCTTAGATACTTTCTTCATTTACATTTCAAAGGCTATCCTGAAAGCCCTTATACCCTCCTCCTGTCCTGCTCCCCAACCCAACCACTCCTACTTCCTGGCCCTGGCATTCCCCTGTACTGGGGCATATAATCTATGCAAGACCAAGGGTATCTCCTCCCATTGATGGCCTACTAGGCCATCCTCTGCTACATATGCAACTAGAGACACAATTCTGGGGGATACTGCTTAGTTCATATTTTTGATCCTCCTATAGGGTTGCAGAACCCTTTAGCTCCTTGGGTATTTTCTCTAGCTCCTACATTGGGAGCCCTGTGTTCCATCTAATAGATGACTGTGAGCATCCACTTCTGTATTTGCCAGGCAGTGGCATAGCCTCACAAAAGATAGGTATATCAGGGTCCTGTCAGCAAAATCTTCCTGGCATGAGCAATAGTGTCTGTCTTTGGTGGTTGTATATGGGTTGGATTACCATGTTGGTCGGTCTCTGTATGGTCCTTCTTTCAATCTCAGCTCCAAACTTTGTATCAGTAACTCCTTCCATGGAGTATTTTGTTCCCCATTCTAAGAAGGAATGAAGTATCCACACTTTGGTCTTCCTTCATCTTGAGTTTCATGTGTTTTGCAAATTGTATCTTGGCTGTTCTACATTTCTGGGCAAATATACACTTATCAGTGAGTGCATATCATTTGATTTCTTTTGTGATTGGGTTACCTCACTTAGGATGATATCCTCCAGATCCATTTATTTGCTTTAAAATTTCATAAATTCATTGTTTTTAATAGTTAAGTAGTATTCCATTGTGTAAATGTACCACATTTTCTATATCCAGTCCTCTGTTGAGGGACTTCTCGGTTCTTTCCAGCTTCTGGCTATTATAAATAATGCTCCTATGAACATAGTGGATCATGTGTCCTTATTACCATTTGTAACATCTTCTGGGTATATGCCCAGGAGCGGTATTCCTGGATCTTCTGGTAGTAATATGTCCAATTTTCAGAGGATCAGCCAAATTGATATCCAGAGTAGTTGTACAAGCGGGCCATCCCACCAGCAATGGAGGAGTGTTCCTCTTTCTACACATCCTTGCCAGCATCTGCTGCCATCTAAGTTTTTCATCTTAGCCATTCTGACTGGTGTGAGGTAGAATCTCAGGTATGTTTTGATTTGCACTTCCCTGATGATTAAGCATGTTGAACATTTTTTCAGGTGCCTCTCAGCCCTTCGGTATTCCTCAGTTGAGAATTCTTTGTTTAACTCTGTATCCCAGTTTTTAATAGGGTTATTTGAATTTCTGGAGTCCAGCTTCTTGAGTTATTTGTATTAAGGAAAAGTAAATGTTGCTTACTGTTATTTTTTTGTTGTTGTTAGAGTTGGGATTCTGTTCTTATAGCTATCTTCTTTTAGGTTTGTGAAGGATTACTTTCGTGCTTTTTCTAGGTTTAATTTCTGTCCTTGTGATGGAGTTTTCGATTTAAAATCCTTTGAAGGGCTGGATTTATGGAAAGATATTCTGTGAATTTGATTTTATCATGGAATACTTTGGTTTCTCCATCTATGGTAATTGAGAGTTTTTCCTGAGTACAGTAGCCTAGGCTGGCATTTGTGTTCTCTTAGGGTCTGTATAATACCTGTCCAGGATCTTCTGGCTTTCATAGTCTCTGGTGAGAAGTCTGGTGTAATTCTAATAGGTCTGCCTTTATATATTACTTGACCTTTTCCCTCACTGCTTTTAATATTCTGTTTTTACTTAGTGCATTTGTTGTTCTGATTATTATGTGTTGGGAGGAATTTCTTTTCTGGTCCAGTCTATTTGGAGTTCTGTAGGTTTCTTGTATGTTCATG
The DNA here is from genome assembly GCF_000001635.26 of Mus musculus. NCBI lineage: Eukaryota > Metazoa > Chordata > Mammalia > Rodentia > Muridae > Mus > Mus musculus. Next base: position 61,992,179 of record NC_000071.6, read on the forward strand.
GGCATCTCTTTCTTTACGTTATGGAAGTTTTCTTCTATAATATTTGAAGATATTTACTGTCTCTTTAAGTTGAAAATCTTCATTCTCATCTATCCCTATTATCCTTAGGTTTGGTCTTCTCATTGTGTCCTGGATTTCCTGGATGTTTTGAGTTAGGATCTTATTGCATTTTGCATTTTATTTGATTGTTGTGTTCATATTTTCTCTGGAATCTTCTGCACCTGAGATTCTCTCTTCCATCTCTTGATTTCTGTTGCTGATGCTCGCATCCATGGTTCCCGATTTCTTTCCTAGGATTTCTATCTCCAGAGTTATCTCCCTTTGTGTTTTCTTTATTGTTTCTACTTCCATTTTTAGATCTTAAATGTTTTTTTTTCAATTCCATCACCTGTTTGATTGTGTTTTCCTGTAGTTCTTTAAGGGATTTTTGTGTTTCCTCTTTAAGGACTTCTACCTGTTTAGCAGTATTTTCCTGTAATTCTTTGAGGGACTTTTGCACTTTGCCTTTAAGTACTTCTAACTGTTTAGCAGTGGTCTCCTGTATTTCTTTAAGTGAGTTATTAATGCCCTTCTTAAAATCCTATACCAGCATCATGAGATATGATTTTAAATCTGAATCTTGCTTTTCAGGTCTATTTGGGGTATCCAGGACTCGCTGTGGTGATTGGGTTCTAATGATGTCAAGTGGCATTGGTTTCTGTTACCAATTTTCTCACATTTGCCTTTCACCATCTAGTAATCTCTGGTGTTAGATGTTCTAGCTGTCTCTGTCTGGAGCTTGTTCCTCCTGTGACTCTGTTAGCCAATGTCAGCCCTCCTGAGAATCCAACTCTCTCCTGGGTCCCAGTGGTTAGAGCATTCTCTGTAGGCAAGTTCTCCTCTGGCAGGGAAGGTGCCCAGAAATCTGGGTCTCGGCTCCAGTGCAGACAGTTCTCTGAGAGATCTGGTATATGAGATAGAGATCTCATCTGAGTCCTGGGGTCAGAGCCTTCCCTGAAGGCTGACTCTCCTCTGGTGGGGAAGGTGTCCAGAGGTCTGGGTCTAGGCTCTGCCTCCTGGCTGAGGATGAAGTCCTGAAGGGTCCCTGTCCAAGAAGCCCTATTGCTTCTGAGGCCTGTGCACTCTCCTCAGCTGACTGGTCTCTGAGTGTCTAGAGATACAAGATTCTATTCCATTGATCTTCCTGCCCGTCTTGTTCCCAATATCATACAGTTTTTAATCACTATTGCTCTGTAATACAGCTTGAGGTCAAGGATGGTGATTCCCCTAGAAGTTCTTTTTTTGTTGAGAATAATTTTGCTATCCTGTGTGTGGTTTTGTTGTTGTTGTTGTTATTATTCCAAATAAATTTGCAAATTGCTTTTTCTAACTCTATGAAGAATTTAGTTGGAATTTTTATAGGGATTGCATTGAATCTGTAGACTATTTCCGGCAAGATATCCATTTTTACTATATTAATCTTGTCAATCCATGAGCATCGGTGATATTTTCATCTTATGAGACCTTCTTTGATTTCTTTCTTCAGAGACTTGAAGATCTTGTCATACAGATCTTTCACTTGCTTGGTTAGAGTCCCAACAAGGTATTTTATATTATTTATGACTATAATGAAGGGTGTCATTTCCCTAATTTCTTTCTCAGCCTGTTTATCCTTTGAATAGAAGGCCACTGATTTGTTTGAGTTAATTTTATATCCAGCCACTTTGCTGAAGTTGTTTATGAGGTTTAGGTGTTCTCTTGTGGACTTTTCGGGTCTTTTAAGAATACTATAATATTGTCTGCAAATAGTGATATTTTGACTTTTTTCTTTCCAATTTGTATCCCACTAAAATCACATACTAGACAAGACTGCCCATTCTCTCCCTATCTATTCAATATAGTACTTGAAGTTCTAGATAGAGCAATTAGACAACAAAAGAAGGTCAAAATATTTATATCTTATAATAAATTGAAACAGTCTACTGGACTTCACATTTCCAAATTACAGAAGCTTGAATTGGTCTGAAATCAACACGACATAAAATATTTTATGGACCAAATTTTGGACTTTCAAAGTGCTACCTGATCTACTTTTAGGTTAATAGGTATTTGATGTACTTCATAGTAATTGTAATTTATTATTAATGCAAATGGCCAACTGTTCATTTTTGATCTCACATCAATTTCATGATCTCACCAATAATGCCAAGCACTTCTTGGGATGACTCTTTATTTTCTGAAGAGATGGTTATATTAGAACTCTGAAATATACATAGTTGCTACATAGAAATCCAAATTTGTTTATGTTACCCTGACTAAAATATCTGGTAAATAATATCTAGTTATGTAAGAAATAAGCAATGCCCCCAAAAAACCTCTTTCTTTATGTTTAAAAATATCTGAAATGTTAGTAGTGGTAGTACATTATTAGCCATATATATTACTCCAATCTTCAAATTATATTTTTGCTAAAATTTTGAGAAATGCAGTAAATTGAAGTAGTTTATTGTTAAATATTGATTCAGTTAGGTATATTTTATGTGAAGGTCATATCCTGCACAATATTCTGTAGATGTATCCCAATTTGTTTTGATGGATTGCACTTGACAATTAATTAAGACCTTATGAATAAACATTAAAAGGGTGATTTCATTAAAGAAACCCTGGTAAGTCTTAGAAAGCTCTATGTCTTTAGAATAATAACAGTGAATAATACATTCTGAACACTTAACTCACAAATGTTTCAAGAAATTTCAGCACCAATAAACACTTTTTTAATCTTCTGTAGAAGTTATATTATAACATCAAGTTTCTATTATTGATACCTATATTTCTAGACAAATAAAGATTATAAAGATCCTACAATATTAAAACCCAGTTAAACACTTTAAATATGCAATGGAAAAGGATAAACACACATATTCCACAAGGGAGTAAGAAGATAACAATGAAACTCCTCAAAAGTAGGTCCAAAACACAACAAGCAACCTAGAGTGCCTAACATTCTAGGGCATATACCCAAAAGATGGCCTACCCTACCACAGGATCACTTGTTCCATTATCTTCATTGAAGCCTTATCTGTGGTATCCAGAAGCTGGAACCAACCCAGATGTCCCCTAAAGGAAGAATGGATTCAGAAAACATGGTTCATTTACACAATGGAATACTATTCAGCTATTAAGAACAAGGACATCATGAGTTTTGCAGGCAAGTGGAAGAAACTAGAAAATATCCTGAATGAGGTAACTCAGACGCAAAAGGACATGCGTGGTATGTATCCACTAATAAGTGGATATTAGCCAAAAATATACAGAATATCCAGAATACTATCCACAGAACTCAAGGTTAAGAAGGAGAAGGGCCCAAATAAGGATGCCTCAATCCCACTAGGGAGAGATAATAAAGAAATCACAGAAGGCAGAGTGAGGGAGGAACCTGGGAGGGAGAGAGGAGGAGGAAGGAAAAGGGGGATATGATCAGGTATGGGAGGGGGCAGGAGAGAATCCCTGAAGGACAGCAGAATAAAAGGAAATATACAACCTTAGAAGGAGGAAGACAGGGAACCCTCTAGAATAAACTAGAGACCTGGGAGGTGAGAGACTCTCTGGACTCAAAGGGAGGGACTTTAGATAAAATGCTCCATGGAGGAGAGAAGAAACTTGTAGAGACCACCACCAGTGGAGGGACAAGACCTCAAGTGGAGGGATGGGGTTCCCATCCCACAGCCAAAAACTCTGAACCAGAATTGTTCCTGTCTAAAATAATAGCAGGGATAAAAATAGAGAAAAAACTGAGGGAAAATCAGTCCACTGACAGGCCAAACTTGGGATCTATCTCAAGGGAAGGATCCAGAGTCTGACACTATTACTGATGCTATGCTTATAGACAGGACCCTAGCATAGCTGTTCTCTGAGCAGCCCAACAAGCAGCTGACTGAGACAGGTACAGATATTTAAACACCCAACCAATGGACAGAGGCCAAGGACCCCTGTGTGTGAATTTGGGAAAAGCTGGAAGAACCTGAAGAGGAGGGTGACCCCATAGGAAGACAAACAGTCTCAATTAACATGCACCTCTGAGATCTCTCAGACAATGAGCCACCAACCAGGCAGCACACATGAGCTGGTCTGTGGCCCCAGACACATATACAGCAGAGAACCACCTGGTCTTGCCTCAGTGAGAGAAATTGCACCTAACTCTCAAGACACTTGAGGCCTAAGGGAATAGGGAAGCCTTGTGGGGTGGAGGGCATCTTCTTGGAGACATAGAAAAAAAGGAATAGGAGTAATGTGGAAGGGCAGGCCAGGAAGGGGACAACAACTGGACTGAAAAATAAAAGTAATTGAAAAAAAAATAAAACCAGAACACAACAAAATAAAAATGACAAATGTTAAATAAATAAATAAGCCTTTCATTCTTAAGTTGTTTTTGACTGAGATTTGTCACTACAGTGAGACAAGCAACTAATATACCAGAGGCAACAGGGACAGAGCTGGTGCTTTCAGCCCCTTCTGCCTGAGAGGTAAAGAGAAAGCTGTATCTTCAGCTCTCTGAAGTGTCCTGAGTAACTAGATTTAATGAGCTTCGGTATTGGTTAGGGAAACACATGTACAGGTGACCTGGATTTGAGATTGCCATCCACAGTGGGAGCAGTCTTAGGGATCTGAGCTTTTAACTCGTGCTGTTTGATGTTCGCTCCAGGTTTAGAATGTTAAGACTCTCTTATATTATATGAGACCTAGTTTGTGTCCAAAAATAAGCTGGTGTAATTTTGGGAAACATCCCAGATGTGCTTATAGAAACTGGATTTATATTTTTCTTTTTCCTCATTTTAAATTTCATAACACATTTTAAAACATATCTGAAGCTTTTGAAACTAACTTCTTTATTTACCTTTTTGTTTTTCTTTCATTAATTTATTCTTTGACAGTTTCATGTGTTCCTGTAATGAATTGTATAGAAACATATTTATTATTTCTTGAATCACTAGCTTAACTTGTTTCTTATATTTTTATTAAATAAAACAATTGCTATGCAATTTTTACTGCTGTATACAAACATGTAAATGTTCTCTCTTAATTTCTCCTAAGCTAAATTATCATCCCCTCACTAAAGTGTTTATCTAAAGTTTTTCTAACCGGCCCCTACAGTCTTTTAAACCCAGGCTCTCTCTAGGTCAGATCCATCCCACCTCCTATTGTTCACTTTCCCACTAGCTGTTACAACTCCTGCAAAGTAATCCCTATATCGCACATAACTGACCATTGAACAGTCTCTCCTACCACTTGAAAACATTCTTTTCAGTTGTTCTGGCTTCTATGGTACTGCAATATGTTTCCCTTGGAGATCATGTTGTTCTTTCATGCCCCATATGAGAGGCCATTTTCAATATATTTTTGATATTTTGAGTGCCCACACATGTGCCAGCATTTTCTTCGTTTCTTCCTGCATTCTTCCTTTTGCATGTCCCTTCCCTTACTGTCATCTGCCAAAATGGCATCCTATGTATAAACATGGTTTTGCTCCTGAGCTTCACACTTACAGCCTAGTTATCACCAACATTTCTATTTTAATGCCTTCTAAAGATTTCTGTATTAATTTGCTCAGCCAAATTACTATCGCTGACTTGCAGTCAGTCATTTGCTTTGCTTAGCACATTCTGTCAGTTTTTCTCAGCTCCTCAAAGTTGTATCTTTAAACATAGTGTTTCTCTTACTGGGTAGTGTATATTTATAATATTATTTGCCTTGGACCCAACCTTCATCCATTCTTTTAACTCTTCCTTACCTTAAAACCTTTCTCTGAAGACTTTCACAAGATAATCTTATATACTATTTCTAGATAACAGTTAAATTCTCATTTTAGTTCCCAGATAGGTAATATTCTTGAAGATGTTTTGTGCTTGATAGCAAAGTGTTGTCCATGAGGTAAATTAGAAGAGGAAACAACTCAAAGAGGTGGCATTGGTATTTTTTAAAACAGTTATTTTATTAGATATTTTCCTCATTTACATTTCAAATGCTATCCTGAAAGTCCCCTATACCTTCCCCCGCCAGAATTGGTACTTTTGTTCAGGGATTCTCTGTCCAGAGTATATCAGGGTCTAGAGAGAGTATGAGTCTGAATTCTAATACAGTGAGAATAGCTAAGGTTGATTCATAATCAATCTATAAATTTTTAACATCGCAAACCTATTTAACTACTAATAATTTCTTTCTTTATCTGTCAAAATAAAACCTCTAATAAATAAAACTTCACAGCATACTGCAGAACATATAATATAATGTCAATGGCAACGTCTTATGACTCTGATTAATGTACAAACTTTCATTTCTTTCCTCTTCCCCTTAGGCAGAATCAGAAACACCTAGTTGAAATGTGGATGTAGAAAACCTAGATTTATTATCTTACATTTAGAATGCTCCTGGTATACAAGGTTCTATTTCAAACCCTAATACACTCATTCTTCATAACATAGCTCTGCTGTTGTTGCTATGGCTATTGCTGCTTTGCAGATTAAGTGAAACTGTGAAGCAGTGCAGTGAGATTATTGTTGACATTTATTAATCATAAAGTGATCTAGGGTAGGTTTCAATTTTAATGGTCCAGCCTTAAAGAAGGTTCTCTTAGTACCAGGATACAAATATATACATGTTTGTGCATCAGTAGGCCTAATGTGCCTTTCCTCTGTGTGTGTGTGTGTGTGTGTGTGTGTGTGTGTGTGTGTGTGTGCTTGTGAAAAGTTTCAAAGAAATGAATTACAGTGACCTAGAGAAGCAGATATTTAATTAATATTTATACTGATTATCAACCCACTTTTATTCATAAATAACCATGTTTTCAAAATAGGTTAATTTTTCCTCCCTTTTCTAATAAAATGTTTCATTATATTGTAGTCATTCTTACTTTTGAGGGAAAGTAAATAAGTGATAGAAATATTACAACTTCAAAAAGCACTGGGAGTTCACAGTAAATGAGATCTTTATATTGCAACTATAACTTCTTCACATGTTCATATCTGCATGAACAGTCTTCACGTTAATACATGCTATGAAATTAAGTGACATTACAGTATACTCACAAGATATAATTTTGTACAGTGTCCTACTTACGGTTTTACTACTTTGAAAAGACACCATGACTGAGCCAACTCTTATAGGAGCAGTATTTAATTGTAGCTGGCGTACAGGTTCAGATGTTCAATGGAAGATCATCAACCCAAGAGCTTGTCTGTATCCAGGCTGAAAGAGCTGAGAGTTCTAGATCTTCATCTGATGGCTGCTAGGAAAGTCCAGTTTCCAGGCAGCTAGGAAGAGAGTCTTAAAGTCCATGCCTACAAAGACACACTTCCTCCAACAAGGCAATACCTAATAGTGCCACTCCTTGGGCCAACCATATTCAAACTTGCATAGAATAGGGTTTGTATTCAAAATTAATATTACGCTGTTTTAAAATGTGGTTTGGGTATAAGCTAATTAATTTAAAGAATAACACATTGATTTTATTGATTAAAAAACTCTTAAATTGCTGAAAAGTATTACAGACATAACTAAATGTGCAAAGGTTTCCCTTGGGTCATAACTGAGTGATTCCTATAAGAGAGATCAAGTTTTCTTGTCTTTAACCAGTGTCACACAGCTAACAGTGCTTTTCTCAAATGCTGAATTAGGACATTTTGATTGAAAAGAAAATCAATTATTCTTTTAAAAGCACACTGGTATTCTTTTTATTTTTATTCATGCTACTTCTGGATTTTTCTGAATTTACCAAGTAATTGTTTTCATACCTTAATTCACGTGCAAAAAAACATTTTATTTTCTAAATTGTGTGTGTATGTGTATGTATATATATATATATATATATATATATATATGTATATATATGCATGTATATATATATGTATGTATATATATCCAATATATGAAGTATATCTTTAAAATATATCCTTGTATATATTTGTGTGTGTATATGTGTATGTGTGTGTGTGTGTGTGTGTGTGTGTGTGTGTGTGTGTGTGTGAGTGTGTGTGTGTGTATGAGATGATGAAATTAGTTCCTTTGGGGAAAAACGACACAACAATCCAAGCATAAAGAAGATAGTCAATCTGTGTAATCATGTACTCTCTCTCAGAGAAGTAAGTGATTTCCTTCCCTGGTAGTTCTATTTGTCACCTGGAACTGGAAAAGCAAATGTTCAGGTACCTGGTAAAATGTCTCTGCAAGTAATTTGGGAAGGTATTTTTATCTCACAACATGGAATAAAGATCTGTGGTTAAGCATCACTCAATTCACTGTATGGCAAGATAGACAAAAAAAGGAAGCATGGGCAAATTTGTTTGTTTGTTTCCGGTGCTTAGGAAATCTATGATTTTCTTCAACTTGAAATCTTCTAGTTCATAGATTGTTCATGACTTGAGCTATATGATGGGCTCTCTTGATACCGTAGCGAACCTGCCTATTTACCTTTACTGAGTTTCCAGCATACAACTCTGGCTAGCATAGCTTTAAATACACATGGAAAGAAATCACAGTTATAATTCGGTGTCATTTGCCTCTCTTGTATCAAATTTTTGTTGTTGTTGCCACAGTAATACTCTGATTGGTTTCTTCTTTTAGCTCCCACTGCAGTGGAAATATGTTGGAGAAATAGTAACAGTAGTGCTGTTATAAAGTTCTGCATTGTGTGTCCCATAAATAGATACAGATAAAGATCTATCCTACAGAGGAGCATCTTAAACATGTGTTCCCTGGTAAAATCAGAAGAACAGCAGAAGTTGTTAATAAAGAAAAGGACTAGATGTCCATCAACAGAGGAATGAATATGGAAAATTTGGTACAGTTACACAATGGAGTACTACTCAGCTATTAAAATCAATGACTTCATGAAATTTGCAGGCAAATGGATGGATGTAGAAAATATCAACCCGAGTGAGGTATCCTCAGTCATAAAAGACCACACATGGTATGTACTCACTGATAAGTGGCTATTAGACAAAGAGTGTGGAATACCCACAATTCAACTAACAGACTACATGACATTCAAAAGGACAAAGACCAAAGAGTGGATGCTCCAATCATACTTAGAAAGGGGAACAAAATAATTAAGGGAAGTAGAGGGTAAGAGGGACTTGGGAGAAAGAGAAGAGGGGGAGGGGGAAAAGAGGAAAATAATCGGGTATGGGAGGAGATGGAGGAGATGTACAGAGGGTAGGGAAATTGAATTGAGGTATATAGCAATGGGGATGGGGAACTAGAGGTAGCAACCAGAAAGTCCCAGATATCAGAAAAATCAAGGACCCCATAGGGATGACATTAGCTGAAATATTCCACAAAGGAGAATGAGAACCTGTAGAGACCATATCCAGAGGTAAGGAACAGACCTCCAGTTGAGGGATGGGACCACCCACCCATCATCAAAAATTTAACCCAGAACTGCTCCCATGTAAAGGGAAAACAGGGACAAAGAGTGGAGCAGATATTGAACAAAAGGCCATCTAGAGACTGTCCCATGTGGGAATCCATCTCACATGCAGACAACAAACACAGACACTATTGTGGATGCCAAGAAGTGCTTACTGACAGGAGCCTGATACAGCTGTCTCCTGAGAGGCTCTGCTGGATCTTGACCAATGCAGATGCAGATGCTCGCAGCCAACCATCTGAGTGAGCACATGGACCCCAGTGGAGAAGTTACAAGAAGGACTAAACAAGCTGAAAGGGCCTTATCTAGCATCAATTGGAGGGAAGGCCCTTGATCCTGTGAAAGCTTGATGCCCCAGTGTAGATGAATGCTGAAGCAGTGAAGTAGAGTGGGTAGCTGGACAGGGGAGCATCCTTGTAGAAGCAAGGTAAGAGATAGGGCATTTACAGAGGGGAAACTTGGAAAGGGGATAATATTTGAGATGTAAATAAATTGAACTGAGCACAGGGTCTGCAGTGGAGGAGTTAGAGAAAGGACTGAAGGATCTGAAAGGGTTAGCAAACCCATAGGAAGAACAACAGTGTCAAGCAAATAGACACCCCAGAGTTCCCAGGGACAAACAACTAAGCAAGGTGTACTGGCTAGTTTTGTGTCAACTTGACACAGCTGGAGTTATCACAGAGAAAGGAACTTCAGTTGGGGAAGTGCCTCCATGAGATACAACTGTAAGGCATTTTCTCAATTAGTGATCAAGGGGGAAAGGTCCCTTGTGGGTGGGACCATCTCTGGCTGGTTGTCTTGGTTCCATAAGAGAGAAGGCTGAGCAAGCCAGGGGAAGCAAGGCAGTAAAGAACATCCCTCCATGGCCTATGCATCAGCTCCTGCTTCCTGACCTGTTTGAGTTCCGGTCCTGACTTCCTTGGTGATAAACAGCAGTATGGAATTGTAGGCTGAATAAACCCTTTCCTCCCCAATTTGCTTCTTGGTCATGATGCTTGTGCAGGAATAGAAACCCTGACTAAGACAAATTGGTACCAGCATAGTGGGGTATTCCTGTGACAACCTGACCATGTTTTGTGGAGGACTGTGTAAGGACTTTGGAACTTTGGACTTGAAGATCCATTCGTTGTTAAGAGCTCTGTCAGATGTTGTGTAGGAGCTTGGAAGACAATGTTGAGAACAGTGCAGAAGATGGAGGTCTGGCTTGTGAAATTTCAGAGGGAAAATTAAAGACTCTTTTCAGGGACATTGCTGTTTTGATTGTGAAGATTCTGTAGTTATGGTTAGCTGGGGCTGAAAAATCAGCTGTGATTAATAAGATACCAGAACTTCTAAAGCAAAACCTTTGCATTACTGGGACTATTGATGCTGGTTAGCTGGAGCTAAGAAATTAGCAGTGATTAAGAAGAGACCAGCATTGTTGAGCTGACATATTCTGGGAAGTGTTTTCTGAAAGCACAAAGGCTGTGTTACAGAGATAGCCAAGGTTGTATTCCTGTTGCAGTGGTACTTGGCAATGTGTAAGTGTCACCAAAGTGGTACTGGTTTTGAAGGCATGAAGGGGTCATGCAGAGCAGCTGAGGCTCGGCACTGTGAGAGGCCATGGAAGGCCATTGGTGAAGGTACAGCCTCAATTGCAATTGATGACCCAGGACTGAAGGGGTCATGCAGTGTTTTGGAGATGCCAGTACCATGAGATAACCACCAAGAGCAGCAGCAGCAGTGGAGTACAGGCATCTGGAGCCTAGAGAACGACGTGTGTGCTACAAAGGGCATGGCTGGAGAAGTGACCCAAGCCCTTGGAGGAGCCCAGAAGATCGTGAGTTGGATCTCAGTCATTAGATGGTTGGAGATTGATTTTTGCTTTTGATTGTGACTGTGCCCTGGTATTTTCCCTCTTGAAGGAAGAAACTATTTTAGTGGAGCCCACAGTTAAGAGACTTTTAATTGTAAAAAGACTTTGGATTTTAAAAGAGATGGATATTTTAAAGAGATTGAAATTTTAAGAATATGTAAAGACTGTGGGACATTTAAAGTTATTTAGACCTTGGGGATGAATAAGAATGTAAGGGTTGAGGCTTACTAGTGATGTGTTTGTGTGTCAAGTTGACTAGGGGTCAATTATACTGGTTAGTTTTGTGTCAACTTGATACAGCTGGAGTTATCACAGAGAAAGGATCTTCAGTTGAGGAAATGCCTCTATGAGATCCAGCTGTAAGGCATTTTCTCAATTAGTAATCAAGGGGGAAAGGCCCCTTGTGGGTGGGACCATCTCTGGGCTGGTAATCTTGGTTGATATGAAAGCAGACTGAGCAAGCCAGGGGAAGCAAGCCAGTAAGGAACATCCCTCTGTGGACTCTGCATCAGCTCCTGCTTCCTGACCTGCTTGAGTTCCAGTCCTGACTTTCTTCATTGATGAACAGCAATGTGGAAGTGTAAGTTGAATAAACCCTTTCCTCCCCAACTTGCTGCTTGGTCATGATGTTTGTGCAGGAATAGAAACCCTGACTAAGACACAAGGAGTACACATGGAGGGACCATGGCTTCAGCTGCATTTGTAGCAGAGGATGGCCTTGTTGGGCATCAATGGGAGAAGACGCTCTTGGTCCTGTGAAGGCTCTGTGCCTCAGAGTAGGGGAATGCCAGGGTGGGTAGGTAGGGCAGGATGGGTAGTAAAACACCCTCATAGAAGCAGGGAGAAGGGGGATGGGATAGTGGTCTCTGAGGGGGGTCAGGAAAAGGGATAATATTTGAAATGTGATTAAAGAAAATATCCAATAAAAAACATAGTTTAAAAAAAAAGCAACTACTGACCCCGTGCTCATAAAGTATCTCAATAATGTGGTGGAACAGCTAAAAGAGTGGCTGTACAAGTGCTCAGTTCAGAAACTGTTGGTGGTCATCTCAAATATTGAAAGTGGTGAAGTCCTTGAAAGATAGCAGTTTGATATTAAGTGTGACAAAACTGCAAGAGAGGAAGGTGTTCGTAGAGAAAACTCCCAGAAAGCCATACAGGATGAAATCTGTTCAGTGATTAGACAGATTACAGCTACTGTGACATTTCTGCTACTGTTGGAAGTTTCTTGTTCATTTGATCTGCTGATTTACACTGACAAAGTTTTGGTGGTACCTGAAAAGTGGGAAGAATCGGGACCCCAAATTATTATCAATTGTGAAGAAGTCTGTCTACGCTCATTTACAAACACAATCTACAAAGTGAATAGTATGGTGGCCTACAAAACCTCTGTCAATGACTGACGAGATGGTTCATTTGATCTGCAGATTTACACTGACAAAGATTTGGTGGTACCTGAAACTTGGGAAGAATCAGGACCCCAGTTTATTACCATTTCTGAAGAAATCTGTCTACGCTGATTTACAACCACAAGCCACAAAGGGAATAGTATTGTGGCCTACAAAACCCCATCAATGAAGAGACGGTACACAAACCATCCCCCATCACATTATACCTTCTACTGTATTTATATTTAGATGGTTCTTGGTCAAGATTCTTCTGAGCTACATCATTAGACAAAGTACTTAGCTTTTTAAAAGTTTTTCTACCTACAGTGACCATTTTTGAAGGAATTCATTCCACAATGAATCTGTTGGCTCCCCTTAATTATGTGTAGCACTCTTGCTGATTCTATGGTAAGTTCAGGAAGAACCCAAGAAATGCAACAGTAAGAGACATTTCTCTTTATATAGACCCTATATTGAAATACATGCTAATTATTTGATTTTGTTGTATATATCTTGAGCTCACAAACCAGTTGATACTGTTTAATTTCTGTAATAAAAAACTCTTATTTTAATGTTTTATAAAAATCAAGCTTTAAAAGTCAGTGATAAAAAAAAAAAAGGAAAGGACTAGAAAGCAGGATCTCAGGATGTATCCACAGAGCAATGTAACTCCTACAGGAAGATCATTTAGGGTCATACGGTCAACATTAGTTCTCAAAATCTTCTTGGATATGGGTAAAATAGAATAAACAGTGCTAGTGGCAATCTGTGTCCATTGAAAACAGAAAGCACACACCAAAGTGAAGGGGAAAGGAAGGGGAGGGTTAAAATACTGATAACAAATCTCAGAATGGGAACAAAGTATGGCGGTTCAAATGGCAGTAGCATTGGGTTGTCATCAAGTTAATTTACTTAACAAATTTCATATTCCTGAATCTTGAACAATAATTCAAAAAATAGTATTACTGTTAACAAGACCTCATGTGTGGTGACAAAAAAGAATGTTTATGTTCAATATGTTCAGGAAAGAAAAACCATTTCTAGCTTTTCCATGCTTTGAATTGGTCTGGGTGGTGTGGCTGACTATATGCCACTGTTTCTGTTCTCCAACTACTTTATGTAAATATATCTTGTAATCTTTATTCTGTTTCCATTGTTCATAAATGTTTCTGTGCAATGAAATATTTTTAAGATTACTGAAGACTACAATAAATGTCACTATTTGTGGCTGGGTGCACTAATTAGTTAGACTCCATCGAACCAAACCAAACAAAAGAAGAAACCCTCTTGAGTTTCCTTTAAAGTGACAACATCTATCCAGAGTTCACATTCACCCAACAGTCTGGAGATTATACCCTAAAGCACCAGAGAGAAACAAGCTGTGCATAAAAGACTCTGGCAATTGAAATCATCCCAACCAGCTCTTCCACTGAATGCAAAAGCAGATCATGGAGGAAAATCAATATTGACTGAAAAAGCCACTGCAAAGTAGAAGACATGGAGAAGGAATATACAGTTTCAGAGACATTTTGGCCACAGAAGGATCTCAGAATGTAGACAGTATCAGTTATACTTCCAAGAGTATGATACCTTAGTAATATCTACACACCTGACCTGGAATAACTTTTAAAAGAAATCTTCTGAAATTATCAAGAATTCTTCAGTAATGCAATTATACATTGGATCAATAGACATCAACATTCTAAATCACTCACATTCACTATGCATAATGTAAAATGTCTGACATTCCATATAAAAACAAGCTGGCATATGAATAATTAAAACTGTTCAATACATATTAAAGAAACCAATGAATGAATAAACTGTAATTGATTCTAAAATGATATGGATTAGGGAGTCTGTATCAGGCATACCAGCACTTTATAAGATAATTAGACATGTTCCAGGAGGTAGAGGATATAATTAATATAAAAATGTAAGCACAAAATATCTTTGAAATACTTATTAATCTTTAGTTTATGATTTTTAAAAAGTCAAGTATACTACATTGGTTTCACATACTATTAGAAACATAAAATATATTCCAAAGCAATCAAAATTCTTTAAAAATATAACAGAAAAGTACCTAGATGTTAGCTGAATAATATCTAACAATAATGGACTATACACCAAAATTTTGATAGCATAGAACTTATATTCTATAAAGATACAGAGTATTTGGAAATAGTATACAATACATATAATCATCAGAGTCATTCTGCATATACTAAAAACTATACCCCCAAATATACAGTGTTTTCCTAAAATATCTGAAAATGTAAAAGAACTGTGACCTTAAGGTTATCCATGTTGTTATCTTGGGACAGGATGACAGGGTGATAAATATCAAAATAGAAAAAAAATTCAAGGAGATATTTGTAATTTAGAAAATTGTGTTCATGGTAATGATAGATGTATATTTATCAACACAATTTCAAATTATATACCTTCTGTCATATGAATTGTTCATCAGTAAAACTAAAATTTTAGACCTATAGACAGATGACACAGTAGACAGTAAGCAAAATTTATTCTTAAATGTAATGGTTCTCTGAGCAAGGTTGATTCCTGGCTGTTGTTCTATTTTATTGCTTGTGAGAAAATAAGTCTGTGGTGACATTCAGAGCCATGAAGAACCTTTAAGCTGTCCTTTAGTTGTTTTATAAAGTATCTATTTGAATGACTGACATTAGAAACCTTAGCCCAGGGGAGTGATGTCATAAAGAGCAACCCTTAGTTGTGGCTTTTACCATCCTTTGGGAGCAAGAACACACATAGGTGAAAACACTGATTCAATGGAAGCAAGGAAACCTTGCTGCACATCTCACCAACTTAAATAAAACAGTTGTAAGATTTCTGAGAAATTTAACTCACTCCAAAGAATACATAGTGATAGCTCACACTTAACAGATTCCCATCTGAGTCAAATGTCACAAAGGGACCAGGCTGTTAGAAAATGCCATATAATAGGGACTCTGACCCATATCAAAACATCTACTCTACAGCCATTTCCAAGCAGATCCTTTAGGGGTTCTTTGGTACCAAGGTAAGGCATTGCAAATCTGTGATGTGGAGCCAAACACCGAGAAGGGTTATTTTGAGAACGCAAGGCAATACCAGGCAGTGATTTCCTACCATGGTCCAAGCCCTAAATAGCTATTTTTATTTTTAATTTTTTACAATCCAAAATGATTTAAGACCTGACGCGAACCAGCCAATAGGCGCAATGGAGAACAAGCCTGTTAAATTGGGCCCCAGTTATGATCACTGAACTCTCTAGTCAAGGCCTTCGGCTGTGGTTTGAAAGCATCTCTGCCCACCAGGGTCTTGGGTCTATCTCTCCACACCCTGGGAGATGGTAACTGAAGGATTGTACCCCAACCTCATTGTGCCAGAATATTGTTTCCTTAGGGGCAATGTAGGCAAATATTCCACAGGTCCCTGAAGGATTATGTATTATACTGATCAGACTAATAACTTAATCCATACATCTTTTAGGAATTTTGAAACTTTACACAATCAGTTAATGAATAAAGAGTAGAAGTTATATTCATCATGTTTTATCTCTCTTACTTATATTGATATTATTGAAAGGAGGGAATATTCTACTACACATGATGCTTTATATGTATTTTATTGACCAAACACAAAATAGAAATACCAACACCTTATTATGACTCAACCTGAGTTTGAGCTGCAGTATCAAAAAGGTTTGAAATTTGAGTTTCTGAATTTGAACAGCTTACAGACTGATTATATTTTAATTTTGTTGCTGGTAAGAAATAATTAGTTTCCACACTTAAGCTCAGATTTATTGCACACATAGCTGAAAGGCTATAATTGCATCATATCCTGTATCTAGGGTTGAATGTTCTAAGTTTTTGGAAAATATCAATAATTTATGTTAAAATTGATATACTTTTTAAAGAAATAAATTAGGTTGAAAGATAAATTATGTCATTAATTATTTAATAAAATTATTAAAATATATCCCAATCTTTGAATCAAGAATAAGTTTCAAAAGAGAGTGGCTATTCAAACTTGTCATCTATTGCTTCCATCAGAGGTCATCCATGTTTTTCTGCTATTCGAGGTTCCTAATCATTGAGGGGGAGACTGATTCTGGTAGGAAATAGACTCAAGTAATCTTACAGCATGTAAAATCCTCTGGTCCCTTAGAGCAGATCTGTAATTCCAGCTATTAGGAAAAATAGGCAAGAATATCAGGATCTCTCCATCTTGACCGTGATACTGCTCTGTAAACCAGGCTGGGAAAATAAGTGAAAGATTTTGCAAAATAAAAAATAAAGACAGGGCTGAGCATGATTGTCTCACAATAGTTTGCCTACTGTGTGAACACCTAGGTTCAACCTACAATACAACAGAAAGTTCCCAACAGCTTTCCATCAAGTCTGCCTTAAGGATAAGAACTATGATTAAATATGGTGACAGTGAACTAATGACCTTCTGTGGCCATGACACTGAAATTGCAGATGTTGGATAAAGATAATGGAAATGTCTGAGATAGAGGATTGGATTTCTTTCAAGAAAAATGCAAGAGGAGACTTTTGAGAAGAATCACCTTACACTGCCCCTTACGCTGCAGAGCAGAGCTACTGTAACATAGATGCATCCTTATCCTTCTCAACAAAACATTTCAAAGGATTGCAGCTCAAGGGAAAAGGAAACATTTTACAAGCATGCTTACCATGGTTGCTGTTTGACGGGACCATAGAGTCAGGTCTATCAGGTTATTGAGAACAGGGCTGCAGTAAACACAGATGAAACTTCCGTGTCTGAGAAAGCACTGAGCTCCACAGGAGAAAAAAAATAAATAAATAAAAAAAAAAAAGACTCCCAAAGTGAAAATGATGATGGTTGGCACAGAGACTTTGAGGACGAACGAGATGAAAACAAATCAAAGACAACGCAGCAGAGTGGAGAGAAGTATATCAAACTATACAAGGGAAGAAGAGAGCTTTACAGAAAATCAAATAAAAAATAACATGCCTTGTTTATAGTCTGCACTTTCCTAAGGAAAAACAAGAGAGACAGTAGCTATAAGTCACAGTTAAGAAGGCACAGACTAATACAGAGGCCATATCAAGTGTATATAAAGTTTACAAGGAGGCAGAGCCATGTTTTTTTCCTCCTTAGCAAAATCTGGAAATTGCCAGTATAGGATATCACAGCCAGTGGCCTGCTGGAGCATGGAGGCTGGATGAAAGATGAACATGTCAAAGCCTGTTTTAAGGGGAAAGCTGACAGGTATATGCATTTTAAAGTTTTGCTATATGGAAAAGAATAATAATCCAGAGACACTGTAGAAATAACATTGAAGGATTCATTAGTTACTTTAGAAGAAATATTTGAACTAAATAAATTATGTAGTTAAGATATTCTGGTGAAAATTTTAAAATAGTTAAAGTTATTAAAATCTTTTCTTGTATAGGATAGTAATTTGTTAGTTGTTTAAATAACAAAAATCTTCTTCATTATAAGCAACCAGAAATATATACTGTGTTTTGCCCAATTAAATTAAAATTCTAATAAAGGAAGACATGCAGAAAAGCATCAGCTAAACAGGACTGCACTGACTTTAGCAACAGTTAGTAAAGAAAAATACCCCAATAAATGTTCAGTGATGTATAACTTTTCATTTCTTCAAAAGCTCAATTATAGATTTGGATTTCTCAAAATGTTTATAATAAAGTTTATATATATATATATATATATATATATATATATATATATATATACACACACACATATATATACACATATATATATCAGCTACATTTTAAATTTTAGTTTATTTTAATATATGGTGGTAATAGTGTTTTCTCATAGTGTACATAAAACAGCTATATTTTAATTCATCTTAATTATTGACATCATAATATCATGAAAATGATCTAATACATTAAAATCAAACTTCCTTTGTTCTAATAAATCACATGTGCTAATTCTTTACATGTGCTAAAATTATAAAAGATTATGAGATAATGTTTTTAACATCACCTGCTTATTATATAATATTTTTATTAAATATATACTAATAGAATTGTGTGTTTGTGAATGACAGGAATGTTCAATTTTTAAAGCAAACATTTTAAAATTTTAATTCACTTTATTTCATATAGTTTTTCTTCATTTATATTTATAATGACAGTTTGTTTCTTTGTTTTTATATACATGGACAGCGAACTTTTTGCACTTTCAACCTGAAAAATTTTGCAAGATTGTTTTAGATTCTCCAAAAAAAAAAAACCCACAAATAATATATTATACATAGTATAGTTACAGAAATAGATTATAAAGAAGTGTCACGTGTAACCATGGATAGTAACAACTCTGGTGATAAACAGAATGAATCAAATCAGCAGATGGAAAGCCAGCAAAGTTATGCTTTAGTGCTAGATGAAGTCTGAGGGCTGAAAACCAAGGTTACAGTGTTAGTTCTCTAGTACAAGGTTCTAGATGAAACCAGGAAAGAGCCTGTGATTTAGTTCATGTCTAGAATTGTGGGGTGGGGAAGAATCTATATAGGAAAGTTAGAATAGTCGAAAGAAAATGGAATTCTGAAAATTACTAGTTTCTTTTACAGCTTCAAATTTTTATCGTTCTTTATTTATATCTATACTTTTTTCATTTGTATTGGATATTTTCTTTATTTACATTTCAAAAGTTATCCCTTTTCCTGCTTCACCTCCTCACAAAACCCTCTATCCGATCCCATCTCCCCCTACACAACTCACCTACTTCCCACCTTCCCCTACACTGAGTCATCGAACCTTAACTAACAGGATCAAGGACCTATTCTCCCACTAATGCCCAACAAGGCCATTCATTCTCTTCTACACAGGCAGCAGGAGCCATGGTTCCCTCCATGTGTACTCCTTGGTTGGTGGTATAGTCCCTGGGAGCTCTGGGAGCTCTGGTTGGTTGATGTTGTTCTTCCTATGGGGTTGCAAACACCTTCAGCTCCTTCAGTCTTTAACTCCTCCATTGGGGATCCTGTGCTCAGTCCAATCGTTGCCTGTAAGCATCCACCTCTGTATTTGTCAGGCTCTGGCAGAGCCCCTCAGGAGACAGCCATATCAGGTTCCTGTCAGCAAGCACTTCTTAGCATTCACAATAGTGTCTTCATTTGGTGACTGTATATGGGATTGATCCCCTAGGTGGAGGGCAATCTCAGGATGAGCTTTCCTTCAGTCTCTATTCCACACTGTTTCCATATTTGATCCCGTGAGTATTTTGTTCCCCCTTATAAGAAGTACCGAAGCATTCATACTTTGCTCTTTCTTCTTCTTTAACTTCATGTGGTCTGTGAGTTATATTTTGTGTATTTTGAGGTTTTGGACCAATATCCACTTATCAGTGAGTACATACCATATGTGTTCTTTTGTTATTGGGTTATTTCACTTAGGATGATATTTTCTAGTTCTCTCCATTTGCCTAAGAATTTCATGCAGTCATTGTTTTTCATGGCTGAGTATTACTCCATTGTGTAAATGTACCACATTTTCTGTATCCATTCCTCTGTTGAAGAACAACTAGGTGACTGTGTTTGCTGAGGTTATGGGGATCTTTTGGGATAGTATTTGAAATGTAATTGAAGAAAATACCTAATAAATTTAAAAAAAGAACAACTAGGTTCTTTCCATCTTCTGGCTATTATAAATAAGCCATGCTATGAACAAAGTGGAACATTTGTCCTTGTTATATGTTGGAGAATCTTTTGGGTGTATGCCCAGAAGTGGTATAGCTTGGTCCTCAGGTAATACTATGTCCAATTTTCTGAGCAACCACCAGACTGATTTCCAAACTGGTTGTACTAGCTTACAATCCCACCAACAATGGAGGACTGTTCCTCTTTCTCCACATGCTCACCAGCATCTGCTGTCACCTGAATTTTTGATCTTAACCATTCTGACTGATGTGAGGTGGAATCTCAGGGTTGTTCTGATTTGCATGTCCCTGATGATTAAGAATGTTGAACATTTCTTTAGGTGCTTCTTGGCCATTTGACATTCTTCAGTTGAAAATTCTTTGTCTAGTTCTGTACACCATTTTTAATAGGGTTATTTGGTTCTCCAGAGTCTAACTTCCTGAGTTTTTTGTATATATTGGATATTAGCTCTCTATTGGATTCAGGATTGGTAAATATCTTCTCCTAATCTGTTTGTTGGTTGCTGTTTTGTCCTATTGACAGTGACCTTTTCCTTACAGAGGCTTTGCAATTTTATGATGTCCCATATGTGTATTGTTGATCTTAACAGGCAGGATGATCAATTGAATAGAATTGAAGACCCAGAAATGGACCAAAACACCTATGGTCACTTGATATTTGACAAAGGAACTAATACCATCCAGTGGAAAAAGACAGCATTTTCAACAAATGGTGCTTGTTCAACTGGAGATTGTCATGTAGAAGAATGCAATCAATCCATATTCATCTCCTTGTACAAATCTCAAGTCCAAGTGGATCAAGGACCTCCACATAAACCCAGATACACTAAAACTAATAGAAGAGAAAGTGGGAAGAGCCTCGAACACAGGGGCACAGGGAAAAATAGAACACCAATGACTTATGCTCTTTGAAAATGACAATTTAATTCCAGAAAGATTTCTCACATCCTTGGGAGAAGGCCAACACTCTGGTAATACCAAGAACATTTTTAGTAGGCATCATGATCACTATGGAGGGCAATATTTATTACTTAATTTACTGGTATAATAGATATCTAATCCACACATACCCATATAGAAAATATGAGCGCAGTTCTGCTTTCATTAAAATATGTAACCTAATAAGGACCATTCAAAACACTGAATGTCATTGTGCCTGTTTTTCTATACCAAATAAGACAATATTCAAAATACGGAACTCTCTTTTACATTAGTGTAATTTGTGTAAAAATATTTATAAAATAATTGTGCATATGAGTTATTAATGTAAGGTGGGTATATACTAGTAAATTTGGGGGAATATATGTCTAAATGTAATAGTGACTCTTTTAACTTTGTAAAAACTATAGAAGCAAAATGTTATCACACTGATATATCTTAGAGGGTAGCTCTTAACCTCCTGAAGTTAATCATTTGCATTGTAGTGTGTTTTCAGAATATTATGATGGTTTTATTTCTCTATTACTTGTACTCAAATAGTTTTCTTCTGGTAGCTGAAATACTGTGCAAGAATATATATTCTGTAGTTATATATTAATGCAGTTGGTAGAGTTTTGGCATAGCCTACACAAGGCCATAGGTCCCATATTCAACACAAAATAAACAAACATGGTGGAAAAAATTAAAGGTGCAAGCCCAGATCTGTAGAGGTGATGAAAATTATCATTTCAAAGTCATATATAGCCATATAGAGTCGGTCTGGCCTATGAGATGTCTTGTCTCAAAGAACAAAACAAAACAAAAGAATAAACTGAACTACTGTGATTGCTGCCAGTTTTTTGGGTTGAAAGCCTAGTTTCAAAAGTCCTAAAGAAATACACTTTCCCATGTCAATAGTCCAATGAAAGCATCAGAGAATATTGGTGAAAGCAGAAAAAGACACTACCAATATGACACTCTGAGAAGATGATCAGAAAATATAGTTCAGAGTGACTCTAAATCTGCCATTTTCATTGACATGAGCATCAAGTTTAAAAGGAAGAAGATGAGACTGGAACAAGAGGCATTCCTGTTTGTGACTGAGGTATGTGTATGTTACATACCAATGTTGTGTATATATGTTGTGTGCATATCTACTCTTAGGGTTGTCAGAAGTTGATATCAGGTGTGTTTATGTATGGTCCTCCATATTATGATTTTTATAAGCTCTATGAATTGGACCTCATTATTCAGGATAGTTTGGTAATCAATAGCTTGTCTTTGCCCTACATCTGCCTGTCTTAGTGCTCTACCCATTCATCACTACAATTACACATCCAGATCTGCATACAGTCCCAACTTTTACATGGTTTTAGAGGCTTTAAATTCAACTCTTCATGCTTGCATAGCAAGAAATTTGCCTGTTGAGCCTGGATCTGTTTGATCATGATCTTCATTTCAGCTCTGCTAGGCTATTTATTGAAGCCTTAATTGATCCAAAGATTCAATTTGATTCCTTGTAAGCCTACAATTCATTCTCCATGATACAACTTCAACACCATAGAAAAGTTTTCTAAAAAGTGGTAGAGGGTAGTTTTTTTTTTTTTTTAACCTTGTCATACAGATATTCATCAATCTATCAAGGTGTCCCTGTATTTCAAAATAACAGTAGTTAAGTGTTTTATGAGGGTCTTAAATCCAGTATTTTAAAAGCTGACAAAAAGAGACAGACACAAAATGTCAAAGATGCTTTGGATACATAGGTGCCCTGTATGAGACAGACATAAATGAATGCAGTAGCAGCCCCTGCCAATTGGGATGGTGAGCAGGCCGAACAGTTCTCAGAGGATCAATAGGGATAGATTGCAGCCATGCCTTCCTTCAACTATCTTGAAGCCTCAGGCTACATTTGTATCTGTCAGTTTGGATTCATAGATGGGAAACTAGCATAACTATTCTGAGAGGCTCCACCCAGCATCTGGTTGAAACGAATTCAGAAACCTATAGCCAAATATTAGATGGAGCTCAGGGAGTCTTTTGGAAGAGTTGGAGAAAGGATTGAGCAACCAGGAGGGAATAGGGACTCTCAAGAAAACCACCAGAGTCATCTAACCTGGGCACTTGGGGGTTCCAGAAACTGAACTACTAAGATCACACAAGGGCTAGAAGTAAGCTCCTGACACATAGGTAGCAGGTGTGCAGCTTAGTCTTCATGTGGTTTCCCCAACAACTGGAGGAGGTGCTTATTGTGATTCTGACGCCTGCCTGTGGCTACTGTTCTCTTAATTGGTCTGCTTTGTCTGGCCTCAGTAGGAGAGGATTTGCCTAGAGATGCAGTGACTTCAGGTACCAGGATGGGTTGGTATCAAGAAAGCTCCTCTCACATCTCAGAGGTGAAAGGAGGGGTGGGGGGAACTGGAAAGGGGAATCATCAAATGTAAAATGAATAGATAAATAAATAAGTAGGAAAATAAGATGCCAGACTCTTATAATACTTTTAATTACCTTATATGCGTTCATGAAAAGTTAATATTTGTTAGCAAGCACATATTCTAAGTTCCTGTTGAATGATAATGTATGCTTTGTCTGCATCAACATAGCTATATTGAATGTCTTCACTGTCCACAGATTTTTTTTTTTAGGTTTGGTCCTCAATATTTCTTTGCTGAAATATTGTTTTTTTAATTACTTTTATATATTTTAAATCTTGATCCATATATTCAGAGTGTGAAGAAAGCAAAATATAATAATCTATTCAGAAAACATAAATAAGGGATTATGAGATAAATAAGTGGGCACAATAGTAATTAACAAAATGTCCCAAGATTATATTTCTCCACAAAGTTCCTGCAATGTTTTAAGGATGCAAAAATATGAATTTACCTTTTACTATTGCAAACTTTAGATTTCATTGTACGTAGCCAGGATGGAACATTTTCAGGCTCATCAGATTTGCAATATGATAAGAATTGCAGTCTCTAAATTCTCAGTGGTGGAGTAAACACAAAATATAATGTAGTTTAAACCAGCCATCTTCTGTAAAAAGATCTAACGCTCTTTACAAAGTTATTTTCCCAGTGTAATTTTAATTGTTTCCATTCCCGATTCTCTTTTTAATAAGGCTTAGATATCTTAAACGTTTGATTTTAAATCACAAATGTGCTTCTCTCCTCTTTCTGTGCTTGGCTTTTGATGAGAGATCATTAAGTGTGGAGATGGCCCAATTATAACTATTGCAACTCCGATCAAACCAGTAAAACAATTTAAAAATGAGGAGATAAATGTATACTGCCTTTAGATATTTAAAGAAAAAAATCGATAATTTGTCATCACCTAAATTTATATATTTTTCTCAAAGATACAATAAAATAAGTAACAATGAAAACTGCCATACTTATTATTTTTGTAACTGTCATACTGGGGTTTTTATATTTTCTAAGAAGAAAGCAAAGTTTAAACTTTATATCTATCTACAGTTACATCTGTAGGGAAAATGGCTTAGTCCTTTGCACCAAACTGTGCCTAGGCAAAAGTAAATAAAAGCAAACATGAGCACGTTCAATTACCTGCTTTAGTCCCGTGCATTTGCCATCCTCAACCTAATAGTGTGACCACCAAGGAAAATTCACCCGCAGTGTTCATAATTCAAACATTTCTATTTAAAAGTTACTAAAGAGAAATTTTAGTGAAATACACACTGATCAAACTTGGTTTGCTACCTTAATCCTTATATGTGACTGTGTAATTCATCTATTATATACCTTTCCCTAAAAGTACAAGCTATATGACAAAAGGTACGATTTGTTTCCTATTCCTAAGTGTTGAGTCTATCACTAGGGAGCAACTCAGAATTATATAGCACAGACTTGAAACTTGACACAAATAGACCCCTCTTGCACAAAGATTGTAAGCCTTTCATGACACTCATGAATAAATTTTTATTCTTTACATCATAGTCTATAAACTCTCAGACAAATTTCTAAGGATTTTACTAAAGTTTAAAGGGTAAGAAAGAGATAAGAAATGGTAATCTTGATTCTTCTGTTATTGTTTCCATTACAAAATGCCATAGTATAAATTAAACAAACACTTCTTGAGAATGTAAATTTTTTTTTCTTGTGACCTGGGCTGAGACTCAAGTCAGGGGAAGACACCTGTGGTGTGTCACATTCATTGTATCAAAACTTACTCAGTCTTACAGGGAACCTTGGGGTAGTTAATCTAGTCAAGTTTTCAGGAGAAACTGGACAGATTTGGTTCCTTTTCAAGATTGGTTTTGATTCAATTTTATTTTGTCTTTATGATGCACGTGCATGTCCCAAACTTATGGGACACAATGAAAGCAGTGCTAAGAAGAAAGCTCATAGCTCTGAAACTAGAACACTAGCAGCTTAGAGAAGAACATCTGAGACCTCTGAAACAAAAAGACTCAGGGCTGAGAAGGAACAGTAAGGAATGCTTTGAAACCCTTAACTGGGATATTGAAGAAAGGTCTCCTATCAGGGCTTTAAATGTAAGGCCAGTGACCTGACAGTTTTCTATTTGTTTGCAGCTGTTGTTTGTTGCATTCTTTTGTTGAGGTAGAGTCTCACTGTATAGTTTAGGCTGGCTACAAACTCTATCCTTTTCCCTCAACATCCAGAGAGCTGAAATTACAAATTTGTGTCATTATACACAGGCACAGTTGAATCTTGAGGTTTAATTTGTCATTTTCTCTTTGTAATTGATGCTACCTGTACTAAAGTCACTCTTCTTAAGGTCTAACTTTTAATTTATTTATTTACTTACTTAATTATTTATGTGGTGCTGGAAATTGAACCCAAAACCTGGTATATGCTAGGCAAATACTCTACCACAGTTACAGCCACATTCCCTGAAAGTACTCTTTATTGCTCAGGGGTATAAACTGTGCCTAGTATATGTTTGGCAGAGTTGGCTTTAATCTATAACATTTATGATTATTGCCAACATTTTTATTACAGTGTACTTAATAAATAATAAACCCACAAAATATGTATACGTATTATATGTGTATATATGCACATCTTGAAAAATTACGATTAGACAATGCTTCGTCTCCCCCAGCTCCACTTGCTTCATGGTTTCATCCTTTAATTAAATATGCAGCACAACATTTCTTCAACATTGTAGTTCAGCTCTCATGTCTGTTCTGACTGATCATCAGCTTAAATACAATGAATTTTTGTGATCTGCATTGACCTGATGTTTGAGTTATGTTGGATTTTGGTTGGATTTAAGCGGACCCCTTAACAATAAGCAGAGCTACAAATGACTTGAGTACAAGTCCCCGTGGCTATATTAAAAAAGGAAGATGAAAGAAAGAAAGAAAGAAAGAAAGAAAGAAAGAAAGAAAGAAAGAAAGAAAGAAAGAAAGAAAGAAAGAAAGGAAGGAAGGAAGGAAGGAAGGAAGGAAGGAAGGAAGGAAGGAAGGAAGGAAGGAAGGAAGGAAGGATTTAAAAAAAAAAAGAAAGACAGCTACTCCTTCCAAACACTTTATAAATATCATAAATACTGCTCAAAATGTAACGTGGTATGATGATCTTTGGCTATTCCTTTTGAGAGACCTCCAGTTTATCCTGTATTAACCTCTACTTGTCTTCCACACCACGTTCTGTGTGTGTGATGAATTGCACTGTAAAGGGAGCCTAGAGAATTCCAAGAGAAATCCTGGAAATACTAATGTACTTTTTGTTGTTACAGGATTTCAATTTGGCCTTGCAATCACCAGAGAAGGACCAAGCCCATGAGACAAAAATATGTATCCTAGAGAGATTTTAGAAAATAGTATAAAACTCCTATAAATATACATCAGTATTTCCTATCACTTTGACAGTAAGCATTACTTCTCTTTGTTATAAACTCTGCACATACTCAATACTGCATTGATGTATCTCATCTAAATACTTTTCATGGAGATCAAAAGGACAGGGGGAAGTATGTCCAGAGCCAGATACTTGGGGAACTAAGCAATCATGAACATACTACATACTTCTTAAGAATTTGGGCAAAATTCTGTTTGAAACCAACTGTCTTCTAAACCCAGAAAACATGTCTACAGTAATAGAAGAAAAGGAATCTAATTTCATCATGAAATAAGTGTGAAACCAGAAGAACATTATTCCCATGACAGACAATCTGCAAAGTATGATAAAAACAAACAAATCATGTTTCCATATATGGCCAAGTAAGTAAAACCCGTAAAATACATGTTCGGAGAATAAACAACAAATCCTCAAATAAGAGGACTTGGCAGCAGTTCTTGCCACATTTCAACCTAATTTCACTTTGTAGTATCTTAGACGACCATCTGTGTGAACTAATTGGTTTCTTCTAAAGAAAAAATAAACTCCTCAGAGCTCTATGACAAGAAATGGTTTTGGAGAGCAGTATCCATAAAAGTTAGGCTCTTACCTTTTTACAAAAAGAAAGAAAGAGGAGCTAAGTTTCTCGATAATTAGATTTCAAGGAGATGGTTTTCAGATAATTGGGGGGTCTTACTAGTTTTTTAAATCAGTAATAGGCCACTGGAGGTGTGTGTGTGTGGTGGGGGGTGGGGGGGAGTCAGGGCTAGCGAACTTTAGATGAGGTCCAAATGAATTTCAAGCACAGAAAAGGAACTTACAATTGCAAGATTTCTAATGTAAATGTTTGAAAGAGGTTAGGGAAGAAAAATATGTACTAATTTTAATAGGCAGGATTAAGACTTTCAAAAACAAATTTTCCTTGTAAGACCAGAATTCAGACTAGAAATATTTATGTCTTTGCTTCATTCCATTGTTAGAAACAAGGCATGTGGTCGTTTCCAAAAGGGAAGAACAGGGAGAGAGAGAGAGAGAGAGAGAGGGAGAGAGAGAGAGAGAGAGAGAGAGAGAGAGAGAGAGAGAGAGAGAGAGAGAGACTCTGTTTTATTAGCAATAAGAACTGAAAATTTACTTGCAATAGGTCCTGGAAGGTTAATGTCTGGGGACAATGATTCAGTGGACCAGGAAAGAAAGCAAAGCATAAGAATGTTCTGTGTCTGCCTCCAAGATAGTATTCTCTCTGTACTCTATTATTCTGTGACCATATCCATAAATCAGCACTCAGAAAACAAGGACCAGGAGGCCAAGTTTGCCCACAGCTTATTCTGAAATAACAACCTCTGCTGCAACATTTGTAAGTGGTTAGAAATAACATGAAAAATACAAAGAATAGAATGTGGTATGACATTTACCAAATGACCGAATACAGCAATATAGTTTAATGTTTTAATAAGTTTTATTTTGGCTTATAATTAGAGGAAAAAATCCATAAAGGATCAGGCAAGAGTGTTTGTTTCCACAAAGAAGTGCTGGATCAACAGAGTAAAAAGAAGAAAACTGATCCCTTCAGAGTTATTTCTCTGTAAAACAGAGTTAGGGAAACAGAACCACTGAAAAACAAATAGTTGTTATGAATTGGTTAAGGCCAAAGGAACCTCACTATTATGCCAATTGAAGTGGCCCATAGAGAAATTTGCCTGTTATCTCTCTAATCCTGCTTTATCTGAAGGTCAGATAAACAGCTTTGCTTTAGCTCTGTGTGTGGAAGTTCAAGCCTGACTAACTCCATTTTATTTTCTTCCTGGCCTGTTGAGGCTCTGTGAGAGTGCCTAATCTGAAAATGCTCTCTTGTAACTTTTATTTAACAGATATACTGAAATCACATGTAATACAAATGCCAATGTTTATAAATAAAGCTTTATTGGAACTCAGTGTACCTGTGTAGTTTTGTTTACCTTTCGTATTAGAAAGCACTGTTGAGTGATTCCAAAAGAGAAAAAGACCCATGGAGATTCAGTTACTCTTTAATCACAGTAAAATGTTGCCTTCCCCTGGTGTGTCTCCAGTACCTCATGTTCCTTTGTAAATATATGTGTATTGTTTCTGCCTTATCAAATCACATCACTATTGATTTGGTCTTCTCAGTATCACAAGCCTTCACTGTACAGCTTTGCCTCTACTGGTTTAACAATTACATGCAAATAGAGAATATTCCTCAAATGCTTCAGTTTGATGTCTTCTTAAATTCTAGAGTTCATTATTATAAATATCTCAGGCCATAGCCATTCTATAATTATCATTTAAGCTGTATTCAATCAAATGGCCTCTAATCCCATCTACAAAATGGTCTTATACTAAATTACTATGTATATGTGTTATGAAAAAAAAAAACAGTAACCATTGTCTATTTTATTTGCTGTTGAAAAGAAACTTATGCAAATAAGCACCAACCATAGTAAAGAAATGAGGAATGAGAACAGAGTAAATGTTACATTTAGATTATGATAACAAATGGTGACTGGAGATGACCAAGTGATTAATAAAATTTGCTGCCTTTATAAAAGACTTGGATTTCATCTTAGCACATATGTGGTAGTTCACCACCATTCATAACTCAAGTTTCAGAAGATGTGACACCCTACTCAACTCCTTCAGCACCAGGCATGAACACATTTTTCATGAGGCCACATATGGCCACAAGTCTTTGGAAACCAGGAAAGAGAATGTGGTGTTTGAATGAAAATGGTCCCATAAGCTCATATGTTTGAATATTTGGTTCCCAGTAGGGAGGAATATTCTTTTTAATTAGGTATTTTCTTCATTTACATTTCAAATGCTATCCCAAGAGTCCCCCAGACCCTCACTCCCACTCCCCTACCCACCCACTCCCACTTCTTGGCCCTGGCATTTTCCCTGTACTGAGGCATATAAAGCTTGCAAGACCAAGGGGCCTCTCTTCCCAATGATGGCCAAATAGGCCATCTTCTGATACATATGCAGCTAGAGACACGAGCTCCGGGGGTACTGGTTAGTTCATATTGTTGTTCCACCTATAGGGTTGCAGACCCCTTTAGCTCCTTGGGATTAAGAGGTAAGGTTCTGTTTGAAGAGGTGTGTCACTAGTATCATGCTTGAGGTTTCAAGTGACTCATGCCATCCCCAGTATGCTCTCTCACCCACAGAGGTAGAAATACAGCTCTCAGCACTTCTTGCTATTATGTCTTTGCTCTGTGATCATGTAGTCTAACACTATGAAGCCACAATCTGCAACAATCACTTTCTTGTATAAATTCTCTTAATTATGGTGTTTTGTAACTTCAATAGAAAGAGAAACACACACACAAGTAAATTAGAAAGATATTACTGAAAAATAAAAATAACAGAATGAAGAGGTGGCTTAATGGATGAAAATGCTATTTCTGCAACCATGAAGAAGTAAGTTTGTTCTCCAGACCTCACATACAAATCCTTACAAATTTTTTATAACACCAATATTTCAGAATATAGACATATGTTTTCTGGGAGCTCATTGACCAGCGGCAACCTTCTGGGTGAGTGAGAGACTCTGCCTTAAAACAATATTGATTTGGAGGTTTGAGTGAGAGTGATGGAATGGTGTAGGGAGGATTAGGAGGTGTAGTCTGATCAGAAGAGGTTTGTCACTGAGGATAGTATTTAATGGTTTAAAAGTCTACCTCAGTCTCAGCTCTCTCTCTCTCTCTCTCTCTTCAGATAAGTAATTAAACTCTATGTTAGTGTTTCAGTTCAGGCTTGCCTGCCTGCTTCCATACTCCCTTTCATAATGGTCAAGGACCCTCCCACCCCTGCCATCTGAAACTGTAAGCCCCAATACACTTTTTCTTCTCTATGTTACCTTGATCCTGGCTTCTTACCACAGCAATAAGACGCTAACTTCGAAAAAAAATGATGAACTATAGGAGAAGACACATGTCTTACTAATGTCCTATTGCTGTTTGTAAACATGATTACCATAGCAGCTATCATAAAAGAGAAACATTTAATTGGAGATGGTTTACAGTTCAGAGAGTCAGTCCATTATCTTCATGTGAGAAAACATTATGGTTATGTAGGCAGACATGGTCCTGGAGAAGGAGATGAGAGTTCTGCATCTGGATCAGCAGGCAGCAGGAAAAGAAAGTGACCCACGGGGGCTGACTTGAGTTTCTGAAACCTCAAAACCCATACCCATGAACATATATGATCATTTTATATGGTATCTGGAACCCATGCAAAATGTCCAAGGTAACAGCATTGGTGGACTAGTTTCAAAAACATAACTGCTAATCTATAAGTATATGTTGTTGCATATAATAGCCAACTCACTGGCAATCTAATAACTTTCTTCTCTGAGTAATAGTTCTTTTAGACTATATATGATCATTTTATGGTTATGATTTTCATATGATGCATTTAAGATACATCTGACCATTATAATCTACTAAATTATGAAATGTAAGTTTATCCTTTAAAAGCAATCCTAAAAATCACTAAGCTATTCTTCTTAGTCATAAAAATTATTTGAATCACACAGTTCTCATTATAATAAACATTTGGGGGGGTTAAAAGGCAATAGATCAAGTATAAAACTTCCATTAATAGTGAGACATGGATTTCTAGTCAAGTTTAATGCTGTAATCCTTGGGATTCAAATGGTTAGTCAGACAACATATGTCTGCTCTCTATGTTCTAAACTTGCCTAGAGCAAAACTGAAAGTGAGTCTTCTGAGGCAGAAAGAATATTACTATCAATAAAAATCAAATGTAGATGAAGGAGTTTAAGTAGAAAATCCATCC
The DNA here is from genome assembly GCF_000001635.26 of Mus musculus. Lineage (NCBI taxonomy): Eukaryota > Metazoa > Chordata > Mammalia > Rodentia > Muridae > Mus > Mus musculus. The sequence continues at coordinate 62,024,069 of NC_000071.6, forward strand.
TTTTATCTGAAACACTGAGTAAACAAAATGATTATGTTATGTTTAAAAGCACTAATTTGTTCATGTATTAAATTTGAGATGAAATTAGATAAACTAATTTTAGCCAACTAGATTAAAAAGGGCAATTTGAATTTAAAAATATATCAGAGAAAAAATGTCAAGGAATTATATAAAACACATTGGTAATTGTCTTAGTTAGGGTTTTACTGCAGTGAGTAGACACCATGACCAAGGGCCCTCTTATAAGGACAACATTTAATTGGAGCTGGCTTACAGGTTCAGAGGTTCAGTCCATTATGATCAAGGTGAGAGCATGGTAACACTGAAGAGGAGGAGCTGGGAATAATATATTGCCATCTGAAGGTTAAAAGAAAACTGGCTTCCAGGCTTCTAGGATGAGGGTTTTAAAGCCCACAAACACAGTGGCACACCTACTCCATACCTACTACAACAAGGCCATACCTCCAAATAGTGTCACTCTCTGAGACAGAAATATGCAAAGCACCATGTTCCACTTTTATGGCCCCCATAGGTTTGTTCGGACATATGAGTCTATGGGGGCCATAACTAAAAATAACATGATGCAAAATACATTTAAAGCAACTTCAATAGTCCCCATAGTCTATAGCAGTCTCAACAATGTTCAAAGTTTAAATTCAAAGTCTCTTCATTCAATTCATCCAATCATTTACTGTAATCCCCAAAGCAAGACAGGAAACCACCTGAGCAAACTGCAAACTCTGCACCTCCATGTCTGATATCAAAGCAGTTGTCAGATCTCCAACTTATTTTTTATCTTAGTTGACTGCAACAAACTTCTTTATCCTGGGCTGGTTCCACTCCCTGTTAGCACCTTTCCTCAGCAAGTATCCCATGATTGGGACATCTCTAACATCCTGGGGTCTACAAGTCAACTTCAACTTCATAGCCTCTTGTTCCACTGTCTGGGATCCACACACAATCTTCTGGCTTCCACCAAAAAGCTTGTGTCATTTCTCCAGCTCTGCCTTCCCTGTGTAGCACTCTGGGCTCTTGTTGACTCCACTTCAATGTTGCTACTGTCCTTATGTCATTACAATCATCCCATGGTACTTGCATCTCTAATACACTTGAGTATTATACTGCAACTATAATTTTCTATAGCCTCTCATAGGCTTCACCTCAAGTTCTTCGCATGGCTCCTTTGTTCCTGGGCCACCACCTTCAACTGAGGATGCACCTTCACCAATGGCCTTTTCTGGCTTCTCACAGAGCCAAGCCTCAGCTGCTCTCCTTGACACCTTCATATCTTCAAAACTAGTATCACCTGGATGACTCTTACACATTCCCAAGTAGACCTCCAGCACACCATACAACTGTGGCTGTCTCTGGAATACAGCTTTTTTTTTAAAATATATTTTTTATTAAGTATTTTCCTCAATTACATTTCCAATGCTATCTCAAAAGTCCCCCACACCCTCCCCCCCCACTCCCGTACCCACCCATTCCCACTTTTTGGCCCTGGCATTCCCCTGTACTGGGGCATATAAGGTTTGTGTATCCAATGGGCCTCTCTTTCCAGTGATGGCTGACTAGGCCATCTTTTGATACATATGCAGTTAGAGTCAAGAGCTCCGGGATACTGTTTAGTTTATAATGTTGCACCTACAGGGTTGCAGATCTCTTTAGCTCCTTGGATATTTTCTCTAGCTCCTCCATTGGGGGCCCTGTGATCCATCCAATAGCTGACTGTGAGCATCCACTTCTGTGTTTGCTAGGCCCCGGCATAGTCTCACAAGAGACAGCTATATCAGGGTCCTTTCAGCAAATACTTGCTAGTGTATGCAATGGTGTCATCGTTTGGAGGCTAATTATGGGATGGATCCCTGGATATGGCAGTCTCTACATGGTCCATCCTTTCATCTCAGCTCCAAACTTTGTCTCTGTAACTCCTTCCATGGGTGATTGTTTCCAATTCTAAGAAGGGGCAAAGTGTCCACACTTTGGTCTTCGTTCTTCTTCAGTTTCATGTGTTTTGCAAATTGTATCTTATTTCTCCGGTATACTAAGTTTCTGGGCTAATATCCACTTATCAGTGAGTACATATCATTTGAGTTCTTTTGTGATTGAGTTACCTCACTCAGGATGATGCCCTCCAGGTCCAACCATTTGCCTAGGAATTTCTTAAATTCATTCCTTTTAATAGCTGAGTAGTACTCCATTGAGTAAATGTATCACATTTTTTTGTATCCATTCCTCTCTTGAGGGGCATCTGGGTTCTTTCCAGTCTCTGGCTATTATAAATGAGGCTGCAGAACACAGCTTCTTTGTGCTCTCAGAAAACACTCCCCAGAAGATTTGAGCTCAGTGATGCTGGTCTCTTCTTAATCACTGCTAATTTCTTAGCTCCAGCTAACCTGTATCAAGAGTCCCAGGAGTCCCTTCTATTTTTGCCTCAATAGCTAGAGTCACATGGTGGAAGCTGCCCAGTTCTTTTGCTTGCTAGAGCTGGAACATGGCCCCTTGTTCTACTACATCATTACCACCTTTCTGTTTTCAACTCCAAGCCTAAGCTTTGCTGTCCTGAAACTTGTTCTGAATATTGACCTTGAATTCAGAGACTTGTGTGACTCTGTCTCCTGAATGTTGAGATCAAATGTATGTACCTCCACCCCTGGACTTAAACTTTTCTCTACTTGGAACTTGCTCAGTACCAGACTGGCCTTGAACTCAGAGACTTGCATGCCTCTCTCTCTTGGGGTTAAAGATGTGTATCACCATGTTTAGACCTAAACTTAGCTGAATGGGATCTTGTCCCAAAATCACTGTTCTCTTAATCTGTTTATCTCCTTAAACATAGGATTTATCTCCATTTTGTTTCCTGGTGCCTTTTTAATACCATACATTTTATATTTTTTTCCTTTTTCACCTTGCTTTTCATCAAAACACTGTTCATAAAAGTGAACTTTTACTAAAGTAACCACAGAACAGAACTTATACCAGGATGTTTTGAGACTTCTTTTATCAAAGTAATTAATCTATACCTCATCACCTTAGCCTCAGGCAGACTCTTCAAACTGTGCCAAAAAAAGCAAACTTGTTCTTTATCAAAATATCACAAAACTAGTCTGTAGGCCAATTACTAACATGTTCACCATTAAAATATCTTGGCCAGCAGGCCTACATAGTTCAATTTACCCTCAGCACTGCTGTTTTCCATATTCTTACTAGGATGGCCCACTAAACATCAGTTAAATCATTCCATGACTTTCCAAATCCAAATTCCCAAAACCCACATTCTTCCAAATAAAAACATGGTCAGGCCTATCACAGTTATACTCCAGACACTGGCACCAACATCTGTCTTAGTTAGGGTTTTACTACTGTGAACAGACACCATAACCAAGACAACTCATATTAGGACAGCATTTAATTGGGAGTGGCTTACAAGTTCAGAGATTCAGTACATTATCATCAAGGTGAGAGCATGGCAACATGGTGCAGGAGGCGCTGGGAATATTACATTGTCATCCGAAGGTTGCTAAAAGAAAACTGGCTTCCAGTCTTCTAGGATGAGGCTTTTAAAGCCCACACCCACAGTGGCACACCTATTCCACAACAAGGTAACACCTCCAAATAGTGTCAATCACTGGGACAGGCATATGCAAACAACCTTACTACTGTAATTATAATTGTCTGGGACTATTTGTGGCTCAGGCATAAGTAAAACTATTACACTATTTGTTGTGAGTTTACTAAGAGATGACTAATAAGTATTTCAAAATTAAACAAACATAATTATAAATTCCTTTCCACATTGTAAGGATTTTGTCCATTTATTTATGTAATATTCCAAATACATTATTCTTAGATATTGTAATTGGGCTACAGAATGTCATTTGTAGGCTCTTCATCACCCTCCTCTACATTTCTCAACCCATTTTTAAATTCTATTATCAATAAGATGAAATATTTTGTGTCCAGGGATAATTGTATGAGAAAAACAAAGATGGAAAGACAAAAAAAATCATACTTTTAAACTTTTATTAGAGTTTAAAAGAAAATAAATGCAAACTTTGGGGGAAAAGAACAGACTATCAGGGATAGGAAGCCAGTTACAGGACATATTTTCCTTCTGTCTTTTATTGAGAGGATACATTTTCTTCTCTTAGTGTAGTATGACCTTGTGCTCAAAATGAGTAGTGTACTGAATTGGACTGATTAAAGGGAACTACTTAATTTCAGTATTATTTGCTTTCTTTCTTTTATTTAGTTAAGAGAGGCATTAAGGTCTCTGAAACTGGTAGAGTTAACCACAGTGTACATATAGCTACAGTAAGGGATTTTTTTTTTTTACTTTTATTATATTTTTATCATTCAGAAGCCCAATCTTTGGGTCATTTTTAATTTTGGAAGTAGTTAGAAGCAACCTATGGGTCTGTTTCACTTTCTTATTGAGAAATTAGACTTGGCTTTTTATTTAAACTTTCATACATGTGTACTATACTTACATAATTTCCCCTTCTCTCTAGGCCTTTCAGTGCTTACTCACAAACATGTTGGTTGAACTAATCATTAGAGATAAAATTTATAAAAGAAAGCTTTTCTTTGTGGAAGTTACATTCTTATGGCAATGACTATAAAGCAGTGATAATAAAAAAAAAAAAAAAGAGCTAAAAATACAAACCAAACCAAACCAAACCAAACTAAACCAAACCAAACCACAGCACACCATACCACACCACACCACACCACACCAAACTATACCACACCACACCAAATCAAACCAAAACAAACCAAAACAAACCAAAGCAAAGCAAACCAAAACAAACCAAAACAAACCAAAACAAACCAAAACAAAACACCAAACCAAACCAAACAAACAAAAATCCCTTAAGGTTATAATATATTCTTTATGAAGACAGCTACAGCTGAGTGGTGCTCTGATAGAGAAAACACTTTGGGTAGATGTATGTCTGCGGAGTGGCATTTATAGGAAAATATTCAATGGAGAGATCAACAGGTTAAACAATGGAGAGAGAACAATACACAGGCTGCATATCAGAAATGTGAAACTAACATCTAAAAAAAGATGTTAGTAGTTTGGGAACTGTGGGCTCCAGAATGTCTGAAGCCAGTGAGATAAACTGATAACTTGTGGCAAATTTGCAGGAAGAGTCAGCCCTTCTCCTGGGTGTGCATGTGCTAGAAAACCCTAGAATTACTTTTTTAGAAGAGACCTTCTTAACTAAACTACCACTCTTCTGTTAGACTGCCTCTTTTTGTACAAATAAAAAGAATCATTTTTGCCTTCCAAGGATTAAAAATTTAAAGTATCATAGTATGTAAAAAATTATAGTCCACCAGGTTGATTTACTAGAAGTATTCAATTTTTCCACTTTTTCAATAGAGACATCTAGGGTAGACAAAGGAATACACTGTAACTTTAAGCAGTAAAGAAAAGGTAAGATGAGGCCAGCGGAGTCGCCCGACACCCGCAAGGGCCCACACAGGATTCCCCATGGGATCCTATGACCTCTGGTGAGTGGAACACAGCGCCTGCCCAAATCCAATCGCGCAGAACCTGAGACTGCGGTACATAGGGAAGCAGACTACCCGGGCCTGACCTGGGGCACAAGCCCCTTCCACTCCACTCGACTCCCAGGCCTCCTTGCCAGCAGAGTCGCCTGACACCCGCAAGGGCCCACACAGGATTCCACAAGGGATCCTAAGACCTCTAGTGAGTGGAACACAACTTCTGCCAGGAGTCCGGTTCGAACACCAGATATCTGCGTACCTTCCCTGCAAGAAGAGAGCTTTCCTGCAGAGAATAATCTACCCACTGAAACTAAGGAGAGCGCTACCCTCCCAGGTCTGCTTATAGAGGCTAACAGAGTCACCTGAAGAACAAGCTCTTAACAGAGACAACTATAACAGTTAGCTTCAGAGATTACCAGATGGCGAAAGGCAAACGTAAGAATCCTACTAACAGAAATCAAGACCACTCACCATCATCAGAACACAGCACTCCCACCCCACCTAGTCCTGGACACCCCAGCACAACCGAAAATCTAGACCCAGATTTAAAAACATTTCTCATGATGATGATAGAGGACATCAAGAAGGACTTTCATAAGTCACTTAAAGAATTACAGGAGAGCACTGCTAAAGAGTTACAGGCCCTTAAAGAAAAGCAGGAAAACACAGCCAAACAGGTAGAAGTCCTTAAAGAAAAACAGGAAAACTCATCCAAACAGGTAATGGAAATGAACAAAACCATACTAGAACTAAAAAGGGAAGTAGACACAGTAAAGAAAACCCAAAGTGAGGCAACGCTGGAGATAGAAACCCTAGGAAAGAGATCTGGAACCATAGATGCGAGCATCAGCAACAGAATACAAGAAATGGAAGAGAGAATCTCAGGTGCAGAAGATTCCATAGAGAACATCGACACAACAGTCAAAGAAAATACAAAATGCAAAAGGATCCTAACTCAAAACATCCAGGTAATCCAGGACACAATGAGAAGACCAAACCTACAGATAATAGGAGTTGATGAGAATGAAGATTTTCAACTTAAAGGGCCAGCTAATATCTTCAACAAAATAATAGAAGAAAACTTCCCAAACATAAAGAAAGAGATGCCCATGATCATACAAGAAGCCTACAGAACTCCAAATAGACTGGACCAGAAAAGAAATTCCTCCCGACACATAATAATCAGAACAACAAATGCACTAAATAAAGATAGAATATTAAAAGCAGTAAGGGAGAAAGGTCAAGTAACATATAAAGGAAGGCCTATCAGAATTACAACAGACTTTTCACCAGAGACTATGAAAGCCAGAAGAGCCTGGACAGATGTTATACAGACACTAAGAGAACACAAATGCCAGCCCAGGCTAATATACCCGGCCGAACTCTCAACTACCATAGATGGAGAAACCAAAGTATTCCAGGACAAAACCAAATTCACACAATATCTTTCCACGAATCCAGCCCTTCAAAGGATAATAACAGAAAAGAAGCAATACAAGGATGGAAATCACGCCCTAGAACAAGCAAGAAAGTAATCCCTCAACAAACCAAAAAGAAGACAGCCAGAAGAACAGAATGCCAACTCTAACAACAAAAATAAAAGGAAGCAACAATTACTTTTCCTTAATATCTCTTAATATCAATGGACTCAATTCCCCAATAAAAAGACATAGACTAACAGACTGGCTACACAAACAGGACCCAACATTCTGCTGCTTATAGGAAACCCATCTCAGGGAAAAAGACAGACACTACCTCAGAGTGAAAGGCTGGAAAACAATTTTCCAAGCAAAAGATCTGAAGAAACAAGCTGGGGTGGCCATTCTAATATAGGATAAAATCGACTTCCAACCCAAAGTTATCAAAAAAGACAAGAAGGGACACTTCATACTCATCAAAGGTAAAATCCTCCAAGAGGAACTCTCAATTCTGAATATCTACGCTCCAAATGCAAGGGCAGCCACATTCATTAAAGATACTTTAGTAAAGCTCAAAGCACACATTGCACCTCACACAATAATAGTGGGAGACTTCAACACACCACTTTCATCAATGGAAGGATCATGGAAACAGAAACTAAACAGGGACACAGTGAAAATAGCAGAAGTTATGAAACAAATGGACCTGACAGATATCTACAGAACATTTTATCCTAAAACAAAAGGATATACCTTCTTCTCAGCACCTCACGTGACCTTCTCCAAAATTGACCATATAATTGGTCACAAAACAGGCCTCAACAGATACAAAAATATTGAAATTGTCCCATGTATCCTATCAGACCACCATGGCCTAAGACTGATCTTCAATAACAACATAAATAATGGAAAGCCAACATTTACGTGGAAACTGAACAACACTCTTCTCAATGACACCTTGGTCAAGGAAGGAATAAAGAAAGAAATTAAAGACTTTTTAGAGTATAATGAAAATGAAGCCACAACGTACCCAAACCTATGGGACACAATGAAAGCATTTCTAAGAGGGAAACTCATAGCTCTGAGTGCCTCCAAGAAGAAACGGGAGAGAGCACATACTAGCAGCTTGACAACACATCTAAAAGCTCTAGAAAAAAAGGAAGCAAATTCACCCAAGAGGAGTAGACGGCAGGAAATAATCAAACTCAGGGGTGAAATCAACCAAGTGGAAACAAGAAGAACTATTCAAAGAATTAACCAAACGAGGAGTTGGTTCTTCGAGAAAATCAACAAGATAGATAAACCCTTAGCTAGACTCACTAAAGGGCACAGGGACAAAATCCTAATTAACAAAATCAGAAATGAAAAGGGAGACATAACAACAGATCCTGAAGAAATCCAAAACACCATCAGATCCTTCTACAAAAGGTTATACTCAACAAAACTGGAAAACCTGGACGAAATGGACAAATTTCTGGACAGATACCAGGTACCAAAGTTGAGTCAGGATCAAGTTGACCTTCTAAACAGTCCCATATCACCTAAAGAAATAGAAGCAGTCATTAATAGTCTCACAGCCAAAAAAAGCCCAGGACCAGACGGGTTTAGTGCAGAGTTCTATCAGACCTTCAAAGAAGATCTAATTCCAGTTCTGCACAAACTATTTCACAAAATAGAAGTAGAAGGTACTCTACCCAACTCATTTATGAAGCCACTATTACTCTGATACCTAAACCACAGAAAGACCCAACAAAGATAGAGAACTTCAGACCAATTTCTCTTATGAATATTGATGCAAAAATCCTCAATAAAATTCTTGCTAACTGAATCCAAGAACACATTAAAGCAATCATCCATCCTGACCAAGTAGGTTTTATTCCAGGAATGCAGTGATGGTTTAATATACGAAAATCCATCAATGTAATCCATTATATAAACAAACTCAAAGACAAAAACCCCATAATCATCTTGTTAGATGCAGAAAAAGCATTTGACAAGATTCAAAACCCATTCATGATAAAAATTTTGGAAAGATCAGGAATTCAAGGCCCATACCTAAACATGATAAAAGCAATCTACAGCAAACCAGTAGCCAACATCAAAGTAAATGGAGAGAAGCTGGAAGCAATCCCACTAAAATCAGGGACTAGACAAGGCTGCCCACTTTCTCCCTACCTTTTCAACATATTACTTGAAGTATTAGCCAGAGCAATTCGACAACAAAAGGAGATCAAGGGGATACAAATTGGAAAAGAGGAAGTCAAAATATCACTTTTTGCAGATGATATGATAGTATATATAAGTGACCCTAAAAATTCTACCAGAGAACTCCTAAACCTGATAAACAGCTTCGGTGAAGTAGCTGGATATAAAATAAACTCAAACAAGTCAATGGCCTTTCTCTATACAAGGAATAAACAGGCTGAGAAAGAAATTAGGGAAACAACACCCTTCTCAATAGTCACAAATAATATAAAATATCTTGGCGTGACTCTAACTAAGGAGGTGAAAGATCTGTATGATAAAAACTTCAAATCTCTGAAGAAAGAAATTAAAGAAGATCTCAGAAGATGGAAAGATCTCCCATGCTCATGGATTGGCAGGATCAACATTGTAAAAATGGCTATCTTGCCAAAAGCAATCTACAGATTCAATGCAATCCCCATCAAAATTCCAACTCAATTCTTCAACGAATTGGAAGGAGCAATTTGCAAATTCGTCTGGAATAACAAAAAACCTAGGATAGCAAAAAGTCTTCTCAAGGATAAAAGAACTTCTGGCGGAATCACCATGCTAGACCTAAAGCTTTACTACAGAGCAATTGTGATAAAAACTGCATGGTACTGGTATAGAGACAGACAAGTAGACCAATGGAATAGAATTGAACATCCAGAAATGAACCCACACACCTATGGTCACTTGATCTTCGAAAAGGGAGCTAAAACCATCCAGTGGAAGAAAGACAGCATTTTCAACAATTGGTGCTGGCTCAACTGGTTGTTATCGTGTAGAAGAATGCGAATCGATCCATACTTATCTCCTTGTACTAAGGTCAAATCTAAGTGGATCAAGGAACTTCACATAAAACCAGAGACACTGAAACTTATAGAGGAGAAAGTGGGGAAAAGCCTTGAAGATATGGGCACAGGGGAAAAATTCCTGAACAGAACAGCAATGGCTTGTGCTGTAAGATCGAGAATTTACAAATGGGACCTAATGAAACTCCACAGTTTCTGCAAGGCAAAAGACACCGTGAATAAGACAGACCACCAACAGATTGGGAAAGGATCTTTACCTATCCTAAATCAGATAGGGGACTAATATCCAACATGTATAAAGAACTCAAGAAGGTGGACTTCAGAAAATCAAATAACCCCATTAAAAAATGGGCTCAGAACTGAACAAAGAATTCTCACCTGAGGAATACCGAATGGCAGAGAAGCACCTGAAAAAATGTTCAACATCCTTAATCATCAGGGAAATGCAAATCAAAACAACCCTGAGATTCCACCTCACACCAGTCAGAATGGCTAAGATCAAAAATTCAGGTGACAGCAGATGCTGGCGTGGATGTGGAGAAAGAGGAACACTCCTCCATTGTTGGTGGGATTGCAGACTTGTACAACCACTCTGGAAATCAGTCTGGCGGTTCCTCAGAAAATTGGACATAGTACTACCGGAGGATCCAGCAATACCTCTCCTGGGCATATATCCAGAAGATGCCCCAACTGGTAAGAAGAACACATGCTCCACTATCTTCATAGCAGCCTTATTTATAATAGCCAGAAGCTGGAAAGAACCCAGATGCCCCTCAACAGAGGAATGGATACAGAAAATGTGGTACATCTACACAATGGAGTACTACTCAGCTATTAAAAAGAATGAATTTATGAAATTCCTAGCCAAATGGATGGACCTGGAGGGCATCATCCTGAGTGAGGTAACACATTCACAAAGAAACTCACACAATATGTACTCACTGATAAGTGGATATTAGCCCCAAACCCAGGATACCCAAGATATAAGATACGATTTGCTAAACACATGAAACTCAAGAAGAATGAAGACTGAAGTGTGGACACTATGCCCCTCCTTAGATTTGGGAACAAAACACCCATGGAACGAGTTACAGAGACAAAGTTTGGAGCTGAGATGACAGGATGGACCATGTAGAGACTGCCATATCCAGGGATCCACCCCATAATCAGCATCCAAACGCTGACACCATTGCATACACTAGCAAGATTTTATTGAAAGGACCCAGATGTAGCTGTCTCTTGTGAGACTATGCCGGGGCCTAGCAAACACAGAAGTGGATGCTCACAGTCAGCTAATGGATGGATCATAGGGCTCCCAATGGAGGAGCTAGAGAAAGTAGCCAAGGAGCTAAAGGGATCTGCAACCCTATAGGTGGAACAACATTATGAACTAACCAGTACCCCGGAGCTCTTAATTCTAGCTGCATATATATCAAAAGATGGCCTAGTCGGCCATCACTGGAAAGAGAGGCCCATTGGACTTGCAAACTTTATATGCCCCAGTACAGGGGAACACCAGGGCCAAAAAGGGGGAGTGGGTGGGCAGGGGAGTGGGGGTGGGTGGGTATGGGGGACTTTTGGTATAGCACTGGAAATGTAAATGAGCTAAATACCTAATAAAAAATGGAAAATAAAAGAAGGTGGACTTCAGAAAATCGAATAACCCCATTAAAAAATGGGGCTCAGAACTGAACAAAGAATTCTCACCTGACGAATACCGAATGGCAGAGAAGCACCTGAAAAAATGTTCAACATCCTTAATCATCAGGGAAATGCAAATCAAAACAACCCTGAGATTCCACCTCACCCCAGTCAGAATGGCTAAGATCAAAAATTCAGGTGACAGCAGATGCTGGCGTGGATGTGGAGAAAGAGGAACACTCCTCCATTGTTGGTGGGATTGCAGGCTTGTACAACCACTCTGGAAATCAGTCTGGCGGTTCCTCAGAAAATTGGACATAGTACTACCGGAGGATCCAGCAATACCTCTCCTGGGCATATATCCAGAAGATGCCCCAACTGGTAAGAAGGACACATGCTCCACTATCTTCATAGCAGCCTTATTTATAAATAGCCAGAAGCTGGAAGGAACCCAGATGCCCCTCAACAGAGGAATGGATACAGAAAATGTGGTACATCTACACAATGGAGTACTACTCAGCTATTAAAAAGAATGAATTTATGAAATTCCTAGCCAAATGGATGGACCTGGAGGGCATCATCCTGAGTGAGGTAACACATTCACAAAGGAACTCACACAATATGTACTCACTGATAAGTGGATATTAGCCCCAAACCTAGGATTCCCAAGATAGAAGATACAATTTGCTAAACACATGAAACTCAAGAAGAATGAAGACTGAAGTGTGGACAGTATGCCCCTCCTTAGAATTGGGAACAAAACACCCATGGAAGGAGTTACAGAGACAAAGTTTGGAGCTGAGATGAAAGGATGGACCATGTAGAGACTGCCATATCCAGGGATCCACCCCATAATCAGCATCCAAACGCTGACACCATTGCATACACTAGCAAGATTTTATTGAAAGGACCCAGATGTAGCTGTCTCTTGTGAGACTTTGCCGGGGCCTAGCAAACACAGAAGTGGATGCTCACAGTCAGCTAATGGATGGATCACAGGGCTCCCAAAGGAGGAGCTAGAGAAAGAACCCAAGGAGCTAAAGGGAACTGCAACCCTATAGGTGGAACAACATTATGAACTAACCAGTACCCCGGAGCTCTTGACTATAGCTGCATATGTATCAAAAGATGGCCTAGTCGGCCATCACTGGAAAGAGAGGCCCATTGGACACACAAACTTTATATGCCCCAGTACAGGGGAAAGCCAGGGCCAAAAAGGGGGAGTGGGTGGGTAGGGGAGTGGGGGTGGGTGAATATGGGGGACTTTTGGTATAGCATTGGAAATGTAAATGAGCTAAATTCCTAATAAAAAATGAAAAAAAAAGAAAACGTAAGATGAGTAATACAGTAAGCAATTAATTTATACTTTCTTAAGTATGCTTAATTTAAAATATTGTACCCAATCTTTTTTTTTTTTTTTTTTTTTTTTTTTTTTTTTTTGCTTTGCTTTGCTTTGCTTCTTTTTGAGTTCAGTTTTTTTTTTCCCCGAGACAGGGTTTCTCTGTGTAGCCCTGGCTGTCCTGAAACTCACTCTGTAGACCAGGCTGGCCTTGAACTCAGAAATCCACCTGCCTCTGCCTCCCAAGTGCTGGTATTAAAGGTGTGCGCCACCACACCCAGCAGATTGCTCGTTTTATCCTCTTTCCTGGTTTCCCCTCTGAAAATCCACTATTTCATCTCCCCTCCCCTGCTCACCAACCCACCCACTCCAATTTCCCTGTCCTGGCATTCCCCTATACTGGGGCATCAAGCCTTCTCAGGACTAAAGTCATCTCCTCCAAATGATGTACAACAAGGCCATCCTCAGCTACATATGCAGCTGGAGCCATGGGTCCCTCCATGTGTTTTCTTTGGTTGGTGGTTTAATCCCTGGGAGCTGGGGGGCAGGGGGTACTGGTTGGTTCATATTGTTGCTGAGTCATCTCTCCAGCTCCCACTCATTTTTCTAAAGTCCACAAGGTATCCAAGAGCAAACATATTATAAAACTAAAAGCCTATTTACTTTCCAGATAGATAGACAAGATTCTTTGTGGATCCATCCATGCAAGTTAATAAGTTAACTGTTACCTTGTTGTAATGAATCACTCCAACTTTTAAAGTTACTGTGTTTTTTTTAGTATTCCATTATCTTGTCATATAAGTTGTACCTGCTTACAGATTTAATGCACCAACACCTTGTAACTGTTTCATCTGTTTTTAATTCACTGTTAGAGCATTGGGTTATTATTCTTTGTAGTTCTTGTTGTGTGACCATTAAACCTACTTTATCAAGAAGGAAAAACAAAACAAAACAAAACAAAAAAACAAACAAAACAAAACAAAACAAAAAACAAAACAAAACAAAACAAAACAAAACAAAACAAATTATTCCCTAAAGGGGAATTTGTTTCCCCTAAAGGACATGTTAGTTCTAATTAAGAGCAGGTAAAGAAAAGTCCTCATTGGAAGCAACACCATTGGGTAAAAGGCAGTCATTAAGTTTTGTGCAAATTTAGAGGAGTTTCAATATAAGATAAAGAATATCTTATTTGAAGTAAGCCCATTATCTGCCCATTTCTATGCCTAGGAGCTGCCCACCCCCAGGATCTCTCACTCTCTCTCTCTCTCTCTCTCTCTCTCTCTCTCTCTCTCTCTCTCTCTCTCTCTGTGTGTGTGTGTGTGTGTGTGTGTGTGTGTGTGTGTGTGTGTGTGTGTGTAAATGACAGTTCTCAAAGCTTAGCAAATATGTAGAGTTCTGGATTAGTACAGCTGATTTTACATTTGGCAGCCTAATTATTGTCTTCTTGCCTAGACATCCCAGCTCAATTAAAACACAGAAAAAAATATGACTGAATCCCTGTGTTTGCAGATATTTGTTCTAAATGTGAAGTAAAAATTCCCTGCACATCAAGTGGGCAGTAGCTTTATATATGTATGAAAATTGCCTTTAAAGTTAATGATGCCTCATGAAATAGTAATGGAACTTATTAAACTATAAGCAGAGGATTATACACACATATACAGTGACTTAAAAATGCTAAAACAGCATCTTAGTATAGACAAAAGAAAGTTAAATATTTATTTATTTTAAAAGGCTTGTTTTACAATCTTTCACAATTTAAGTATATGAAATTTTGACCACAGCAAAAATACAGAAACTATGTAATATTTTGAAGCATTTTTGTGAGAAATTCAGCCAAGAACTATTGTGTAAACTAAATATCTATGAAGATAAAATTAAAGCAGAACCTTTCTAGTTCTCTTATCATTGTGTACAATGAAAATGTATGTTTATGCATATGTATGTCTACATGTGTGCATGGATATATGTATTTTTATGCATATATATTAGCTTGCTCAACCTAAGTAATATGTGGAAATATGACACTATTTTAAGAATATTTTAAGCACATGTATCAATACAAAAATTTATGAAAGAAATACTGTGTGCTGAAAGAAGAGTTTGTTACTAACTAGACTGAGCATATTTTACAGAACTATCTCATTTATAATTCATATTGAATATCTGCAGAATCAAGAGTTGTACTGTAGCTCTCTTTTGGAATTCTAGATTTTGTATATAATTTCATTCATTTTGAATCCTATTCCTCATAAATAAATAAAGCATTCTCTGTGGTTTCTGGAAATAAAAGCTATCTGAATTTCTAGAACATATGAAACTGTCCATATATATATGGACAGTATATATATTATACATAGGACATTAGAATCACTCAGGCTGATTCAGCCACCATCTCCCCAATGATTAGATCTGGTAAGAAAAAAGATGGACTATTATCAAGATGTTATCTATTTTAGTATTAGTGATATACATAAATATTGTACCAAGCATGTCATCATCACTGTTGAGGAGGATCAGTCGTGCAATGATATGTATTTAGCAAGTTGTCATAGGCAACTGGTCAAAAGTGATTTGTGTAAAACTCACACAAAAAGTCAGAAAAGAAGAGTGATGACCAGTGTTTTTCACGAAAAATGTTTAATATTTAATCATTACTACAGATAATAGTACACCTATGGTTATTGTGGCCTATGTTCACGATTAATTGGAAATGAAACAAATCTAGATGTTCATCAACTTATGAATAGATACAGAAACTGTGGGTGCATATATGTAATGAAACATTGTAATACTTTAAAGAAAAAATATATCTTGAAATTTACAGGAATGTGAATGGAACAAGAAAAAATATTAGTGCAGTCACTAGAAAAACAAATGTTTCACGCTCTCTCTTTTATCTCGGTATTAGCTTCTTCTTTTTTTTTAATTTGTGAACAATTATCACAGATTACAAGTGGTAGTCAGTAAACATAAGGAGCCTTTAGCAGTGGATGTGATTATGTTGGTGGAAACAGATCATAGGTGATATTAAAATATAGTGGGGAAAGTTCAAAAAATTTGTGTAGTGATGTGGAAGAGAAATGAGTGGACAAAGAAACATTAATTGAAATGAAATATGCATGAAGAAGCTACATAGAAACCTGTAATATTACAACCCAAATCAAAAATTTAAGAGAAGACAATTTGCAAAACACATGAAACTCAAGAAGAAGGAAGAACAAAGTGTGGATACTTCATTCCTCCTTAGAATAGGGAACAAAATATCCATGGAAGGAGTTAGAGTGAGAAAGTTTTGAGCTAAGATGAAAGGATGGACCATCCAGAGACTACCCCACCTGGGTATCCATCCCATAATCAGCCACCAAACCCAGACACTATTGCATATGCAGAAAGATTTTGCTCACAGAACCCTGATATAGCTGTCTTTTGTGAGGCTATGCCAGTACCTGGCAAACACAGAAGTGGATGCTCACAGTCAACTATTGGATGAAACACAGGGCCCCCAAAGGAGGAGCTAGAGAAAGTACCCAAGAAGCTGAAGGGGTCTGCAACCTTATAGGTGGAACAAAAATATGAATTAACCAGTACCCCAGAGCTCCTGTTTCTAGCTGCATATGTAGCAGAAGCTGGCCTAGTCGGCCATCATTGGGAAGAGAGGCCCCTTGGTATTGCAATCTTTATATGTCCTGGTACTTGGGAATGCCAGGGCCAAGAAGTGGGAGTGGGTGGGTAGAGGAGCAGGGTGGGGGGAGGGTATAGGGAACTTTCGGGATAGCATTTGAAATGTAAATTTTTAAAAATCTAATAAAAAATTAAAAAAAAAGAACACTTGGGATTCTTAAAAGTGCAGTGAGGGATCTTATAAAAGGCCAAGAGTTTAAGTGACAAGGGAGTAAAAGCTGAAAAAAAAAATTGAGAGTGAAGTGTAGATTAAATAAAGCTAAGGACATCATAATAAGCCTTAAAAAATCTAACCAGTATATAAGCTGTATACACATGATCCAAAAAGAAAAGAAACCATGTTTGAACAGAGGAATCTGCAAGGGGGAATAGTTTTTCTCCCCAGGAGATCTCAGTGAAAATTTCAGTGTGTGACACAGGAAACTATGAGTAATTAGTCCCAGAATCATCCAAACAAGGCATGGTTTTGAAACTGCTCCTGGTTACCCATCATAGTAGATGGTAAGAACCTATTGATGAACACTCTATTCAAGAATATCTCAGTAGAGAAGAAGGAACACTAGGAGCAAAGGAGTCTTAAAGTCTTGTCATAAAAAAAAAAAAATCTGTCCTAGCCAAAAGCAGTTTTACTTTAGTTAAAATATGTATCATTTTTCTATAATGACGATAACAGTCAAATAATGCTAAATGACAGTGACAACTATTGTATATCACCATATTACAATATGGAGTATAAAATTATCCTTAAACATTTAACTGTAAAAAATCTACTGCATAAGATGTTGAGTGAAGTACCCCTTTGGTGATACCTTTCACAGAATATTTTAGCACAATGGGCTAACGTGTACTCATATTTTATAAGCACAGATAAAACAAGAACAATGTATTGAAATAGAATTTTGTTGCTGTGGGTGATTAAAGCTACTCAAATCACCCTGGGGGTGGCAGTGCTTTTTCCTCACCACCTGCTCCAGTGTTCTTAGTTCCCAGGCTCTGCAAGAGCATGACAAATATCGAAGCAAATGGCTCAGAGCCAACCTTTGGACTGAGCATGGGTTCCCCAATGGAGGAGTTAAGGAAAAGACTAAAGGAGATGAAGGAGTTTGCAACAACAGTATCAACCAACCAGTCTTCCCAGAGCTTGTAGAGACTAAACCACCAAAGAGTACACATGGAGGGTCCCATAGCTCCAGCCACATATGTAGCAGGGGATGACCTTGTTGGGCATCAATGAGAGAAGATTCCCTGGTCCTGTGAAGGTATGATGTCCCAGTTTAGGGCAATGCGAGGGTGGGGAGGCAGGAGTGGGTGGGTGGTAGAGTATTCTCATAGAAGCAGGGGGACGGGGTTTGGGGTGGGGGCAGGAAAGGGGATAACATTTGAAATGTAAATAAAGAAAATATCCAAAAAAAAAGGTGAGAGAGAGAGAGAGAGAGACAGAGACAACAGAGACAGAGAGAAAGAAAGAAAGAAAGAAAGAAAGAAAGAAAGAAAGAAAGAAAGAAAGAAAGAAAGAAAGGAAGGAAGGAAGGAAGGAAGGAAGGAAGGAAGGAAGGAAGGAAGGAAGGAAGGAAGGAAGGAAGGAAGGAAGGAAGGAAGACGTGCACATGCACACACAGGTACCCACTTACACGCACCCACACATGCACTCACACACGCATACACACAGCCTTCTATTTTAATATGCCTTAAACAGCTCAATGCCTGGACCACTCCCAAACTTCCACTTTGCTAACACCTCCCCTCCAATACTCTTGAGTTATTACTCACTAAAATCTATATGTAGACCCAATGGGAATGAGGACGGGGCAGCTCTTCCCCAACTCATACATGATTGGTATGCTCTCTCTTCTGCAACTCTCAAGCCTGGTTCTTATTCCTTTCCCTGAATGGCATGGTGATTCTTCTTTCCCCTGTCAGTCCCTTTGCTAGTGAATACCAAATTCCTGCATTTGTCTCCCTGCACAAGCATTGGCTGCTGACAACTTTATTGACCGATCAAAGCCAACTGGTGGCAGGGACCCGCAGCATCCTATGTGTGGAATCTTTTGCTATTGGGAACCCAATTGACATAATACAATCGTCAAACGAAATCCACAACAGAAATTAATCAAGGTAAGTCTTTTTTTTTTAGAAATATATATAAATCATTTTATGTCAAGTACTTCATTGTTCTGTTATTCCTGTGGAGTGATGATTAAAAAGAACAGAAGGATAAGCAATGGCTTCCAGGAAGACACATCTTCTTAATAAAAAAAGATTGTCTAATGTCAAATTTACCATTTGTTCGACAGAGGCACAATATTCAGAGAACTACAAGAAATAAATGGTCTACTATTGATAGAGATTTTATGCAAGCACACATTCAGGACAGCTATTTGTGCTCATTAACTGTACTTCTGGCCTGGACATACATCATTAAAGTGGAAGATGCATGTTTCACCCTGAACAGATTGGGACTGTGCAAAGCAAAGCATGAATAAGGCACACAAACCCAAAAAGGCACGCATCTACACACCTGCGTACATACACACCTACACAATTGTACTTGGTGACTAATCACTTAATGGTGGGATAACAAAAATGAAAAGATAGAATACCTCTAAAACTTAGATTTGAAACTGACATTTATATTTCTAAAATATGAATTACATCTACATACTTAAGGTGGCAAAAATTCACAGCACTTCCATGATTTATAAATGGCGTATAATTGTAAGTCATTTAACTGCAGTCACTGACTTCCCAGATCATCTGAGTAATCTATAAAAAGAACCCATCATTGTGCTGTCAAAGTGAGTGATTATGACTTTTATCATCAGGAACAAATGCTATTGTTTTAAACATGACTTTAATATTTTATAATTGCACACATTACATTCTTGCCCTACAATGAGTCAATTTTTAATAGTTATTGTTAAATAAAGGAATAAAAACTTGGAAGTTTGCTTGTACAATTTTTTATTACCCATTGACTTCTAGAAATAAGTGTGCTTTGAACACCTACATATGCTATTTAATTTAAACCCTAGTAAGGGGGTCATGCTGATGCCAATAAATGGCAAACCTAAAAATGACAAACTCTGATAACTTTTAAATAACAGGAAAGGATTTATTCAGCAAATCTGGCAACTTCTGTGGTTGTCATGCTGTCACTTATGTGCCTCTTCTCGAGCACTACCATCTGCCAGAGTAAAATTGTCTCCAGCCCTTTCCAAGAAGATAGTCAAGATTTGTGGTAAAAATCATTTTCCTTGTCTAAAAAAAGTGGAATTTAAAATTCTCCAATGTCAGCGAGGTGACTCAGCAAAGGTGCTTGCTGCCAGAGCTAATGACCTGAGTTAGACCTGTGACCTGAACATGGTAGGTGAGAATGACCTTTGCTAATTGTGCTATGACCAGCACTTGCTTCATCTGGGTACTTTTATGTTTCCTCCACTAAATATATACATACATAGATATGTACATACAACATACATACATACATACATACATACATACATACATATAATAAATAAGATTTTTAAAATATGCCAAACAAAAAATTAAACAACAATAATAAGACAAAAACCAGTGAGATCCCCTACATTTGGCAGGAGGTCATGTCAGAACTGTTACATAGCAGTATTTCTATGCTGCAGGGCACAAGGTATTCTCTCAAGAGAAAGAAGAAAACTTACATATCACAAAATATGCTGTTTGGATTTTTGTCAACTTGACACAAATCTAGACATATCTAAGAAGAGGTAAAATTTTGTTTTTGTTGTTTTATTTATTCATTTATAAAGAATATATTCTGATCAAAGTTTTCCTTTTCCAATTCTTTCCAGATCTTTTCCATCCACCCAACTCTACACATACAAATTGTAATTTAAAAATCTAATAGCAAAGATAAAACACCAGAAACACATGCACACACACACACACACACACACACACACACACACACATACTCACAAAAACAAAATGCACTGTAAAGCATGGTAAGTTCCCAGTACTGAAAGAAGTATACAGACACAGACTCCTCTCTATAACCAAAACTATATCTCCAATGACATCCACTTCCAAAGGAAACATTATTTTTCCCCAATGAAGTCTGACTGGGTTTATTAACCACACTTCAGGGTAGACAGCATGCACAACAGTAGATGGCCAATATAACATTAACTCCATAGTACTTTGGTAGACATTTTGTTTTATATCCCTTTGTTTGGACTTTTTCTTAATTTGTCTTACCAGTATTTTTTTTTTATATTATGGAATAATAAATCATAATTGGTGAGAATGCCTCTAGAAGTTTGGTTGGTAAGCAAGTCTGTAAAGTACTTTCTTGATTAATGATTGATATTCGCAAGACTCACAACCTCTGCTGGTGTTGCCACCCTTGGCAGTGAAACAAAATAAGCAAACCAGTGGAGAAAGCCTGTTAATTCAGGACACAGTCTATCATGCCTGTATAACTCATCTGAACAAAAATGGAGGCTTCCCTTTACCAGTAGGGCTTCCACGTTTCTGACCTTGTCTCTGCATCCCAGCTTCCTACGCTACCTACACGAGAAAGGTAAAGTCCTCTTTGGAAAACCTACAAGTTCAACTTCCTCTTTCTGGATAAGAACCTGCCCAGCAAATATGTGAGATTCCTAGAATGCCTCTCCATACAAATTAGGCATTGTCATTACTTTTAATCTTCAGCCAGTGAAACTTCACCACAATTAGAACTTTCCAATCTCCAAGTTTCATATCTACCCCTAGTTCACTCTGAATAAAGCATATGCATCCAAGTCCACCAGGCATGATGGTATACATACTAGCTAAGATCTTCTAAAAGAGTTATTTAATTAAAATCCTCAGAGAAGCCTTTCTCATCCCTGCCCCTCAATGGCACTTACTCCCAGCTATATTAAAATCCTGCAGACCCAACCCATTCGGAATTCTCCTTCATCCTTTCAGCTTGGAGTGTAGAGATGTCTGCCCAACCTGAAGGAGCAAGCAGAGCAGGAATCCTACAGCTGACATGAATATTACACAAACTGTAAATGGTCAAGCCAGTAAGCAATACTCTTCCATGGCTTCTGGATCATTCCTGTCTCTAGTCTCCTGCCTAGATTTCTTGTCCTAGTTTCCCTGTCTTATATACTACAAGCTATATGATGAAAAAAATGCATTAATCTGCAAGTTAATTTTAGTCATTTAGTGATTTATCACACTATTCAAAACCCTAAGACAGAAATTGGCACCAGGAGTGTATTTTGTTGTTGTTGTTTTGTTTTGTTTTGTTTTTTTCTAAGACATACCTGACCATGTATTTGGGGAAAAACTGTGGAGATATTTTAACTTTTTGCTGGAAAATCTTTTGGAATTTCAAAGCTCAGTGGAACATGGAGTGTGTACTTGGAACATAAGAATGTTGAAAGAAATGCAGAAAATAAAGGAATGTCTTTTGAAATTTCAGAGTGAAGTAGAGGTTCAAATTGTCCAATTTCTGTGATATTTCAAATTAAGAAACTATAATGTTGTGACTGTGGCATGGCAACCCCATTCCTCACTTAATGTCCTGTCTTTCTATTGGAGGTGGGCTCTATACGTTCCCTCTCTCTACTGTCCAGCATTTCATTTAAGGTTCCTCCCTTTGAGTCCTGAGAGTCTCTCATATCCCAGTTCTCTGGTGCATTATGGGGCCTCCCCCAACCTCCTATTTCCTGAGGTTACCTGTTTACATTCTTTCTACTGGCCCTCAAAGCGTCAGTCGTTTTCCC
Source organism: Mus musculus (assembly GCF_000001635.26). Classification (NCBI taxonomy): domain Eukaryota; kingdom Metazoa; phylum Chordata; class Mammalia; order Rodentia; family Muridae; genus Mus; species Mus musculus. The sequence continues at coordinate 62,046,462 of NC_000071.6, forward strand.
TCCTCCAATACCAAATTAGGTTTCACTCTCCCCACACTGACCACTTTCCCTCCCAAGTCCCTCCCTCTCTCCACACTTGTGATTGCTTTCTTCTCTCCCAAGTGGGACTGAGGAATCCTCACTTGAGCACTTCATCTTGTTGAGCTTATTGAGTTCTGTGGACTGTATCTTGGGTATTCTGTATGGGTTTTTTTTTGTTGTTGTTAGTTTTTGTTGTTATTTTTTGGGGGGTAGGAGGAGGCTAATATCCACTTATTAATAAGTATATACCATGAATGTCTCAGTTGCCTCACTTGGGATGATATTTTCTAGTTCCATCCATTTGCCTGCAAAACTCAGGATGACCTAGATCTTAATAGTTGAATAGTATTCTATTATGTAAATGAACCACATTTTCTGTATCCATTCTTCTGACCTGGGAAATATGGGTTGTTTCCAGCTTCTGGCTATCACAAATAAGGCTGCTATGAACACAGTGGAACACATGCCCCTGTGGCTGTCTGAAAGAATTACAGGGATGGGAATGGAGAAGAGCCTGAGGAAAAGAAGGACCAGAGGCAGGCCCAAAGTGGGATCCAGCTCAAGGGGAGGCCCCAAGGCCTGACACTGTTACTGAGGCTATGGAGCACTCACAAAAAGGGACCTAGCATGACTACACTCTGGAAGACCCAACAAGCAGCTGAAAGAGTCAGATGCAGATATTTGCACCCAACCGATGGACAGAAGCATCCCCTTTTGTGGAATTGGGGAAGGCTGAGAGAAGCTGAGGAGAAGGGTGATCCTGCAGGAGGACCAGCATTCTCAATCAATCTGGACCCCTGATTTCTCTGAAACACTGGACCACCAAACAGGCAGCACACACCAGCTGATAAGTGGACTCTTAAACACATACAGTAAAGGACTGTCAGGTCTGTGATCATTCAGAGATGAGGCATCTTACCCTCAAGATACTGGAGGCCCCAGGGAGTTTAGAAGTCAGGTGGGGTAGGGGTTGGTGGCATCCTCCTGGAGACAGGGTGGGGTGGGAGAAGGTGTGGGATGTGAAGTATTTGGAGGGTAGATGGGGGGGCGGGAAATTGAATATGGAGTGCAAAAAATAAATTACAAAAAACAAACAAACTCTGATGTTAAATCTTTACTTTGATGGGAAAAAAACAGTGAAGGCAACCTACAGGTAAGAAGTTAACAGTGATTAAGAGGTGATGAGCATTATTGGAAATCTTATTGTAGTGTTTTTCTCATAGTCAGCACACAGAACTGTGGTCCAGAAATTCTCATGTTATGCTGGAAGCCAAATGTGGTATTATGTAAAAGTCACCTAGTTTGTACTTTACTTGAAAGGATGAGTCACCAACTGCAACTGAGGCTTGATAGGTATAACCCTAGTTAGAGTAGTAGAAAGCCCACGATTCAAGGGGCCATGGAGAGTTGAGACTTAGAATCAGGCAATTGGTAAGAATCCATGAAGGAAACCCAGAAGAAGGTGTTGTTAAAATGCAACACAATTACAACTGAAGTCCCAATAGTTTGGAGATGCTATTATCATGGGATGGCTGTCAAGTTCAGCAAGGAACCGTGGAGTTGAGACTGCCTGAGCCTAGGAGACAATCTGTGCTATGAATTATAAAACTGAAGAAATGTTATGGCCAACACCTTTTTGTGGCCTAGAATATCTTGAGTAAGTCTCAGATGCCAAGAAATTATCTTATAATTATTTGATTTTTATTTTGTTTTTGCTTTGCTTTGCTTGTGACTATCCCTTGATTCTTCCCTCTTGAATTAAGAAAGCATTTTGACTTGTCTTACTTTATTTGAAAGAAGCCCACAGTTAGGAGACATTAGAATTTAGAGATACTTCAGAATTTTACAGATACTTTGAATATTTTACAGGAACTCTGAACATTTAAAGGGACTTTTGATATTCTAAGGAGTTTGAACTTTTGAATATTATGGGAATTTAACATTAAAATTATTTTGTATTGTTATATTGATGTTAGTATGAAATCTTGTGGTGAGAAAAAAGGGTTGTATATTAGTACCTGATGTGTTTTGTGTCAACTTGACAATGATTCAGTGTTCTGTTTGATTTTGGCAAGTTGATACAAGCCTAGTCATATCTGGGGAGAGGAATTCATTTTGTTGTGGTTTTCTATTTTATTTATTTATTTGTTTATTTATTTATTTTATGTTTATTCATTTTACATCCCACTCACTGCCCCACTCCTGGTTATCCACCCACAATTCTTTACCCAGTTCATGAGTCAGGAAGGCACGAAGGGAATCTGATTCAACATGACTCACTAGCCAGTGCTCTTTCTTCATGATTCTAGTACTAGGTAGATTTTAGTTGTTTGTTTGTTCATGAGTTTATTTGTTTGGGTTTTTGTTTTTGTTTTGTTTTGTTTTAATGCAATTTAAGCACAGCACATTTTGAAAAAAAAATCCTCAAGATAATTAACAACTCAATCTAGTGTGCACACCAAAGCATAAGACAAGATTACACTGAAATGCTTGTAAAGCCCAAGTAATATTTCTATAAAGTAGATTCTATAGATTCAGTAGGAAATAGATGCAAGGAAAACAATATTCACAATGGGTTAGGAGAGGATAGTGTTATAGATTGACAGAGATAAATAGGCTCAAATAAGTTTGGCCTGGCCATGCATAAACTGCAAAGGTCCCTCGGCTATTAAGTACCTCTGATCCCAACCTTCTGGATGGAAAACAGATTCTCTCTCCCTTTGAAGACACAACACTGAGTGTTTAATATCCCTGGTGATTATCTGTGAGCTCAAGTACCTAAGGACCTCCCAGAGTATTTCCTGTCAGGATACAATGTGGTCAGTTGGCTTTCAGTTTCTACCTCTAAGAATTTTCTATCGCCTTTATATTGTTCCTGATGAAAGTATGAGGAAATATTCTTGATCTGCAACTGTGAATGAATCTTTTTTTCCCCTAAGTTGCTTTTCCCAGGATATTTTAATCACAGAAACAAGAAGTGTCACCAAGACCAATTTATAGGCTACCAGATTAGCCTAGGTAAGGCGCTTTAGTCAGTAAGTTTGGGGATTCATAAACCAACTTCATGATCAAGGCCACCGTCAAAATCTTTTCTAAACCTTGTTTACATCCCTTTAGCATTAATTATAAATACATTTATTCATTGTAAATGAATATACATAATATAAACACAAAATATAGCATATTTAACTTTGTCGAAAATTCTGAATAGTTGTAATTGTAACCAATATGGTACATAGTGCTCCAGAATGTCAGTAGAAAATAAATAATATTTCATAAATTAATATTTAATAGACATGAGTTCTACTATATCATACCTATCACATACATAATATTTTCACTCAGCATAATGTTTTACAAACATGGTATTTTTGATGCAGATATAGAAATTTTACTTATATTTCTCTATATCATGTCATCATTTGACTTTACAAGATATAAATTTTTGATCACTGATTATTTTTACATTTTTCATAAATATGTTAAAATAATTTTATACACATTTTGAAACATAGTTTTCTTCTTTAAACAGAATTCTGTAGAACATATGTTTTGTTTTGTAACTACTGCAATTTTGATTTGGTTAAAATTATTACATTTTAATTCCTAAATTCTACTTCTTTAGATATCCTCACATATATAATAGGGGAACAATTTGCCCAATTTTGACTTTAATCACTTAATCACTTCACCATTATACCTAGTATGATAATTTTATACCTATTTTGTGTATTTAATAGTTCTTTTCAATTTTGAAGCATTTATTTTAACAGCTCATTCATTTTTAAAGACATTGGCTTTGTATAGTTATCATAAGGCTTCTAAAGTATATTCTCAGTCTAAGATATGAAGTCATACTTCTGCCTATTCCTTAGTATACATTAGTATACATATCAACCACAAATACTATATTTTATTTAGTATGCTTTGTTATGCAGAATGATTTTGTATGAAGTCTTTTATTTATGCATTTATTTAGGATGATGTTTGTCTTTAAGAAACATCTAATTCATTACCACTCTTGTATGGTGTCTGTTCCATTTCAAATTGGAATATACTTTTAGTTAGATTTTTTCCAATTTTTCTTTTATCTTTTATCTTACTATTATTATTCTTGTCCTTCTTCTTATACTTTTTCTTTTTCTCCTCCTTCTTCTTCTTCCTCTTCTTGCTGTTTTTCTTCTTGTTTTCCTCCTCCTCCTCCTCCTTCTCCTCTTATTCCTCCTCCTCCTCCTGTTTGGACAGCCAAGTGCACCATCATTTCTGTGGAGATTAGAGAATAATTTTCTGGAGGCCATCCTCTTTAAATGCCTGTGATCAGGGGACTCATATCAGGGTGTCAACTTTGTGGGGCAATTGGCTAAGCAATTGAATTGGCCCTCAATTGATTTTTCATCAGGCATGAATTGAGTAAATGTTAATATATCCATCTTCTAAAAGTTTCCCTTATTTTGGATGGTGTTCTAAATAGTTTCTCTATTTTTTTCTAGTAAGTAACTTCTTGTTTTGTTTATGTTTTTCTTTCTTTAGATCTTTCTTTCTCATGTCATCTTTTTTGTCTGTCAATTTATCAGTCTGTCTTACTTTTGATCGTCTGTCTTTCTATTTTTCTTTCTCTCATTCAACATTTTCTCACATTCAATGACTATAGGAGTCTTTAGGGAAGCACATTTCCTGGGCCAATGTTTCATGTTTTCCAGAAAACCAGTGTTCCATCCTAAAAGCTTGTATGAGATCATTGATGTTATTCTGACCCCCACAATAACTTGTTTATAATTTCATCCTTAATATTAATCATTCATTTAAATTTTCTTTTGCTATATGAAACAAGATATTCTCAGCTTCCAGTCATTTTTACACTGTGGGATTTGGGGGAAATTCTTTCTACCATATATGATGTAAGAGAGAAAGTAGTATCATAGTCTCAAATTCACAAGAGTTCTTGATATTTCAAGTTCTGAATAGACCTGAGTATTATATAGGATGATATAAATTAATATAACATGATAAAATGGTATGAAAATAGGAATCATATTTAACTATTTTGCAAACATTTCATATAAAATGCTATGAACTGAAGTTCTCAAAGGAATTTGCAGCTTTAAGGTTGATTGAATGATTAGAATCTCAATTGTCATGGAAAGGCTGAGATTTTGCAGGTCTAGATACAAATTGTGATATACTTTGGGAAATTTTTAGGCCCCTTAATATTCTTTCATTGATAGTCCTTTTGTCTGACGTAACATCATAATGACAAATATGTGAATACTTTTATCTATTTTAATTCAGTTGACTATTAACCATTACCATTCAAAAGATATCTAAAACTTAGAGCTTTTAAAGCTTTATTAATAACCTACCTCACATGCCTACTAAAATATTCGAAAAGTAGTCTGACTTATGAGATTTATTTCTTTAAAGAAATATCAAGAAATTGTTAGCATATTGTATACCATGGTCTCGTAGCAAAGTGTTGCTGAACCTTGCTCATTCATTGGGACCAGAATGAATTGCCTCTCTTTTACGGTCAAAGCAATATTTCTGCTACTGTAGTATCAGGAAAGTATGAGTGTTTCTCAGTGATGTATTGGAAGAAACTGAGTTACAACCTAATATTGCATATAGTCCAAGCAAGGAAGTGCAGGGAGAAGAAAAGCAGAACTTGAGAGGTTGTTAAAGGGAAGAAGAAAATCATACTGTCCCATAAATTGAATGATGTACCTGTTAAGTATTTGCATGTCATCTAGAGATACTATATCTTACTTTGATGTCTTTACTCTAGCAAGGTAAAATCTCTAGTTACTTTGCAACCCATTTTATTTTCATCTATATTGTACTGCAGACAATTCTATTTTTCCAATGACAGGCATCAATAAAATAGGCATGTAAGAAAGAAATTGTTGTTTTAAATTTGAGAAAACTGTCATGAAGTATTTTTTCATATGCAATAGTCTTTAAATGATGGTTTAAAAATATTTTCAATGACAGGATATATTCTACCACTATGAAATATCACAAAAGTTGCAATAAGACCTTTGGGCTACAGCTGACTATTGAACTCCAACTGAGCATATAGTGAAGTATACAAATATGTATTTATGTATATGCATAAATGTAGACATGCCACCTACCTACTATCTACATAGTATTGATTTTTCATACATTGAGTTAAAGTTCAGACATTATATTAATTACAAGATGAGTGATATTAATATAGGAATTTTAAAGCAATATTATTTGAAAATATAAAGTTAAATTTATATTTTCTGACTTTCTAGCAATGAGTCATAGCTAAATTTCTCTACTGCATTATAAAGGAATAAACATTATATAAGGAAACTCCTTGTCCTCACTGATATACAATCTAATCATATCTTTAATGTTATTTTGATAAAAAATGAACTAGTTTTCTTAGATTAATAATATCGTCTACTCATTGTCCCAATCAAGATGTACATGATTGGAAAACCATCCTACTTTTGAATTTTAAAACATCTTCTGAATTAAAGAGATGTTTCTTCAGAACAAATGCTTTGCTGCCATTTGTAAAATATGTAAGACATAGGCAGTGTTCATTGACTGGCTAGATATATAACTGGTATAATTGGAAGTGAATTGTCTGCAACCTGTAGATTGAGAGAGTGGGTTGGGAGAGAGAGAAAGAGAGAGAGAGAGAGAGGGAGAGAGAGAGAGACAGAGAGAGAGAGACAGAGAGAGAGAGACAGAGAGAGAGAGACAGAGACAGACAGAGACAGACAGAGACAGACACACAAACAGACAGACAGACAGACAGAGACAGAGAGACAGAGAGTGACAGAGACACAGAGAAAGTAGCTGAAGCACAACAGATTTGTAGAAGAAATGTCCATGCTGTCAGATGCCAAAGAATTATTATGAAAAAACAGATGAAGAACGTGTAAAATATTCACTGAAAAGAGAAGGAATTTTGAAGCACTCTGAAGAGAAGTATTCAATGTACACTATAAACTCATACATTTCACAGAAATAGAATTTGAAAGATAGAACTGAAAAATATTATGAAGAGTGAGGTCACATGGGTCCAATCATACAAATACCCATACTCTTTTCTTTTGGAAAGAAATAAAAGGGGAACTATCTTTAACTATGATAGTGAAAGTGTGGTTATGGAAGAAAATAACTATGGAATCTATAATATTGGGCTGCAGGACATGTGCCAAGTTTTATACTCTAGAATTGTCTAAAAATATGTTCTAGATAAATATACACTTTAATGAGAAATATAGATCTTTACATAGCTATATGTATTTATAGATAGTGATAGATAGATAGATAGATAGATAGATAGATAGATAGATAGATAGTGATAAAAGTTGACAGATAGATGATAGATGATATAGACATATAAAGATGATAGAGACACAGATGATATATAGACATACAAATGGACAGAGTCAGATAGACAGATATAGAAATAGATATAGATATATGTAGACATAGATATAAATGATATAGACAGACAGAGAGACAGAGACATACATATAATGGATATTTATGGCTCAACTCCAATATAACCATTGTATTGTATAAAATAATAACAAAGAAGAAAGGTAGTTCATGAAAGACTATGCAAAGATGGTGCTGATTGATTAGAAATAGAAAGAAGTGAAAAGATGTAAAATAGTATCTCATGGCCCACCAATATAACTGAGATAAATTCTTGCCAGTCATTTAGGATTTATGTAAGTTTTAATAGATTTCTGAAATAGATATTGAAACTACCATCAATTTAACAGGAGTTTTAAATGTGCAGATCTGACGTAATCACAAGTAAACATACAAGATGGAAATAAAGGGTGAGGTTAGGGCTGAGGAGTGATATTCGAAGTCATTAACAAATGGGCTGAGATTAAATTAAACCAACCACAGAGCAAGTAGAGAAAATGACAGGAATGGACTACTTTAAATTTTCATAAGAAAACACATACTTTAAATTTACATATGTAGTCATTTCTTATGAAAGTAAAAAGACTAGAAAATAAAAATTAGGCCAAACAGTGTCATGTGTGCTGTAAAAAAAGAAAATTTACAAAAAGAACATTTAGAAAACAGCTGATAAGTACCATCAAATACATCAGAAAATCACAGTAAAATCTATACTGCAGACTTCATTACAGATTATCATCTATAAAGCAATGGGAGATATAAAATCCTGTTTAATAGTTGAGAATTAGAAATAAGTAGTATGGAGCCAATGGATGGGTATATATCATATTACCTGATAGAGATGAATCACACACCAAACAGAAAGTGAAACAGGAACCTAAGAGGAAGATGGGGAGAAGTTATAAATTGGCAGACAAGAATCTAAAAAACTCATCAATGTGACAGATCCATGGAGAGATTTGACTTCCCTAGGACACAATTAAGAGAAAATGACCATTATTACAGAACTTCTGTGCTCAGTCAGGCACACTCAATCTCTCCCGTATGCTTTTGATGCTCTCTGATATCCTGGTGCTTTCTCCTCACTTTTATTTTTGATTAGTATCATTTTAGTGATTGCTATTCACCTTCAGATGTAACAAGCTTCTGTCCCTTACTGTGTTAAACTTTAATCTCAGAGCAAATATAGTTTTCTCTTTCAAGGGCATGATGCCAGCATCATAGTTCATCTTCTTTAAGAAATCAATGTATGGAAGCAGGGTAGTAGAGAAAATGGACAGTAGTATTTCACTTATGTGTGAAAAGCAGTTGTTCTTTTCTAGATGTTGATGTTTAACAGGATGCACTTTCTTGTGGAAGATATCAAGAAGGCTAATTCAGATCAGCCTGTGAAACATTGCAGATAATCAATCAATAGAATCACCTCAAGATATAATAGACAAGTTTTTAGAAATAGGTGAAACATAGAAGGTGAAGTTGTATATTAGTAGCTATGTTTTTGGTGGTCAGAATGTTCTCTTGTGTTTAAGCACCTATCAACCTATTGCTAGATTTTGCCATATATCAGAAACTAAAATGCCAGAGAATTGTCCCAGCTATTAAGTAAGTGCACTAGGAAAAGAACCACCTGCTTTATTATGAAGCATAGCTTCATTACAACATTTACTGTAGTTTTGACCAATCCTGTAAGTTTTTTAAAAGACCATGCAATGCTCTAAGTTTGTTGTTGTTGTTGTTGTTGTATGTTTGTTTGTTTATTTCTTAGGAAAAGGATAATCTTCCTCCAGCAAGTATCCCATCAATATCATACAATTTGAAGTTCCATAAGTTCGTACTCACTGCATCAAGGCACTTCAGAAGGCACTTCAGAATGGCCTTCTCCAGTGTGTTTTTTTTTTTTTTTCAGAGTATATGTGTTATTTTTAATGAAAATATTGCTTACTCTCATAGGCTTATATTTTTAAAAGCCTACTTTAATAAGGGTTCTTTTTTTTTTTTTTTTTTTTTTTTTGGTTTTTCGAGACAGCGTTTCTCTGTGTAGCCCTGGCAGTCCTGGAACTCACTCTGTAGACCAGGCTGACCTCAAACTCAGAAATCTTCCTGCCTCTGCCTCCCAAGTGCTGGGATTAAAGGCGTGTGTCATCACACCTGGCTAATAAAGGTTCTTAAATGCTTGAACTTCCCATAAACTCCACTGACCAAAGGTAGGGTAGGGGAGCAGGGCAGGGGGAGGGTATAGGAAACTTTCAGGATGGCATTTGAAATGTAAATAAAGAAAATATCTAATAAAATAAAATTAAAAAAAAAAGAAGTAGTTCCTTGGCAATTCCAATCTTTGTTGTCAGCAGACCAGTCCCCTAGCAAAATAGGAAACAGTGGAGAAAGCAGTAGCAATTCTATCCAGAAGGAATGGCAAGGCTCCACTAATCAGCCTGAGGCTGCCAAAGTGTCAAGAAGCAGTCAGAACACCAAAGGAAGTGCTTTGGTGTGTTTCTCTCTCCAAAGTTAAAACAAGTGAAGATCAGAGAAGAAATCATGGTGAACCAATGCCATAGCATCATCAGCAAAGACCAATGAAGACCAGCAGAGCAATTACAGAGCGTCGTCCATTTTCTATTGGGTTGTTCATATATTCTTTCCAAATATTACATGTTCTGTCAAACATTCACTAGAGCAAAACATCACAAGCACTTTCACCGGGTAGCTTCCAGAAAAACACCCTGTGTCTATTCTCACAAAACATCCTTTCATAAGACAGTTTCCAGAAAAACATCACATGACACAACTGAACACAAACTGGACACAAATGGAAAGTTTTCTACTTCATACACTAGCTCTGAGATTGCTTTCTCTAGCCTAAATTCTCCCTTTAAAAAAAAAAAAAAAGAAAGAAATCAAGGACAAACTTATACCCAGTAACAAAGATTTTTGTTTGTTTGTTTGCTTGCTTTTTTGTTTGTTTGTTTTATTGTGTTTCTTTTAGAGAGGGGGTGGGGCATGAAGTTGGATGTGTGGAGAGATGGGGAAGATCTGGATGGAGTTTGGGAAGGATAAAGAATATAATCAAAATATATAAAAATTTCATTAAAATATATATTTTCAAAAAGCTTTCTACTAGAGTTTTTTTTCTAAAGTCTAGAGGAAAAAGACTTAGAATCTATAATTATGAAATCACTAGAGCCCAACTTCAGTGCAAATTCACTGCCAACATCAATGATTTATCTGTTTAATATCTTTATTTTTTCTACGAGAATTTCACACATTTTATTTTGGTCATATTCATGTCCGTTCCCCATTACCTTCCAGATTCCCACTTCATTACATACCTACTAAGTTTTGTGTCCTAATTATTATTATTATTATTATTATTATTATTATTATTATTGTTGTTGTTGTTGTTGTTGTTGTTATTATTATCATTATTATTATTTTACTTTTTACCAACCCACTGAAACGGCTCTGCTTAGATACTATCAGATAATGTTGGAGCTGTTCTTTTGTGTATGGTAGACAGTGTTTGTTTGTAATCACCCACCACTTCTGGCTCTATAAGTCTTTCTCCTTCCTCTTCTGCAATGAACCCAAAGTCTGTGAAGAAGGAAGTGGAATGTAGATATCCTATTCAAGGATGACCACTCCATAGACATTTACTGTGCACTGTCAACAGCTGTGTGTCTATATGCTAGTCACCATTTACTGTCATTTTCTTCTGTAGCTTCCCTACACTGTGCACACAGAAACTGAAATGTCTGTGTATTCGAGTAACCTCCAAAGTGTAACCAAAAAAGCCTAGAAGCAATAACTTTAAATAGATCAGTTATTCAGTTTGAATTAACATAGTACCCATAGAACAAGGGCTGTACTACTTCATACAACTGTCATATTTTTCCATATCAATTATGAGCAATCTGCTATCTAGAATTGATAGGGACAGAAATAAAATGAACAATGGGCCAACAGTGTCTTGTCTTTCATGCTATTGGTTCTCAAGACAGTGTTGGGATCCAAAAGCAGATTTTGTTTGTCTGAGAGAATGTTCTTTAGATGGAAATGGTCTGAACTATTTAATGGTTGCAAGCATATTTAATTTACCGAAGAGTGACCAAAGTGACTGATAAGCCAATAGAAGTGTCAATAGTAGTATGTGCAACAGAAGTCACAGATTTCACCCTGAGCCAATCTTTGTTCAACACTTTCAAGGTTGAAGACAAGAGACTCAATTAAACAACAAGCTGTGTGAGGAAGTGATAGTTTCCCAGTGTTCAGTTTTATTTTATTCAAGTCACATGTTCATTTATCTCTTGAGAAATATGTTCTCTAGTATGTTTGTAAAGATTCTTACACAGTCCTGAAACTTTAATCTTCAGCATATATGAATTTTGTGTCAAATATTATCACTTCCAATCATTTCTCCAGTAAATTTTCTTACAGTTTGCACAATTATATTCTCACTTTCAGGAAATATTAGTCCTTTGTTATCAATAGTCTCAGCAACACCAAATATCTTTTATCTCTCTGGTAAGTGTTACAGGTATCGTGATTTGCATTTTTCGTTGATGTACATTTCTTTAATGTACATATGCTGAGCAATTTTGTACATCTTCATATATTAGTCATTTGGAGTCACATTTTAAGACCAAAACTAGTTCTATATCCATTTTCAATCTAGAAGTTGTACTTTCATGTTGAGCTGACTTGCAAATATACTTTCTATATCAGCCTCTCATTTTAAAAATTGTGTACATATTTTATAGGGTAGATTTTGTTTTCACAGAGTTTTTTCTTACTGTTTATTTTGTTGGAACATCACTGATCAAAATCTTTGCTTGTTTCGTCTGGAATCCTGATACTCTGCTTTCAGCTTGATTCAGTTTACTTATAAGGATTTCCTTTGAGTTTTATACTTAGGTTATTGGATTTTTTAAAAAAACTTTTTGTTCATTTTAGCTGAAGTCCTCTTCATTGTTTCTCTTTATTAGGTTCCGTTTTCAAATTCCCAAGATCCTTCTCAAGATCCTTATGTTTATGTTCTCTTGGGCATTATTCAGATATTCATTCCTTTAAATTCTTTCTTTCTAAGTTAATTGAGCTACTCCTTTGAGTATTCTTTAAACACTTTATTCCTGATTAATCTCATGATTGTTCTTCAAAATTCTTTCCGAGGGTTCTCCTAGATAATTCTCACAGGAAGGCACTTCTCTAAGACTAATGGATGGTTATGATGAGGTGCTGACTTAATCTTTCTTACTGTTTGGGTTTTTCAAAATGAGGTATGGACTTGGGAATGTTTCATTATTTCTATGTCTATATGGACTAAACAGTTTATAACAGAAACGAAGATATGAAGTCAGATTCCAACTAGAGATTGGATGTGGTATAGGTTCAAATAAAGCAGAAGGACATGGGGTGCTAGGCTGGTACGGAGGATATGTTCTGGTTCTAGCTTGAAGTTAAGAGTAGAATGGTTGCTACGCAGATGTGAAGAGAGGAGAATCATGTGGACTTGATCATCCATATCCTAGAGAAGAATATGCAGTACCTGGTTGGTGGAAAGGTCGTTAAGAATGTTTTCTTTTCAATACTCTTTGCATTGAATTATCAACAGGATTATTTGCACTAAGTACTCTACTTATATTAGACAATTTTTAGTAATTTAGAAAAATTATTTATTGCATTGATTTAATTTACATATCAATACCTTTAAAATTATGAGTACTATATTGTTTTAATACAGCAATTTCTTGCTCATAAAAGTTAATAAGTAAATAAAATAATTAAGTACTCTAGTGTATAAGTAAATATATCTTTAGTGTTTAAACTTTCAGGCATTAAATTTTGTTTTTTATATTAATGTAGTTATCTGAAAGATTAACATTTTATTCCTGCATATTCTATACAAATCTTTAACATTTTAGATATGCCCTGAAGCTGTTTTCATAATTTTGTAAGCAGAAATTAGTATATTGAGGTATAATGCTTTTATTTAAGTAAATAAAAATTGGAAGCCATTTCAGGAATTGAATTAAAGGATATATTATCTAGAAATTACATTTTAAATCTGTGTAAACATATAGATAAGACTACAAATGATATTATAACATGTCAAATATTTAAAAATATCTCCTTTCTTTGAAAAATTGTGTAAAAGGAAGTTGATAAGTTTATTGCCATGTATCATGCCTTCCTTTCTCTATTTTTCTGTCTTTTGCTGTCTTTCAGGCAACATTAAAAATTCTTAACAGATGAAAAGATAAATGGCACAGGAAATGAAGGAGGTAAGATTCATCAGAGTAGATAATTATTTTTAGGAAAACTCATACATTGTAAAGTTACTTTATCATTGACTAGGTGTGGAAATTGGCTCATAGTAAAAGAAAAAAGAAAAAAAAAAAAGAAGTAGGGGACCCAAAACGTTTGATGAATGGCTGCAATCAACAAAAGACAAATGACCACTAAAGTCTGACTTGATCAATTAAGAGCTCCTGAGAAGCACTCATGTCAATGGGGCTGCTGAGTTTTCATTGCTTTTGGCCAAATCCTCATGTAGTTCATACTTTTCTCACAGTGAACTACAAAAGGTGAACAAAATTATAAAGTTAATTATCATGCAGAGAAAATTTTACACACACACACACACACACACACACACACACACGTGCATGCAAACACACATTTTGTTCAGTTCTATAAATGTATATCACTCTTGGGTTGTTCCATTTTTTGAATCCTATTTTAAGTATATGCAAATGGAGTAACAAGAAGTCATGGGATGAGAGAAATTATGTCCAACTGTCTAGTTATTATGTTTACCATATTCTCCCCTAAGAAAATATGAATTGTTTTGTGATTGGAATCCAATAAAAGCCAATGTTTTTCACAGCCATTTATTACACACACACACACACACACACAATATGGGACAATAATTAAGAAAAATTAGTCTATAAATTTTAAACAGGGCAAGTGAGCACAGAGGTGGGCCTGGAGGGAGGGAAGAGCAGAGCAAGTTATGTGATTACAATATAATATTAAGAGTAAAATAAATGGGATAATTTTAAAAGTTTGAAATATCTGGTATTAAATGTTTGCATTTGTAGCCACCTTTTATTACTTCCTTCCAATTTCCTTGTTAGAGAGATCTATTGTTTTTTCTGTCTTGTTTAGTATAGAAACAGTCATAAATAGGTAGTATATAAATATCACTTCCCTTGAATCTTCTTCCTAAACCAAAATATTCATTTTTTTGTACTGCAGTCCAGACATTTTTATTTTATCTATAATAAACTTCTTAAAGTTAGGACTTACATTTACAAGGTCTTTTTATTTATGAGATATTGTCTTTATTTACATTTCAAATGTTATCCCTTTCCCTTCCCTCCCGCTCCCCAGAAACCCCTATCCTATCCCCCACCCTCTGCCTCTATGAGGGTGTTTCCCCACCCACCAGCCCATTCCTGGCTCCCCACCCTCGCATTCCCCTACACTGGGGCATAGAGCCTTCACAGGACCAAGGGCCTCTCCTTCCATTGATGCGCAACAAGGCCATCTCTCTGCTACATATGTGGCTAGAGCCATGGGTCCCTCCATGTGTACTCCTTGGTTGGTGGTTTAGTACCTGGGGGCTCTGGGGGTTCTGATTAGTTGATGTTGTTTTTACTATGGGGTTGCAAATCCCTTCACCTCCTTCAGTTCTTTCTTTAACTCCTCCATTGGTGACCTCATGCTCAGTCCAATGGTTGGCTGCAAGCATCCACCTCTGTATTTGTCTGGCAGATCCTCTCAGGAGGCAGCTAAATCAGGCTCCTGTCAGCAAGCACTTCTTAGCATCTACAATATTGTCTGGGTTTGGTGACTGTATATGGGATGGATTCAGAGGTGGGGCAGTCTCTGAGTGGCCTTTCCTTCTGTCTCTGCTCCATATTTGTCTCTGTATTTGCTCCCGTGAGGATTTTGTTCCCCTTTATAAGAAAGACCCAAGTATTAAAGTATCCATACTTTGGTCTTCCTTCTTCTTGAGCTTCATGTAGTCTGTGAATTGTATCTTGGGTATTCTGAGCTTTTGGGCTAACGTCCACTTATCAGTACTGCATACCATTTGTGATCTTTCAAAGGTCTTTTGTAGTTCCTTCTCTAGCCTTTAACCATAGAGTGAAAGAAATATTTAAGAAAAACAATTATTGAATAATATGCTATTAAACTTTATCTTGTCACATTTTCTTTATTTTATAAAAGATGTGTACTATGTACAAGCAAGATTATAGTTTTTCCTAAACTCTATTTTAATGAATTATGTATTCAATTAGTGTGAAAATTTTATTTGTTACAATTTACCATAGGTAAATGAATTGCACCAGAATTAAACTGAGATGAGTCCTCCACCTTTGAAGACAAGTGAACAATTGGGAGATATAATATACTCAAACACGATTTTCTGTTAATATGGAAACTGTCAAAAGTGTTCACATACTCTAAAAAAACACTGATAACAGGATGAGTAGTTGCATAGAGTTGGAAAAAAATGTTTCACAGAAAAATAGTATCTTAGGTGAAAGTTAAATTACTGTGCCCAAAACCATACATTTAAAATGAGAATACTTTAGAATACTGTTTCTATGAAAAATTGAAACAAAATGCATGTCGACAATATGTACATGACTGATATTGTTAAAACTTAGCCTGTTTTATAGCTATCATTTCCACAATGTCAAGCATCAACATTGACTTTAGCATATTAACTGTAGAACAGATTTCAATAATATTCACTAAAATTTCAGCATTTCACCATATAAAGATAAGTTTCTGAGTTGTTTCTTTTATACTTAATTTTCACTTCTGTAATTCAAAGAGCACATATATTTTCCTGTTATGTGATTATATGAAGGAAATCCAATTATTTTAAATTATTAATCATTTAAAATCCAAATTATTCTTAAATGTTTGTGCACATGTAAGTCTATGTACATACACTGGTAGGTTTACTAAAGTTGCCAAAAATTTAAGTGATCAATTTAT
This sequence comes from Mus musculus, assembly GCF_000001635.26. Classification (NCBI taxonomy): domain Eukaryota; kingdom Metazoa; phylum Chordata; class Mammalia; order Rodentia; family Muridae; genus Mus; species Mus musculus. The sequence goes on from NC_000071.6 coordinate 62,062,920, forward strand.
CTTATAATAAATGATTGAATAAACACAGTGGACTAGATTTGTGCAACTTTGTGAAATGGTAAGATCAAGCATTGATATCTGTTTTGGGATTTCTTGTTCTGTCCTATCATGGCAAAAGGTGAAAGGGCAAAAGCACACATGGCCATACACAGAAACCATTAACATGGAATTGTTTTATGAGGATGTAGCCCTACCTTGTGACCTAAACAGCTCCCTGAAAGCCTCACATTCCATTGCTGTCACATTAGGGTTGAAGTGTGAGAGGCCAAATCTAGGGAACACATTTGAACTTAACATTTGTATGAGAAGTATCCTGTGGATTTGACATAGCTAGAATATAGAAAAGGCACACTTCCAAAAATACACATCATCAATAGTTTTTTTGTTCGTGTCTTTGTTTACTTGTTTTGCCTCATAAAAATATAAATTCCTCTAAAATGTTATATACTCCAGAAGGTGTGGTAAGCTAAAGATACAAATAATCAAAGTGTTGACCTAGGATGTACAAGGTCATGTGTAAAATTCCTAGCAAAACTAAAGACAGACAGACAGACAGACAGACAGACAGACAGACAGACGGGCAGGGGAGGCAGTGAGGATGGATTTCTTTATGGTAATCAATGCAAGCAGAGATTTACAGAGTCATTTTTGTAGAAAATAAGCATCAGTGCAAGACTGATTCAGTGTCCCTGTGCTTTTCAAAATGTAAATGTTCATTCTACATATTTTATCAGTTAGCTATTTTCTAGGAAATACTGTACAATAGATTACTGACTTGAATTATTTATAATAACATCATACTATATGCTGATCGAAATGCATACTTTATAGGCAACATATTAAATAAGAGAACGAAAAGTTACATCTAGGAATATTGTGTTCATATATATATATATATATATATATATATATATATATATATCTTCAACTTTCCCAATACAGTGACACTACTTCCTTCTGGATATCTTTTGCATTTATCTCCTTCATCATGTGCTGACATGTCCTTGATACACTCATCAGGATTAGATTAATTGGAAGTAGCAAATTCAGGGGATCTGATAGGACATGAGAAATAAATAAGGAAAGTGTGATACTAGAAAAACAATAACTGTTGGTCTGTGTTGACTAGTATACATATGCATACTGTGTATAGTTGTCATAGCTACCTCCTTCAACATAGGGAAAATCAATGCAATTGAAGTTGATTACTTTCTGCCAACATTATATGAAAATTGGGCCTGAAACTCTAGAATCCGTATAGCACCTCTCTGCTAAGGATTACATCATATGTATTAATCAAGTATCAAGTAAATGTCCATTAGTGGTTTCATAGAACTGTGAATAAGTATGCCTTCCTTTTCTTACATTTTATTAGTGCACTAATGATATAAATTAATTTAAATATATTTTCTCAAAGACTTGAAGATAGCATAGCACCAGAGTGACTTGCTAGCTCCTCAGAGGCCCTAATTTTGAACCTCAGCACTACCACACTATGCATAAATATATTTTCTCACAACCTTAATTATACTATTGTTTACTGCCCATTCCCTAAGTGTTTTTTCCATTAAATTTGTTCTGTTATTTGCCTTTTCTTTTCTATGTCATTCAACGTTATAAGATTTAAACTTCATGATTAAATCTGCCCACAGATATTTTTTTTCATGTTAAGACACATGGATGGGCCATATGATTTGTCACTTAAAATTACAGTATTGTAAATGTAGTAATGCCTATCAAATGAACTTCTATTGTTTAAAACATGTTATAGGATGTTTCTTATAGAATCAACATCCCTGTTTACTTCATTCATTTTTTTCTTTAAATCTTAGCCAATACTGTAATCATGTTAAGGTAACTTAGTAATTCCTTAGTGAGTCAAGAAAACAATGACTATTTCAAGTTTTGTTTTGATTGTTGTTGTTGTTGTTGTTGTTGTTGTTGTTGGAGAAAACTGATAAGTTGTAACTTTTTCTCTTTTTTCCATAGTTCACATTTGCCATGGTTCTTTGATGACAAGAATTTTCTTCCATATCATCTTGAAATTATTTGTGCATCATCACACTACATATATCTATGTATATACAAACTCCTAAAAAAAAAAAAGGTTTAAATCCTCCTACTGAAATGAAGGAACCACATGTGGGTTATCCTTTTCCTTAAACATCCACTCTCCCAATAGTTATACCTGCATTATTTTTACTTGTTGATTCTTATCTTTTAATTTAATTTTATTTGCTTTTTAATGTTTATCTTTTTAATCTGTTGTTGAGATAGTCACATGCTGTAACTGAAGCTGACATCCAACTCACCCTGGCTGTCTTGAGTGATGGGATTGAAGATAACATCAGTGTTGATAGGATTTTTTTCTTTTACGTGAGTAGTTTTTTTTTGTTTGTTTGTTTGGTTGTTTTTTTTTTTTTTTTTTAGGCTTGAGCATTATATATTACCCCTTTAAGTTGGGTATTATAAGAAATTGCTATAGAAACATTATCTCATTTGATTCAAGGCCCAACTCAAAAGATGCAAACAATAACTGATACCACTTGGGTGACTAAAAACCTGACACTAGATATACCGACGACCTAGGAGAGAAACTAAATACTATTGTTCTGACAAAGGAACATAGCAATAAAATGACTTGCAATGACATTCTACTATACTCATAGCTGAAGGCCTTGCTCTGCTATCAGAGAAACTTACTCCTGCAGCCAATGAGAACAAATGCAGAGACTCACGCATAGACAATATGTAGAGAGTGCACATAAACAATATGCTATGCAAAGAGTGTGAGACCTTGGAACAGTCAACATGAAATATCTCCATCACATTCCTATCCTTAATGATCAGGGAACTTTGCAAAAGAGGAATCAGAAGGAGTGTAAGAGCCATAGTAAATGTGGGACACCAAGAAAACAAGATCTTCTAAACATGGCTTGATAATCAAATCTGTAAAATCTCAGAGACTGGGAGCATTCCTAGAGCCTGTATTGGTCTTTATCAAATGGGTTCCTGGAGTTGAAAGGGGAAGTGGGTACATACTCCATTCCCCATCTAGAATCTATCTCTAAATTATAGCCTTTTGCATTTGAAAATTTGGTTTCTCTCAAGGAGTCTCTGGATTAACCGACTACTATTTTGTTTGTTTGTTTTTCCTTTTCTTTTATTGGATATATTTTTATTTACATTTCAAATGTTATCCCCTTTCCCTGTTTCCCCTCCAGAAAACTCTTATCCCATCTCCCTTCCCCCTGCTTATGAAGGTGTTCACCCACCCACCTATACATTCCTGCCTCCCTGCCATCACATTCCCCTACACAGGGGCATCAAGCATACACAGAACTGAGGCCTCTACTCCCAATGATGTCCAACAAGGCCATGCTCTGCTACATATGCTGTGGGAGCCATAGGTCCCTCCACGTGTACACTTTGGCTGGAGGTTTAGTCCCTGGGAGCCCTGGGGTTTCTTCTGGTTGGTTCATATTGTTGTTCCTCCTATGGGGCTGCAAAACCCTTCAGCTCCTTTGGTCCTTATTCTAGCTTATCCATTGGGGACTCTGTGCTCAGTCCAATGATTGACTGAGTATCCACCTCTGTGTTTGTCAGGCTCTGACAGGGCCTCTCAATGTGGCCTTTCCTTCAGTCTGTGCTTCATGCTATGTCTCTGTATTTGTTACTGTTAGTATTTTGTTACCCCATCTAAGAATGACTGGTTCAACTGATGTATGTAGAAGAATGCAAATGGACCCATTCTTATCTTTATGTACAAAGCTCAAGTCCAGGTGAATCAAGGACTTCCACATAAAACCAGAGACACTGAAACTAATAAAAGAAAGTGAGGAGGAATCTCTAACACATGAGCACAGGGGATATTTACTTGTACAGAACACCAAAGGTTTAGGTTTTAAGATCAACAATAGACAAATGGGACCTGATAAAATTGCAAAGCTTCAGTAAGGCAAAGGACACTGTCAACAGGAAAAAATGGCAACCAACATATTTTGAAAAGATCTTTATCAATCCTACATCAGATAGAGGGCTAAGATCCAGTATATACAAAGAACTCAAGAAAGTAGACACCAGAGAATCAAATAACTGTACTAAAAATGAGGTACAGAGCTAACAAAGATTTCTTAACTGAGGAATACTGAGTAGAGTGGGTGGGTGGGGAAGCACGCTCATAGAGACAGGGAGAGGTGGGGAGAGGAAAGTGGGTTTCTGGAGGGAAGAGCTGGAAAGGGGATAGTATTTGAAATGGAAATAAAATATCCAATGGGGGGGGATGTTCAATATTCTTAGTCATCAGAGAAATGCAAATCATAACAACCCTGAGATTCCACCTCACATCAGTCAGAATGGCTAAGGTCAAAAATTCAGGTGACAGCAGATTCTGGCAAGGATGTAGAGAAGGAGGAACACTCCTCCATTCTTGGTGAGATTGCAAATTGGTACAAATATTCTAGAAATCAGTCAGAAAACTAGACATAGTATTACCTGAGGATCAAACTATACCACTCCTGAGCATATACCCAAAAGATGTTCCCATATATAACAAGGACACATGCTCCACTGTGTTCATAGCAGCCATATTTATAATAGCCAGAAGCTGAAAAGAACCAAGATATCCTTTGACAGAGGAATGGATACAGAAAATGTGGAATATTTACCCAATGGAGCATTACTCAGCTATTAAATACAATGACTTCATGAAATTCTTAGGCAAATGAATGGAACTAGAAAATATCCTGAGTGATGTAAACCAATCACAAAAAAACCCACACATGGTATATACTCACTAATAAGTGGATATTAGCCCCAAAGCTTGGAACACCCAAGATACAATTCACAGGCAACAGACTACTTTTTTTTTTCCTTTTTTTTTTTGTTGGTTTGTTTCTTTGTTTTGTTTTTTTGTTTTTTGTTTTTCAAGACAGGGTTTCTCTGTATAGCCCTGGCTGTCCTGGAACTCACTTTGTAAACCAGGCTGGCCTCAAACTCAGAAATCCACCTGCCTCAGCCTCCCAAGTGCTGGGATTAAAGGCGTGTGCCACCACACCCGGCTTTTTCCTTTTTTTTTTTTTTTTTTTTTTTTTTTAATTAGATACATCCAGAGACTGCCCCACCAGGGGTCCATCCCCTAAACAACCACCAAACCCGGACACTATTGCATAAGCCAGCAACATTTTGCTGACAGGATCCTGATATAACAGACTATTCTTGTGGGAAGAGAAGCCCATTGGTCCTGCAAACTTTATATGCCTCAGTACAGGGGAATACCAGTGCCAAGAAGTGGGAGTGGGTGGGTAGGGGAGTTGGGGGGAGGGGGTGGGGGACTTTTGAGATAGCATTGGAAATGTAAATGAGGAAAATACCTAATTAAAAAAAAAAAAAAGAGGCCACCGCATGCTCAGCACTTGATGGCCAGCTTTAAACAAACTCAGGCAATGGCTTGTTTGTCGGTTCTCTGTCTCATAATGTTGAGTGGAGGCATTATTCTTTCTGTTTTCCCTTTTTCTTTATTTTTTTTTCCTTTTTAAAACTTTACTGATCCTTTTTTACATACTTTATGGTGTTCAGTTTTGTGCTTCTATGAGATTCATGTATGTGCAAACTTGTGTCTCTATGAAAATGGGGGTTTTCTTGTGCTTTGTTTTCATTTTGCATTTTTTCTTCCCTTTGTTTTGTGCTATTCTGATTTGTTTGTTTTGTTGTATTTTATCATTATTACTTGGATGCTGTTTTGTTTCTTAATGAAAGGCCAAAAGTGTGTGGCATGAATGGGAGGAAGAATGGGAAGGAGCTCAGAGGAGAAGAGAAAGAGGAACCTTAGTCATATGCACAGCATTAAAATATGTTTTAAATGATATATGGAATAAAATATAATATAAATTAATTAATTTGAGGTAAGAAAAGAAGTAATTTAATAGCATAGATACTATCCTGGTAATTTAAGTATAACTCTGTATCAAGCACTTTTTTAAAATTTTAGCTACCAAATCCTTTAGCTTCATCTTCTTTCTACAGATTCAGAAATTGGAGTAAAACTTTGTCAAGGTCATCCATCATTCAAAACTATTATAACTTATCAATCACAGTTCTTGCCTGAGAAGTTCTGGCTGTTGTGATGAACTCTTTATTGGTGACAATGTAAAACAACTGCTAAACTTTAAGGATATGGAAGAGACTTCATTCTGAACTGTGAGCAATCAGAGCCTGACCTGGAATGGTAGGTTCCCCCTTAGAACTACTTGCACAATGTTTTAAACCTCTAGAGTGGTGGATATATTTTCCATAGACAAAGATAAGAAAGTAGATAGATTTCTCTAGGTGATAATATCCTCTAGAGATTGTAGAAGTTACTTGTCTAACTTGTAAGGTTAGTTGAGGGTAGAAACTGCCAAGCTTAAAAGGCAATTAGATATATGTACCAAACTTTCGAAAATATTAGAAAAAATATGACGGACAAAGTGAATGGTTATTTATTTAAAGAACTTACAAGTATATAGTATTATTTTGTCTTTCAACCACCAGTATTCTGTCACTCCAAAAATCACAATTTTTTATTCAGCCAAGGCCAGTATAAATAATGTTTGATAGTAATGTTGTTTTCTCCAGAGAACTTGTTTCACACCAATGATGCACTCCATTTTAATGAGAGTTAAACTCTAAATACAAGATGTTGTGTGTAATCAAACCCTGAGAATAACACAGCATGAATATTTATTTTGGTTAAAATTTTATTCCTATGAATATTCTGAAATGTATGGTTGTCTGACAGACATGAGACCAAGCTCATGTTTACCTGTATTTCTTCTTTCTCCCTGTTCTGCTTCTCATATTCTCTTTGGCACACACTGCAGACATTCAGTTTGTCCTTACCATCTTTTCCAACCCTCATCTCATGTAGAAAACTCAAATGCTTCTTAGGAGATAGACACAGATAGAGAAGCAGCCTCCTACTATAAAGAATATTATACCATAAGATATACATATAAAATGCTGGTCATTATCATTCTGGAAACTATGAACTTGAGTCTCTGTAAGCAAAATATACCCAAACAAGACAGTTGCCTGAGGTCTCAAGGGTATCCTTTTTAGAAACAGATAGCTGTATATCAGATGGAAATTCCCTGATTATCCAAACATGGCTGGACTTCATCTATGAGAGATAGCCCCAGATAGAAAGAGCCTGACTTTTTACAGCAAAGTTGAAAGCAGAAAAATGAGGCAACTACAAGATGAGAGGCTAATAGAGTCAGTGCCATCGACGCATTTTGTGGTTTCCTAATACATTGGCATTGAAGTGCTCTCTCTTCAGCATCACCTGCTAACATCATAAGATATGGTGCTGATGTAAAAAAAAAAAAGGCTTTATAACTTATGAGGGATTTAGTAATCGTTAACCAACTCTAATAAACACATCTATCATATTTCTAGTGCTTATACAAATACAGATAAGTCTTTTAGTCTACCATTTGCTAGCATCCTACACATCTGAGTCAACTGGGAAACATGCAGCATCTTAGTAGAAACTTAATGATCACTGAGATAAAAAGCAAGCCATCTGTCTTTAATTCATTTAAACCTCATATTTTAATAAAACATTTACTTTTATAAATTTAGACAACTAATTACCAAATAAAATGTATACATATGGCTTTTTAATCCCTTCCTGAAATGCACATATACAGTGATGAAATATAGAGATAAGAAATAAGTAACAGCACTAAAAGAATAGTTACCATAATGTGTGATTTTGGTCTGTAACTTATTCTTATATAAAAAGATTTAAACTAAACATAATAATTATGCAAACATCTTTGATAATTACTCATCTAAAATTTCATAAGGAGATTGTGGTTGTTTGACCTAATCCAAGGGTTAATGGCTTAAAAGACATTTTTTGTTTGTTTTCAGATTGTCAAAATTGAACAAGTTAGTGAATAATATGCTATCAAAGTCACTTGAAATCATTTTTTTAAAAATGCAGTTTTATTCTTTTAAACAAAGGAATTGACATTTTGTGATCATATTTTTGAGTTAAAATGGTGTTTAGTTTAGTATTATGTGTACAGTGATATTAGCAAAAAAATTACTAAATCTACACAATATGCACTTAAAATATAGTTGTTTTATGTATGTATATACAATGCTTCTTTGAATTCCTTTTAAATTACCTGATTAGAAAATATGTAACACACACATAGACACACATGCACACACAGAGACACAAACTATTTTAACAGACTTTTAACGTGTCGGTTCCATCTTCAAAGATTAAAAGCTGCCTCATTTATTACTTTAAAACAAACTTTTCTTGCCTCATATGAGTCATTTAATCTAATTTTAGGGCCCTTTTAGATCCCAAGAGAATAATACATCTGAGTTTTTTGTCATACAGAAATGGCAACTGAAAATGAGAAGTGATGGCTCAAGGCACCAGAAGCTTATGGAATTGCCTGAGATGTCTTTACCTGAACATGTGACAAATGCCACCAAGTTTCTCCCTTCTTTTGAAATGGTTCTTTGCTTGATATAAATGATATAACAGTAACTGTCTAAGGACATACTATGACGAGAGGTCAGCTATATTAATGTGAAGGACATTTTTCTTGGGGAATAAAATTTAGCACTTTCAAAAATATATTACTGTATTCTTTCATGTGCTTTAATCTGCCATATTTCAAGGTCAAATGACTTTCTGAAAATGGGTACATGCAATTTACTAAACACAAGCTGATGGCCAAATCAGTAAGCAAAAGCTATTTCAAATCTTATAAATTCTTAACTTATATTTAGGTAGAAAACTGAATATATAGTAGAGAAAATGTATTCAGGTACTGAACATACGTTACTTACTTTCAAGGATAAACATATTTAAACATGAGATTCAAATACATAAACCAATTTTAGAGAAACATTATGAAACCATTTACCCTTCATCATCAGGGTAAAGCTTTGGGTATATTAAAGGATTTGGTGATCTTACAGCATCAACTTTCATTCTCTTTCTCTAAAGTACATCACAGATATTAAAGCTGAAAGAACTCCAAAGCTAGATAGATTTGTGCTTCTGAGACTAATACACCAAGTACTTAGAGAACTGTGAGTTCTTCAAGTTCTTATTTGACACATTTTATAATTTTATATATGCTTCTACTAAAATATGGTTTTAAACGAAAACATTATTCAAGAAGCTTTGCCTATGAATCAGGCATTAATATTGAGTGGTGTCCTTACATTTCTAAAATTATCGGTGAAATTATATATGAGAGATGCTACTTTATTTCATTTTCTATCCTAACTTGTACATTCACCCCACAGCAGAAGCATAAATACTCATTCAAATGCAAGAGGCTATATTCTAAAAAATATGTGCCTCCCTAACATTTCATATGCTGAAATCCTAACCTCAAAGTGGATGGTACGACAAAGGGTCTTTTAGAAAAATTCATTCCCTCTGGTGGAATTCAAACCCTTAGAAAAGACGCTATAGAGAATTCACTATCTCCATCCACCGTTTGAACTGCAAAATAACACAATGTAAGACATTGAAGTCAAAACTATGAGAGTAAACTTTTATTGTTTTTAAGTGTAGCAGGAACAGTGGGGGCACCTTTACATAAATGCCTGGGGCATGCATCTGCAAAACCATCTCCTTCAGGAGGACCTAATTGAGGTCTCTCTGAGAGAGCAAGGATCTCTGATGCAGATAATGCCAGCCAATCGGTAATTCCTATTTAGACGAGAAGCTCTCTTGGGACCAATGTGGGCAGGTGCAGGGTATTAAAGGAGCTTGCAACAGTGTTCAGTTGAGTTTGCTATGGATTTCTCACCTGCTCCAGGAGTCTGTGTCTTGACCTTATCCCACCTCACCTCCAACCCCCAAGGGCAGGAAGTGTCCAGCAGTGCACAGGAAGCATTTAAGATATATTTTATGGTATTTAAGACACATATTTCTCAGAGAAGTCATTAAGAATGGCACAACATCTGAATACTATCTTTTTCAATGGGTATTTTTATAAATCATTAGGTTTTAATGGATGCTCTGAAGGTAAATGAACTATACCCAGCATCTACTACATCAAGTCAATGAAGTATAATTCTGCTTCATTCAATATGTGAAAAACAAGTTGTGTAATAAAATCATGTTGAAATATATGAGCTCCTTGGGATTAGTGTAAACATACACAGACCTTTCTAGTGGCTGAGACGTTCAGTCAGCTGTTAACACTAGTTGGCATTTTCAGTTGCAATTAATCTCTTTAGTATTAGTCAGCTGGTTAGGGTATTCACATCTCTTGATAGCAAATGCAGTGACTTAAAAATCAAATTGATTTACGAATTACTTATTAAGATATCCTTAGCAGCCCCTAGACAAGTAATTGCCTAAGGGGAGATGATAAGAGAAAGTGGTGGTTGGCAAGATTGTGACTTTTAAACATGTATACCAATAGAACATGATGAGAAGATGATAGAGAAAACAATGACACACATAGTTATACTTACAGAGATGTGTATCTGTGGAGGAACTGCTTTTGCATTATAAAGCTCCAATCTCATAGGCTTCAAAGATTAGAAGTGAGCATGTTTAGCTCTTTCCAGATCATTTGGTAAATTTGAATCTATGTCTTTTTTTCTGATTTATATTGTCATATGAAAATTCTTAAATTTAATAATGTAGGTTACGATCAGGCTACTGGATTTGTTCCACTCTGGTTTGCCTTACCAACATTCTATGGTTACCATGAAAACATTCCTAATTTGGAAGTTAAGATATCATACACTACACTGCCTATCTTGTTTTAATACAACTTTCCCATCAATCAAACTTGCTATGAATTAACTGTCAACATTCTTTTATTGTTTCACACAGTATGAAATTGAGGAATTCACTGTGTAATGCATATTTTTTTATTTTCTGGCCCTATATTAAGTAGTCCTAGCACATATCCATTGCCTAGGATACTTAAGATTTATTTTTTTTAATGTGTTACCATCACACCAAGATTAGACATGTATGAACATGTATTTCAAGATTATGATCATTGTAACTTAATTTCTGAAGCAGAAATATATTTTGATTCTTGATATAATTTCTTAATCAGGGAATAGTCCTAAATGTATAATAAACTGACCATTAAGACTTATATTCAAGTATTGCTAATTCCTTCTGATGAATAAAATAGAGCAACCTTTTTATGTTTGATAAATCCTGGAAAGCATTAAAATGGATTGGAATATTCATAGATCTTTACATAAATTACAATGTTTTAAAGGTTTTTTAAGATGATACTATGAATCATGAAAGTATACATTATAAGGGTAGGTAAGAAATGCAGTTACTAATTATACTGTTTAAAACACTGAAAATTTCCTGCAAATTAAGATAAAATTTCTAGAAATCAATAAAATCTAGGCATGATATGTAGGTATTTAACTTTAACAAATTAAAGCAAAAAAGTTGTTAACTTGAAAGACTGAAAGTAAAATTTGTAAATTGTATATGATGTAAAAAAGAAATTGTGAGACGTTAAAGTAAGCAAAATGTTCATATAAAGGAGTCTCTGAACAATGGATCAAATAGAATTATTGTCACTTTCAAAATGAAAATCAAAATTATGTAGAAGGAGAGAGGCAAACTCCTAATACCTGAACAGCTGGCTACTAATATAGATTACATGTTCTGAACCTTACAAAAGCTACTTGAATGATTATTTCATTTGTATTACTGATTATACAATGAGACAAAAATGAAATCAACCAGATTCAGTTAACTTCTGAGTTTAGTGGTCAGGGGAGGTGAGGGGTGGGCGGTGAAGACATCCTTCTCCTTGGGGAGGAGGTATGAGATATAGAACAGTCAGAGGGTGGATGCAAGCAGGGAATAAAATCTGGAGTGTAAAAACGAAAGAGAAGAAAGAAAGAAAGAAAAAGAGAGAGAGAGGAAGGAAGGAAGGAAGGAAAGAAAGAAAAAGAAAGGAGTAAATAAACTATGTTACATTTTCTAAGTTTGAAGAGGTTTTTGTAACATCTATCTAACCACTAAAAATACCTTTTATTTGTGGGAGTTATTCTTTAAGTTTTATATTAAATTTTGATGAACATAATTCCAAATACCTTCACACGATCACATCTTTTAAAATTTTGTATAACTTAGTGATTTATTTTTGCAATGCTAAGAATCTAACCCAGTCCTTCTCATCTAATGGTAGTCATCTAACCACTCACCTAGGTCTCCAACCCTGTACAGCCTTGTCAAGATACACTTCAACAGAGTAACTTCAAAGAAAAACAAATATAACCAGTTGTTTCTTAAAATGGATACAGAGCATGCATAGGCATGTTGTCCCAAAACAGTTTTCACAGAATAAAGAAAATGAATTATGTTTTTGTAGGAAGTATTTAAATTTTTTTTTCTGGTTAAATTTCAACACACATGTTGTCCATGCACTAATTAGAGATGGTGTGCTAGAATGCTGTGCCTAAATTGCTACGATTTACAATGTTTCTGCTACATTTCAAACTGTGATCACACACTGAGTTAAAAGCCTTTTCAGGAGCATCTTTACTTCCAGTTGCAACAGTTCAGTAAAATAATTTAGCTACCTTGTCAATGTGGTTATTAAATCATGTTTACTCTGACTCATATATAGCTAGCTCTTGGAACCGCTGGAATGCTTGAGCAGCAACGTTGTATAAACACTGTCCACATGGAAATTTTTAAATGATAAGAAACAAACTCCAAGCACAAATTTCAATTTTTCTATCACTCAATGTATTTGCTTATATCGTTGTCAGTGAACTGATTTTTGATTTATTATGAAGAAAATTTTAATATAAAACCACTAATTATAGAGAAACAAATTATATTGCATAGTATTGGGGGTAAATATTAAAATGCATATTATCTCCACAAGTGTTCACTATTATTATATGTATTAAGCATGACACTTTGTACATTTAATTCTTGACATTTGTCTCTGCCAGGGATTTATTGAATGAAACTCTAGAGAGATTGTAAGATTGCTTTCATCCAGAATAAGCCATTTCTGCTTTGAGCCATTTCTTATGAGAACAAAAGTTTGGCCAGGTAAAAATAAAAGAAACAGAAATAATGTAATTTGGAGGAGGGGGATTTGGAGTGTAGATATGGGACAAGGTTCTATGATAAATTGAGGATAACATTGGTCTCTATATATTACTTTTTATAAGATATTTTAAATTAAACTACAAAATATTTAGAATGTGGAGCACTTCAAAATCAGAAAAAATATTTACTGCATTGATATTGAATACAATTAAAAATTAGGTATGAATTTTAATCAAATTTATTGATTTTTTTTCTCAAGAATCCCACAAGGTTTCATACATCGCCTAAAATTTTCTTCATTGATTTCTTTCATGAGTTTTGTTTAAATTGTAGATAGTGTATAGAACCAATTGAGAACACCAAACTTCTTTCTGAAAGGATTCATTGTATTTATAGAGTAGTCAGCTATTAGAAAGAGGGAAAAAATGTTGTATGCTATACAGATCAAAACACATACCCCGATCTTGTATTAAAAATATTTTTCTATTATTACAATGTCTTGCGACTTATGACAGAATGAAGAAAACACTGAGCTTTAGTTAATAAAATGTGAAAAAGATGATTCTTAATATTAAGAAATAAAATTAAGTTAGACATGTGATAAGATGGTCAAACATTTTCGACAATGTTTCAACAGACCTGAGGTGCCTCGATACATTCCTCTGGCTGCTTTTATGACTTTCAAGCTAAATTATCTGGGATGGCATGATAAAACTTTTCATAATTCAATTCATATTTAAGTAAATTACTTTTAATTCTGTCTTTGTTCTTAATTATTTTATCCTAGAATTCAGAATGCACTTAGAGCCTTAAGTTGAACAACACAATTATTTTTAGAAGTGGACTAAAGATGCATTAGTCTTAATTACTGGATAACAAGCTAGATGATTATCTGGCTTGAATAATATTAAGGCTATCTAATTCTATTGTGCATAAAACTAGGGATTGGAAGTTTCTGGACTTTGATAACTGGTTAGAGGAAAGAGTCTCAGGTCAAAACACCAAGGAGATGTGATATCCTGAATTTACTGTGAGGTCATTAATTGATAAAGATCTAATCCTGTTTCCAGGGGAGTCTAAATCTTGTAAGTTAAGTTTCTAGCAACTGACTTTAGCATAAGAGTAAAGCCCTTTTGTAGAGGGCAAAAATTCCCTGTGCACACAGATAAGCACTGGAGAAGTCAGGGAAGTTAAGTTAAATTAAAGGAAGAAGCAAGGAAGTTAACTTTCTTTTTCATCAATCTGAGGGACTTAGCTGCTCATCCTGGAATGCCAGGAATAATCTTTTACAACCTGGTGCTATTTTACTGCCTTTTGAGACAGGTTCTGCCATATCTCCCAGAATTTACTTAAGCCAGAAAATAACCTTTCCCCTAAAAGCCTTGAGCATTACTTGTACATAAAACCCATTCTTATGAACGATGTCACTTATTCTTACACCAGCCTAAGTGATTTCATTTTATCTCAGGACCAAGGCAATCTTGACTCCTACTACCACTATTTTACTTCAGCCATTCTCTCTAGACATTGAGCATTGTTTCTAAGTCAACAAGAAACCATATTATGGATGAAGTCATATGGACTTTGCAAAGAGCTTCAATGCAAATGTGTATTAAGTTTTGTTCTACACAAGGGAGTGATTTAACTGGTATCTGGACATTTTGACTACGTAAATGATCTGTTAAAATATTAACAACAGCATACAATTTCTCAAAACATGAAAACTTGAATTAACAAATACAGATGGGTTTAGCAAGCATAACAATATAACAAAATAGCAAATTGTTTTCTAGAATATATAATCCTATTTTACTAGAAATATATGTGCTAGAAGCATAAACTGACTAGAACTCATAAAGTAAATATCTGCTTTTGATCAGCGCTTACAAGGGATATTGAACATAAAGACTTCATATCCTTGAAAATTGCACTTCTTACTCATGAGTAATGATTCTGGGCTATTGATATCTAGGCAGAGTGGAGCAGAAGCTACATGGGGCAAGGACACACAGCAGCAAAGCCAATAAAAATGCTAATTGTTACTAAAGTTAATTATTAAGCCATTAAAAATAATCACTTTCCCCTGATTTTTGAAATCTGAATTATGATCCTAGCTTTGTGAGAATCAGTCATATTAGCATATTATTGATGGTATGAACTTCCAATTATAAAAGGCTCAGAAGACAGCTAATGGCTCACATCATATGAATTTGTACAGCAAATTAAATATAATACTAAATGAAGCATGGAGGGTATTAGTGCTATTACCTATAAACACTTGCAAAAGTTAAAAAAAAAAAAAAAGAGGATTAATATATGTTGTTTCAAATCCTCAGTGACATGTCGCAAGGTCAACTGGAAGAGATGAGGAAATGTTAGAGTGCTGTGCGCAGATGGCAACAGCCTTTCCTGTTAGTAAGAAACAACCCTTACTCAGGAACATGATGTGGTTTAGATCAGTTCATTTGTTAAAAAGAAAGTACATACCCAAATGTTATCATAAATAATTTTACACTTCACCCTACAAAACAGGCATAATGAATTTAAATAAATCTATTTTCAGTATTTTTTGCTTTTAGACAGTGAAAGAAGGAAAAATGAGAAATACACATTAGAATGTGAATATTTAATTCAGACAAACCTCAATTTTATGCTTATACCACACATAATATACATTAATAATATCTGAGGTCATCTTATTGGGTCATTTTTATTTTATAAAGTTAATATCTTTTTATAAAATACAGATAGTGAGACTGAAAGGAAAAGACTATAAACTATAATTTATTTAATCAATAAATAGCTAATAAGTATCATGCTTTATTGGTAATTATAATATGTGATAATGTTCTATAACATTTAATATATGTTATATAACATGTTATAACATGTTAACATGTTATATAATTGTATAACATATATAAACAGAATATATGTACTCATTGCTATGTGTCTGTATGTGATATATATGTATATATATATATATATATACACATAACAGTGTATCTGTGTGTGATATATATTTATATAAATATATATATTTCATTGTTATGTTTAGCATTGTAAGCACTCTTGACATTTAATGATATCCTCCCTATACCCAGGATTGGAGTATTTCAGGGCCATGTATATATAGATATTTTTAAAGAACTCTTTTTAAAAACTTCTCACCTCCCATCTTTCCAAAGAAAAAGCAGCACTTTAAAGAAGCAGTACTCTGCCAAGAAGGAACATGATACTGCCTACAAGTGTTCTTATTATTGTAACTTATTCCATTTTGCTGCTACCTTGATAAAAGAAATTTATTTTCTATACATTCCTCTAGATTCCCATAAAGAAAGGTGCATATTATTGGAATAAATTGAAGACACAGACTTTAAGTTTCATTATTTTCAAGTAAAAGCCAAAGGAACATAACTGTTCAGGGATGTGTGCTCAGGTTTATTATTCTTATATTTGGTAATAAACACAATGAATAACTGTGGTTATATAGAACAGTTTTAAAAATCAGATGGAAACAGAGAAGACATACTCAAGAGACACAAACTCTTTCTGTTCCTTTTTTTTTTTAATTTGCTATTTGCCAGAACATAGCAGGTAATAATTTCAAGGTTGATAAATCCATGTTATTTCCATCTACTTCAAAAGTAATTTGAATAACTCCTTTGAGTTTAGCTCCTATTTAACAAATAGAAACTCATGATAGTGTATTTGAAAGATTCAAACTAAGTGAAGATATAAGGTTTTTATTTTTAATCTACCCTTAGATGAGCCTGTGATGAATGGATGCCCTTGACTTATTAATAATGTCATAACTCTCATAGAATACAGAAGAAGCCACACCTGTTTGTGGAACAAGTGACTGACCCGTTAAATGAATAGAATGTCCTCCTGCAAACCCTGACCAACCATGTTTTCCTTCTCTCATTCTATACCTCTTTTTCTAGTCTTAAACTTATTGGATGTTCTCTGTTTATTCTAAACTTTTCTCTATATCTTCTGTCATATGTGTGTGTGTGTGTGTGTGTGTGTGTGTGTGTGTGTGTGTGTGTGTACATTTGCTAAAGGAAATGTAAAAGCAAAGAACACTGGGAGAAAACAAGTTCTATTTACAAGAGAATCTCAACTGGCCAATGTGTTGAGGATGAGAGAATTTAGAGTGCTGAGTCTTCAAGGGGATATTTATGCCACTCAGCTACATCCCAACGCTTAGGGGTCATGGTGGCCAAAATAGCAGAGACACTGTGTAAGACAAATAAGTGGCTGGATATAAGGAAATAGTACCTTTCTCTCAAGTCAAACTAAATCTCTGCATGGTGAAGGGAGGCCGACATGAACTCCCACTTTTAGTTGAAGAGGTATTGGCAATTGATAGCTGCTGTAAGATAGTCAGTTTTCTTTAAGAGGATTCACCCTAATAAGTTGGCCATGCTCAGGTGAAAGGTCACGCATCTAGTAATATTTGGACAATATTAATAAGATTCGGTGCATTAACTAAAACAGAAATATAAGACACAATATTGCAACAGTACAGAAGGGGATGGTTTATCTGGGAGAAGGTTGTGGAAGTAATAATAGACAAAGAAACCTTGAGTTAATTAAGCTCCTGGCAACTCCATAGCTCATTTCATAATAAATTACATGCGTATAGTGATGAAAACAGCATGTGATTGGTGTGTAGTCAGACACCAGGTATGCAAGCAAATGAAAAGAACAGAGAGCCCAGAACATATTTACATATGTAAATCTCACTGATATTTCACAAAGGAAGGCAGCTCAATCTAATTCTGAAAAAAAAAAGATAGCACCAAATAGAATGAAACCTAATTCCTGTCAACCATCAACTCTAAAATATTAATTAACACTTGACTAAAAACTATAACCCTACTAGAAACCCATTAGGGGAATATTTAGAACATAGGGCTAGACAAAAACTTTTAAGATATGATGTCCATAACATCTGCCCAAAGCAAAAGTTGACAAATATATTTACATTAAACAAGTTACATGGGGTTATTTTCACCATAAAGGAACCAATCAGTAGATTCAAATAAACATCTGGCATGCTGCTAATAATTTGAGTAAGAGTTGATAGAACAGGCCATGGAGGGATACTGCTTCCTGGCTTGCTCTTCATGGCTTGCTTAGCCTTCTTATAGAATCCAGGGCCCTCCCCTATCAATCACTAATTAAGAAAATGTCCTACAGCTGGATTTTAGGGAGGCATTTTTATTCGATGTTGCCACCTTCCAGATGCCTGTTGCTTATATCAAGTTGACAAAAAATAAGCTAAGACAATATACATAATAAGTAATTTAAATATCCCTTGTAAAACTCAATAGTAAAATTCTTCAAAAAATAAAAAATAAATCTTGTACCTGATCTAGCCATACCACTCCTGAGTTCAAAAGACTGTTTTATACAGAGATACTTGTTCAATCAGGCTGGTTGCTGCTGTATTCACAAAAGCTAGGAAACAGAACAAATCCAGATGTGTCTCCAATGATGACTAGATAATGGAAATGTGATACATTTATAATTGTGTATGATTGTATTTTTCAACAGGTGAATTATGAAATTTGTAAATAAGAGGATGGATTTGGAAACATCCATCATGAATATGGTTTCCCAGAACCTAAAAGACAAGCATCACATTTTCTTTATTGTATGTGTTGTCCTAGTTAGGATTATTATTGCTGTGCAAAAACACAATGACCAAAACCAAGTTGGAATTAAAGGGATAGGATTTTCTTACACGTCCAGGTAACAGTTGTTCATGGAGAAAAGACAGGACAGAAACTTGGAGGCAGGAGCTGATGCAGAAGCCATGGAGGGGTGATGAATATGGGCTTGCTCCACATGGCCTGCTCAGCCTGCTTTCTCATAGAAACCAGACCTACAAGGACAGGGATGGTACTACCCACAATGGGCTGTACCTTAATCACTAATAGAGGAGATGCTCAATAGACTACTTACAAACAAATCTTTTTTTCTTAATATTTATTTTAATAACTTTATACAGTCCAGTCATTATCCCCTTCCATGGCTGCCCTCCAACAGTTCCTCACCCCATTCCTCCTATCTCCAGTCTCTAAGAGGGTGTTCCCACTCCCTCTTCCCAGCTTCCCCACTATCTCCAACCCCACCAAGCTTCCCTACTCCCTGGTGCCTCACAGTTCATGGCTCTTCAGGGTTAGGGGCATCTTCTCTCATTGAGGCCAGACCAGGTACATATATGTCAGGGGCTTCAGACCAGCTAGTATAACTGCCTGAATGGTGGCTCAGTGTCTGAGAGATCTCAGGGGTCTGGGCTAGTTAAGATTGCTCATCTTCCTCAACTTCTTTCAGACCTTCCCTAATTCAACCACAGGTGTCCCTGACATTAGTTCATTGGTTGGGTGTTAAGTATCTATATCTGTCTCGATCAGCTGCATCTTGGGCCTCTCAGAGTACAGCGATGCTAGCTAGGCTCCTGCCTATAAGCACACCATAGCACATCAGTAATAATGTCAGGTCTTGCAGCTTCCCCTTGATATGGATCCCAAAGCTTACAAAGGCATTTTCTCAATTAGTGTTTCCTTCTCACAGATTTCTATAGCCTGTGTCAAGTTCACATTAAATTGTCTGACACATGTAGATGTTAGCTTTAAGTTTTAAATACATGCTATTCATTTGGAATGTCCATAAAGGTTAGAAAACTAGTAAAAACAATGGAATACAGAGGTGTTTTTTTGTTTTTTGTTTTTTGTTTTTTGTTTTGTTTTTTTGGTTTTTTTTAAGGAAGAAGAAATAGAATTTAATGTTATAAATGTGGAAAGGGTGAAAATGAAACAGGAGGGATGAAAAAGGTGTTGGAAACTCTTTATCAGTGTAGAACAGGGAGTATGGGGAGGCATAATTTATATTAATGACCTTTAGGAAAAGCTATAATGAAACCTATTGTTATGGAAATTTCAAAAAATAAACACATATAAATATATAAAATGTTTTAAAGCAGAGTTACTCTATAATGTCAATGACAGTACCCTAATTAGACACAAGACACTGGCAAAATACCATTTTCAGAGTTGTTTATCATTGGGTTGCCTAAGATCCTCAAAACCTACTGACAATTGAAATTGCTTTTGTTTAGCCTCAGCAACTTTGTGGCAAGATTTTTTCCCTGAGAAATCCCATATTCAGTTAGAAAGTTGGAGAAATGAGAATTTTTAATTTTGCAGTACTCAGTCAGAAGTGCTTGGTTATAGTGAGTAGTGTTGCCCAATACTATATGGGGATCATTTTTGTTGTTCTTCAACAGATCTTTCCATCTTCATTATCATCTTATCTTTACATTACAACCCAAATTATTGCACTAGCAATTTTATGTACATATTTGAAAATCAATAATTATTAAACTTTTCTTTCACAAGAACATGCTTTGCATTTTTCCTTTATTTTTTATTATTAATAATTTCATTCATTTACATCTCATGATATCCCTCTTCCAAGTGACCCCTTTACAACCCCTCCCATCCACCCTCTCACTCCACTGCTTAAGTATCCCCCTATGCTGGGGCATCAAACCAACACAAGACCGAGGGCCTCCCCTCTCCTTGATGTCAGGCAAGACCATCCTCTGCTACATATTTGTCGGAAGCCATAGATCCCTAAATGTATACTCCCTGGTTGATGGTCTATTCCATGGCAGCACTGGTGGTTCGGCCAGCCTACATTGCTCTATGTGGTTGCAGTCCCCCTCAGTTCCTCCAGTCCTACTGCCAGCTCACCCACCAAGGGCCTTGAGCAGAGTCTGGTGGTTGGCTCTGAGCATCCACATCTGCATTGGTCTGGTGCTGGCAAAACCTCCCATGGAACAGTCACACCAGGTTCCTCTCAGCAAGCACCAATTGGCAACAGCAACAGTGTAGGGGTTTGGTGTCAGCAGACAGGATGGATCCACAGGTGGGACAGTCCCTAGATGGCCCTTCCTTCAATCTCTGCTTCATTTTTTTTGTCCCAGTCTTTATCTTGTACAATAATATTTCTGGGTTAAAAAGCTTCTTCATAGAGTTAGAATGAGCAATTAGCAAATTCATTTGGAATGACAAAAAACTCAGGATACTGAAAACTTTGCTCAACAACAACAACAACAACAACAACAACAAATTCTGGTGGATGACCTCAAGCAGTACTACAGACCAATAGTGATAAAAAGTGCATGGTATTGTTACAGAGATAGGCAGGAAGATTAACTGAAAAGAATTTAATACCCAGAAATGAACCCACATAGCTATAGTCACATGATCTTTGACAAAGAAGCTAAAACCATGCAGTGGAAAAAAAGACAGCATTTTCAACAAATGGTGCTGGTTCAACTCTCAGTCAGCATGTAGAACAATGCAAATTGATCCATTCTTCTCTCCTTGTGCAAAGCTCAAATCCAAGTGGATCAAGGACCTGCACATAAAACCAAATGTAGTGAAACTAATAGAAGAGAAATTGGGGAAGAGCCTCAAACACATGGACACAGAGGAAACGTTCCTGATTAGATCTTAGGCTTATGCTCTAAGATCAAGAAGTGACAAATGGGACCTCATAAAGCAGCAAAGGACACTATTAATAGGACAAAATGGCAACCAAAAGATTGTGAAATGATCTTTGCCAATCCTAAATCTGATAAAGGGCTAATATCTAATATATACAAAAAAAACTCAAGAAGTTAGACTCCAGAGCACCAAATAAACCTATTAAAAATGGGTTACAGAGCTAAACAGAGAATTTTCAACTGAAGAATACTGAATGGCTGAGAAGATCCTAAAAAAAAAAAAAAAAGTTCAACATCCTTAGTCTTCAGAGAAATGCAAATCAAAACAACCCTGAGATTCCACCTCACGCCAGTCAGAATGTCTAAGATAAAAAATTCAGGTGACAGCAGATGCTGGCTAGGATGTGGAAAAAGAGGAACACTCCTCCATTGTTGGTGGGATTGCAAGCTGGTGCAACCACTCTGGAAATCAGTCTGGCATCTGAGGATCAAGCTATACAATTCCTGGGCATATACCCAAAAGATGCTCCAATAACAAGGACACATGCTCCACTATGTTCATAACAGCCTTATTTATAGTAGCCAGAAGCTGGAAAGAACCCAGATGCCCCTCAACAGAGGAATGGATACAGAAGATGGAGTACATTTACCCAATGGAGTACTACTCAGATATTAAAAACAATGACTTCATGAAATTCTTAGGCAAATGAATGGAAGTAGAAAATATCATCCTGAGTGAGGTGGCCCAATCACAAAACAACACACATAGTAAGCACTCACTGATAAATGCATATTAGCCCAAAAGCTCAGAATACCCAAAATACAATTCACAGACCATGTGAAGCTCAAGAAGAAGGAAGACCAAAATGTGAGTGCTTTGGTCCTTCTTAGAAGGGGTAACTAAATACTCAAGAGGGCAAATAAGAATGCTAAGTCTGGAGCAGAGGCTGAAGGAAAGGCCATCCAGAGACTGCCCCACCTGGGGATCCATTCCATATACAGTCAACAAAAGCAGATACCATTCTGGATGCCAAGTGGTGCTTGCTGACAGGAGCATGATGTAGTTGTCCTCTCAGAGGCTCTGCCAGAGCCTGACAAATACAGAGGCAGGTGCTTGCAGCCAATCATTGGACTGAGCATTGGGTTCCCAAGGGAGCAATTAGAGAAAGGACTGAAGGAGCTTGAATTGGTTTCAACCCCATAGTAAGAATAATATCAATGAACCAGTGCTCCCAGGGTCTAAGCCACCAACCAAGGAGTACACATGGAGGTGTCCATGGCTCCAGCCACACATGTAGCAGAGGATGGCCTTCTTGTGCATCAGTGGAAGAAGAGGCCCTTTGTCCTGTGAAGGCACTATGCTCCAGTAAAAGGGGATGTGAAAGTGGGGAGAAGTGAATGAGTGGGGGGCGGGAACACCCTCATAGAAGCAGAAGGAAGTAGGATGGGATAGGAGGATTCTGAGGGGAGGAGAGGTGATCCGGAAAAGGTATAACATTTGAAATATAAATAAAGAAAATATCCAATAAATAAAACTAAGTATACACATATATATATATATTATAATCTTTGAGATAAATGGATGGCTGCATGGCTGCGTCCTCAACTGTGGTCCAGACCTATGTACCGGAGATTGTCTCTACAGATTCTATCTCCCCTTCAGTGTGCATTTTGACTAAAATCATCACCATTGGGCCTTGGAAGCCTCTTGCTTCCATAGTGTCTGGGACCTTCCAGTGGCTATCTCCAGTTCCTCATGTCCCACTGGTACATATTTTTATTCAATTTCCTGACCCTTTATAGATAACAATACATACTATAGACATTTTTAATGACAACAAGTTCTAAGACCAATACAATGGAGGGATCATTTGTTGTTTTATGTTATGATTTTCTTAGGAAAAGTGGTTATTATACTTCTCTCTTTTATGTGAAAAGCCTTTTGTCCTGGGCACTTTTAATATTTTGTTTTAAAAAAAAGTAAGTTATAGTATATGGTTTCATTTTATACAAATCCTGTATCATGTTTTAAAATCTTAGACTAATTTATAGAGTTAATATTTCCCTTAGGTTTTTGTTGTTCTTCTTCTTCTTTGCCTTATGAAAGAATGATGAAAGAATAATCTCATTTTATTCCTTATTATATACACTTTGTCCTTAAAGAAGTCAAAATTAATGACCTATAAATATATTTTCCGGAAATGTATATAGTTCTGGAAGGCACAAGTTTATACTACAAAGATGAAGATGCTCTTACTTTTTCTTTATTTTTAAAAGATACCTGCATATGCTATAGCAATATTACTGACAGCAAATGACATAAAAATTAATACATATTTATTGTGCTAAATTTAGCTTTTGTCATTTAACAAAGCATCATGACTCTTCCTTTATGTAATTAATATCCAGGAAAATAATAAACACTTTACTTAATAAAATCTTGAATTTTTACTAAATAAATAGTATAATTCTTTAAGTATTTCTTGATGACAATTCATATTGCTTATGGCTGATTACCAGTTTTTAAAATTATAATTAACTTTCAGTTCCTAATTGTTATATAACACACACACCCATACACACACCCATACACACACACACACACACAAACACACACACACACACACTGTATATCGTTCGTCATTAAAAATGTCTATAGTATGTGTTGTTATCTATAAAGGTTCAGGAAATTGAATAAAATATGCAGCAGTGGGACATGAGGAACTGGGGATAGCCTCTGGAGGGTCCCTTTCCATGATTCTGTTCTCAAAGAATTAGCCAATTATTTGAACTGCTTTATTTGAGATTTTTACTGAGGTAGCTATGCATGTATTTATTAATCCATGAATAAGACTTTCAGTGAAAAATTAGGATTTCTACTTTTATAATCAAATTAGAATTTTCCCTGTTACAACCAATATTAGTAAATTTTAGAAATATCTCATACACAGGGAATGATAAACCCAATTTTATATATATATATATATATATATATATATATATATATATATAATTGCTTTAAAATTTTGGGGAAACCTATGAGAAATAAATATGTGAACTAGAGGCTTTGGAGAAGATTCAAAATTAATGAAGACAAAAAAGGAGAAGGAACCATCTAGACTCAGAAATCTTGTGGTGTACAAAGGCTCAGGATAGAGAGAATGTTCAGGGAGCAATGTGGCAATGTGAGAATTTTAGATTTTAACTCAACACATTTACAGGATGTTGTGTGAGGCACATTCATATTCATCTTGAATAATGTAAATTAAAGCAGACCTCAAATTCTATCCTATCCTCATTGTACAAACATTCAAAATTTCTTTCTTCTAATTCTTGAAATTACTGCTGTACTTCCTGTCTGTTTCATAAAGTGCCTGAGCCGGTTTCTACCATTGCCTGCATATACCACAAACATTTTGTCTTATTCCTTCCCTTTTGCTCTTCAGCTTCAAAGAACATGAATCTATTCTTAAATTCTATGAGACATGTTTACTCAGCTCATATTTGAAATTCAAGGTTAGAAAAGGCAGGAGACCCCTGATTAAAATGCATGGGCCTAAGCTCCAAACCTTCCCATTTGTTAGATTGTTTGATTGAACACAATTTTAGGTAATTTTCTTTTTGTTTCAAATGCATCACATTAATACAGCCATTTGGTCTTTATTTATTATCTTAGTTACATTTTTTTTCAGTTTTTAAATAAGTAAAATAATTTATCTCAGTCCTACTTTTCTTCTGATTTCTAAAAGTAATTTACACAGTAAAAATATATAAATGTGCCTAAGTTATAATGATTTAATTTAAAATTCAGTTGTAAATTATAGAAAGGTATTAATTATATTAATATTTTTCAACAATCCTGTCCACATATCTTACTTTCCAAATTTTCTATCAAAATTGTCTCATTAAAATTGATATATTAATGGGAGAGTATGCCGATTAATTTTGCCTCCCAGTTCTCTTCACTTAGGTTTAGAGTTTTCTCATTATAACTTTGAAGCAATTAATTCAGATGGGTAAAAGGTAATTTTTTTTTTTGGTTTGTATAATTGCACAGATGTTACCTAGAAAGAAGAGAATACCAGGAAACTCATTTTTTCTTCAAGAAGAACAAGAACATGCCACATTATATTATACTTTGGATGGCAATTCCTCTAAATCCCTTTAAAATTTACATATACCAAGCATAATAAAACATGTGGTATGGAGCCTGTTTCTGAGCTTTGCTGTTTACATGAGTATAGTAGAAAACCAATTAGTAGATGGGAAACTATTTTCATAAAATAAACTGCAGACACCTTAATTCTTTTTAGTCTTTCATGTAAACCTAAAGAAAGGAACTCAAACTCAAAAAAAAAGTTCTATATACTCAAAGAACTTTAATATGAAACACATATAACAGGTGAATTTTCAGTATTGAGAGAATTTTAAATAAGTTTAGCTGTGAAGCCATCAGAAAGATGACTCTAAGCTTCAGTTCTTCTGTAAATATTAGTCAATTAACTTGCCTGTCATCTGAGTAGTTCCTGAAATAGAATGATACAGAGGATGCTGTATATAATACATAACTGATTGTGTAGTTCATCAACACAATTATATTTTTCGATGTAATTTAATAATTTATTGTGTTATTTACTTACTCTATAGAATCCTAATCTATTATATCTAAAAGTATACGTTCTGTAGCTAATATTATATCTACTTTGTCAATATAAATATTACTTTACATAATATTCATTTTAATTTGTTAGGTGAGTTATAAAGCCTTCTAGAATTCATTGTTATTTAATTCTCCCCACTTCTTTCCATCTTAGAGCAGTTCCTCTTAGGATACCTTAATCTCACATTTTTAGTAATGTTGCTACTATGTGACCTTACTCATCCTTGACTGTGAGGTACAAAGACAAACCAAGATTTCCCCTGGAATGCAATGACTTGTATCTTCAAAAGGAATTCAGGATTATGAAGATATGACTTGAGACTTTAAGAATTCAAGGTCACCCTGGATAAGCTTGGATTCTTATCTGAAGCTTATTCAAACCTTCTGAATTGGTAAAATTGAGCTGTAAATGTCAAAAAACAGACTTTCTCATGTGATTTGCTATACTTTTAACTTCAGTTCCAATTCTATTCCAAACTAAGAATACCAAGAGCACAATTTCTTCTTCAATGTCCTTGTAGAAAATCTTCAAGTCTCAAAAGCAAGGAATGAAAACAAAGACATGTGTGCGTAGGAAGAAGGCAGGGTGAAAATGGATCTAAATACTTCCTAAAATACTTGTTTTAATTAGGTTTTTAATTGTTTTTGTTTTTAGAAATCTATTTTTTTAATGTTGTTTAGTTTTGTTTTATGTAAGGGGTGTGTGTGTGTGTGTGTGTGTGTGTGTGTGTGTGTGTGTATGCGTGTGTGTGTTTTACAACAGTGAAATTTTTCTTTCACCCTTTTGGTTGTGGAGATAAAGCTGAGTCTTCAGACTCTGTAGCATGTGCCTTTGCCTTATGACTCAGTACTAGCCATCACCCACATTCCTGATTTTAAATATTTTAAGTTTATTTTTTAACATTATTTAAAAGTTGTTAATTCTGTTTATGTATGGAATTAATTTCTATTACACTTACGTTTCTACTTTTTCTCATCCCTTCCAAAATGATAGCAATGCCTATGACATATTCAAAAGGCAGAGTTTCTACCTAGGAAGGAATACCCTCTTCTCTGTGAAGATCTTTGAGCCCTGAAGTGGGCAATATTGATATTATCTTTAGGACTAGCATTCCCCTGTTATCTATTTTCATCATAAACAAACTGGAGGCTTTACATCCATAACTACTTACTATAAGGAGGAACCTCTTTTAATCAAAGCTTCTTTTAATCAATAACACAGCACTTATTTATTGGTATTTAACACACAGTTTCCATTTTTTTCACTTCCTGTACATTTAGAAAAACATCTGTAAGAGTTAATCCTAGGGTATTTATCCTCCAGAAATATGAGTGCAATTGTGGAAGGTTTGTGGAAGGGTTTTTTTTGTTGTTGTTGTTGTTGTTGTTTTGTTTTATTTTGTTTTGTTATGTTTTTTGTTCTTTGTTTTTTGTTTTTTGTTTTTTGTTTTTTGTTTTTTGTTTTTGTTTTTATTTTATTAGTTGCAGACTTCCAAAATTGTAAAGATCTCTTTGAAAGACATCATGGTCTCACAATATTTGTGAGTGGCTCAAGCTTTGTGAGTGGTTCAAGGTAAAGTTAACACTTTAAAAAAAATCAATTACAAATGAACATTCTAAAATGATATTATATAGCAACGTGTATCTTGTCCACAGAACTTTCCGACTATGGCTTAACTGCTAATGTGAAGCCAGTACCACACACTTTAAAAAATATATATATATACTTTATCTAATAAGTTTGCAAATCTCACTTGATGTCACAAAATGAGTATTCTTTGGGGAAAAGATATATATATATGAATGACTGTGATGATAAGTGGGTACTGCATGTAACCAATTTAAAAATATTTTCAGGGAAAGAAAGTAAAGGTCAATATTTGAACATAACATAGCAACCAGTACTGATATAGAAGAGAAGAGATTCTGAAACAAAGAAAGCATCGGGACCATGAAGTAGCAGCAAATCTTTGTAATGTCTGGTGGATGTGAAAAGTCATGGAAAAAGTGGACAGAAGGAGTTTTTTACTACTGGTACTTCAGAGGGCACACGGAAGAAGCTTATGTCTCCTTTAGACAGCAATAAAATCATTCTCTTTCAACAATTGAAGCCAATCCACATACACACATTTTACATCAGTCACTGAAACATCCAGTGTTTGGCAATGAACAACTTCAGTGGTGAAAAACCATGAAAACATCTCTAGCATACTATGCTTAGAATTTAGGTCGTTAATACTAATTGACCACATATAAATACATATGATGTATATGGCCTGTGAGGTTGTGTCAATGGACATTGAAGATTTATAATGGGGAAAATATCGAGCCTGAGCCCAAAGAACTGGTTAGTTTTGTTTCATCAGCAATGGCATGATGCTTAATATTGTTCACTCATAGTATCTCAAGCTATAAAATGGGGATATTAAATTATACAGACTTTTTGTGAATTATATTGACTGGTGTGTGTGTGTGTGTGTGTGTGTGTATTGAAAAGGAATGTGTAGAGCTTGTTTTTTGAAGGTAGGAGATTTGTCTATTGTAACATCTAGCTAGTGACCTTCATTCTTCATCTAGCCATAAACTTAATGATGTTTCATACAATCAATATCTCAAGCACACCCCTTTCATGCTGTTTATGGGCGACATGTACTTTTCTCAATTATGTATTTATATTAGCTCACTTGCTTTAGAGCTAAGTAAAATTAGTGACAGAAGTGTCATGTAAATCCCTTAGATTGGAAGAGTTGGAACAAGATGAATCCAAACATCACTGAATATCACACAGAGCACTATATGATAAATTCTCTAGTGCCTCTATCTGGTTCACTATTTTCTTGTTTAATACAGAAATTTCTAGTGCCTGTTTCATTAAATCTTTAATGGTTAAATGAATGTGTGTTTATTAAACATGTGCTTAATATCAATCATGCATCATAATTAGTGCATCATTAATTTTCAATAGATAGTTTTTACAAATTTGTATAACTCAAAATGAATTACTATACAGTTACTTTTACCAATATTTTGGTTTAGTTGTTGAATTTACAAACCACTTATAATTATGAATGTAGTCAAAGCATTTCTCTGTCTCATTTCTTATTTCTACAGCTCTTTAATAGTGTTCACACTTTATAAAATTGTCAAGTCTATTCTCTAATAAACAATGCCAAGTGAGGCTGATATAACAGCAGGATGAGGTATGGAAACTAAGGCATGTCTAGAATTCAGGCATCATTAGCTTTTCAGGGATGGTAGAGCTGGAAATTTTTTACTAAAAGTCAAAATCAGAGTAGTAAAGAAAAGTGCGTTCAACAAACACATGCTGCAATTTAAAAATAGAAGTTTTAAGTACTCAATTATACAAAGAGACTGTTCAGAGTGAGTCTGCTTTCTTTTGCAAACTTTCATATTCCTCCTACTACCTTCATCAGGAGGTATTCGTCATCAAGCTTGCCTCATTATCTGTGCCTTCATGAAGTATTGTATTGAAAAACTGGCTTGATTTCTAGAGGAAAGAAATAACTGCTCACTCCCATTTCTCAGTTTTAAATTCTCCAATTTTTAAGCACAAAATGGTTGATTTTTTTTTTTTTTGAAAAATCAAGATATAGCAAGTCAAAAGGCAAGATAGAACCTGTAGTAGAAAAATCCAGACTGTTACATGCTAAAATGTCAATCTTATACCCAGAGTATTAAAATTGTTTTCTTTTGATTGCCTCCATGGGGATCTATTTCTTCTTAATACCCTGAGGCCATCCATCTGACATTTCTGTTTGTATTTCTACCCTAAGCTATAAACTGTAGAATGAGTAGAAAACATTAATAAAACAATAATTCAAAGTTTGTGATGCATTGATAAAATGTCAAGAGGAAGTGTCTGTCTTTGGATTCTATCAGACAGTTTTAATAAAATGACACATTGTAAGGAAATAGGGGAAAACAGCATTGTAACAAAACAGGAAGATTAACTCAGATATTTACTGGAACAATTCTCCCTTTATTATCAGGAAGGTTAGGCATTTAACAAAAGTTATAAATTATAAAGGTGAATAAGGCTCATTAAGAGGTTTCAAAGTTTATCCGTTTTTGAGAAAAATTGAAACATTTTAGTCACTTAAATAAATTTCTTCTTAATTTGTAAATGATATCAAGATGTTTAGATAAATAGATGATTGTAATATAATTATTTTTATAAACAGTTTTAATATTTATATTAATTATAATTAAAGATATAGAAATATATTTAATATTTATAAATATTTTTAAATTCCCTATAAAATCCTAAACATTATAAACATTCATATAAATTGCAAAATTTTATCACATGAATTTTATGAATATAATTATGACAGATATGTAAAATATGTTGTTTAAATAAGTCCAAATGATACAATTATCCAGCATTTAAGATAGTATTAGTAGGACAAATGAATCTCCCTGTATTTTGAAAGTTTAGGTTCATTTCAAAAATTTACATCAAAACTGGATGTGACTTCACTGATTACTAAATGACAATGCAAGTCTCCAATTCATACTTATAGATATTTATACTTCGAGAAATTGTATATTTTAAGAAATATAAACATATAAAATTAGACTGTGTGTGAGGTCAGTGAGCCATGGTGCTATGTATGAGGCCTGGAGAGAGAGTGAAGTCATGGTGGAAATCTCACCCTGAGATCATGCAGGACTAGGATCCCTCTTCTTCTGCCCCAGGTCTGGGTGTCACAGTGCCTGTAGCCCTGTGCTCCCAATTTTCCCCAACCTGAAAAGGTGACTAAGTTTGGTAACAGGTTACCCTTCCTATCCCCTTATTAGGTCATATCCAGCAGTATCTGGAATCTCCCTTATGCAAATAAGTCATCTCCAGTGCCTGGCTCTGACCAATGACCACTTACTCCTATAACCTCTACTCACACCACCCTCAAAGGTTTAAACAGCCTTTGTTCTCTCCATTAAAATGAGCTATCTCACTATGCTGCCTCTGAAGAGTCTGTTCTCATTCACTTAGCCCCCAGCCATTCTACCTTGCTTCCCCTCCCAGGTTTGCTGGTTGTGATCGTGGGTGATCATGTGTCTACTGATGGGGAAGAAGAGCTTGAACAACATATATGTTTATTTCTTGTCACTTTTATTCATTTAATTATAAATTCAATTAGTTTCAGATACTAGGTTGTTCCAAATGCTCTTTAACACTTTTTTTTCAGTGTTATAAGAAATTTAGTGGAGGTTAACTATGGATTATTCAAATAACAAAATGGTACAGCAAAACAACAGTATATCAGAGAATGTGGTATGTCTCATGACAAGCAAACCCACTCCTTTAAATGTAGTATAAACAATGACAAAAATACTTAGAAACGTCATCAAACTAGCAAAACAAAATGTGAAATCAGCATTATTATTTATCAGTAGCAAGTTTTACACATTAGGGCAAAACATGTCAAATATTTCAAAGCTGTTACGAATCTCTTTATCTCTAAACATGTCTTTTTCAGCTGCTAAATTAAATGTGAGATTTAAGAACTGTAGATAACAATCTAAGTTAATTTTGGGAAGAATAGATGATAATTGATATAGAAATAAAAGGATAATATATGACAGATACACCTGAAAAAATTGTTAAAGAATCTAGACTTCACAATTGCTTTTAATGCTTTACATTCGAATTGTGTATAGTGGAATATACTTTATAGTAAAATTAACAAGAGTTCTATTGAAAATACAAATTTTACCTTATTATATAGTAGATTTAATAGGTAACCACCAAATCATTAGTATTTGCCTTAATACTGATGACTTTGTATCTGTACTTCTTTACTCAATAGTCATAGAAAGATAATCTAAGTTTTAATAGCAGTAGTTTTAGTGTAGAATAGAAAGTATTGCCTTTCTTTAATAAAAATAGTAGAATATTTTATTTTCTAAAAGTAATATTGCTAAATTAAACTGACTTATTTCTAAATAGCTGAAAAACATCTATTGTTAAATTGTCACATATTATGGAGAATAAATAAATAAATAACAGATATATCTGTGAAAAAGAAACATTATACCTAAAACATTTGTGTAGAATTTATGAAATAAATTGTGAAGTCACCTAGGAGTGGGGACATGAGAGGGACAGAGACAGAGAGACAGAGGTAGAGAGGAGGCTATGTTAGCAGGGTCTTTTTAAAAGAGTATGCATAGCATACATGACTTGTGGAGACTGTGGAAATTTGGGGCATTTGGCAGTAGCAGGTAACACTGTGGCTACTGGCATTGAGACCCTGAAGGCAGGCTGTGTAATGCCTGATTTCTAACATGTTATATCTATTGAAGAGAAATATGAGGTGAGGGGTGTTCACTTGGTAGGAGACAGGACAAAGAGACTTGATAAGCAAACAGGAATGTGTGTCCTAATCTAATGCCAGTTCCTTGTGATTTAA
The DNA here is from genome assembly GCF_000001635.26 of Mus musculus. Taxonomy (NCBI): domain Eukaryota; kingdom Metazoa; phylum Chordata; class Mammalia; order Rodentia; family Muridae; genus Mus; species Mus musculus. The sequence continues at coordinate 62,095,634 of NC_000071.6, forward strand.
TTCCATCAGTTAGGTCCCACATCTTTAAAGCACATAGACTACAAATAGAACCACAGGAAGGAACACATGTCTCCAGACTCAAGCCTGGGTAGATGCACAAATTACTCACCCCAGTCACAGAGTCTCTCTACTGTCCTCTGCTGGGTTTACCTGTGGATTCTAATCTGAATATACACTGATCAGCACAGAGCATTTCCCTCTCAATCTCTCAACCCTACTTCCCATCTCTCCTTTTGCAGTCCATCAGGTTTACCACTAGCAATGACTCTCTTTTATTTTTTAATTTTTTTCTAGATCTTGCTTGCATAGCCCATCAGGCTCTTTCTGATTGATCTATGTTATTTCAATTATCTCTGACTAACTGGTTCAATTATATAAATTTCTTTTTAATTCTTATAATAGGGGGCACATTTTGTAAAGATTAGTCATGTCCCACTTTCTTCATGATTATTGCAATCCAGTGATTTTAGTTTATATGCCAGTTGTACAAATCACTGCTATCTTGGTGAATTGGGGTAAAAATAATCTCTTAGAGCAACACTGATTCTCTTGGGCTCAGTGGAACTCCAGCTCCCTGGGCAGCAGTACTAACAACAGGCCCTAGTGCATAGATCTAAACTTTGCTCTTTGCAACATTTAGATTATTGCCTAGTATTTCTTGAGTTTTAGCCCCCTTTTATCTGTAGATAAGTATGTGTATGCTATAAGACAATAAATCATATTTTATTGTTTTATTCTTCATGTTTTTCTCTTTTGATCTTCAAATCTCCCTCTGATTTTATATAGACATTTTTAAATCATATCTGTGTTATACTCAGATAATCCAAAATAATCATGTGGTCTCAAAATCATTAGTTTAATTACTCCTCAAAAGACATTTTGCCAAAGATGTAACTTTTACATATTCTACACATTAGGAACTGGATATATTTGCTGACCTTTCTTGATTCTACACTATTTAGGTTGGACTCATTATGCATTTTAAGAGAAAAAAATGAACATTATGTTTTTCTTGCCTTATTGACCTACAGAAAAGCAAACTAAGAAATTTTCAGAAAAGAGAAATTCATTTAGTATGACACATATAAAATTTTGCTAGTTATCTCAAACAACTAACTTCCATATTAAAGAAAGTAATATATGAAGTATATCCATGATGGTTGTTTATATGGAATGGAATATGATTGTGTTATGTGTATGCTATTATTACTCCTTTGTCTTCAATTTCAGATAAATATATAATGTCATCATTGTGCTAATAACCAACTCTATATTGTGAGCACTAACGGCTCTCTATTTACCAACAGTTACTTTAATAACATTTCTATACCTTTGCTTCAAATCTTCCTCTGAGTTTAGGATTAAAATTATTCAGTCAAGCCCAAGTGCAGAATTTAGGATCTATCATAATCTCTCAATGCCAATATGAAAATTCTTTTGCAAGACATCAGTGTTTCACATTTCAAAAAAAATAAATGAATGAGTTTTTAATAGTCTAATTCATACAACTACTTTTTTTTACCATTTCAAATGTAATTTCTTCTCTTACAATAATAAAATAATAACTTCATTGAACTAATTGAAAAATTTTCTCTCTACCCTATGAAGTTGCAGTTCTAAGTAATGGTATCCTCATTCCTACTGTTATTTGTATTAATTGAACAAACACAAAGGAAAAATATGTGCTAGGATCCAATAGCATTTGATCCCTCAATTTTTCTCTAGCAGTGTTATAGCAGTAGTAAGCAAATTATGACTGTAGTGGTCATTTCTACTTGCCTGAAATCTCAGCACTGCAGGCACAGCATGTGAATATAAGTGACCCTGTCTATATCTTTAAAGACAAATGTGATGAACCAACTAAATATATATAAATTTCTATTATGTAAAATGGGACAAATTAATCAGTACTTTGGGTATACCAAACGTTTTTATTGCCAGCAAAGAAAAGGGCAAAAAAAGTACATTTGAGAATAGTATGGATGAAGACTTCACAGTATATTGCAGCAATTTGAAATCGAAGGTAATAAAAGTTAATCTGCAACGTGGAAGTATTGTATTATTTACAATTATTAGATAGCAAATCTTCTGGACAGAAATATACTAAAATAAAAATAAGTATATTCACTTATATTATGAATAGTAGATGTATTTTTTTTTGTTTTTTCTTTTTTTTTTTTTTTTTTTTTTTTGAGACAGGGTTTCTTTGGGTAGCTCTGGCTGCCCTGGAACTCACTCTGTAGACCAAGTTGGCCTCGAACTCAGAAATCCACCTGCCTCTGCCTCCCAAGTGCTGGGATTAAAGGCGTGTGCCACCACTGCCCGGCTATAATAGTTTTATAATATCTTATGTAATCTGCATAAGAATTTTATGAAAGGTTGCCTTGAAACGTGGGCAGCTCCCCTTTGGATTGATAGTTCTGAGCTCTAAGAAAGAAGGCTGAGTGTGCCATGGGAAACAAGCCTATAAGCCGCACTCCTCCATCACAGCAGCTTCATTTCCTACCTCAAGGCTCCTACCCCGAGTTCCTGCCTCGACGTTCCTGGATGATAAACATCAAACTATAAAATGAAATAATCCTTCCTTCCCTAAAACAACTTTAGTTAATGTTGTAACTAAGAAAACAGACATAATTGTGATTTGTTGTTTTATTTTAATTTTAAATAATAAAATAATTAGTTCTTGGTGAATATCCATGCATTTTTTTTGTTGTTGTTGTTGAAACTTCTCACTGACCCCTTAAATTCTTTATAGAATAATACAACTCCTCAACTAGGAAGAAGAAATACTGGCAAAGATGGTCACTAATGTCCATCCACCTTCGTCTTCCTTGCAGATGAGCCTATCCCAGACATAGTTATGTGCAATAACTGAATCCGAAGCACACCTAAGTAAAATGACAAGCTTCACTTAATGCTCAAAGTACATTTTGCCCACACTCCCTGGAAATTGTGTTCCCAGGCAGCCGTGTCAGAACAAACGCCCTTTAGGAATCACTTTGATATAGCATTAAAACAGATTTAGCAGTTGAGACTACTGATGGATTGGAGAGATGAAAACTAACTCTGAAATCTCAGATTTTCCATGTTTGTGTATATCTACAAATCCTGTATCAGAATGTATTAAGATCTAGACCCTAAAAATATGGTAAAAGTTTGAATGGGAGCCTACAAGCTCATTTTGGAAACCCTGTGGCTATGTGTTGGCCTTCTTAGATTTCTTTGAAGCCTTAAAAGATTATGATTAAGTAGGATTTACCACGAGGAATTTTAGCTCTTAGGCTTCAAAAATCATGATGAAAATAGACTTCTAACTGCCAAACTTAGTTGGCAGTGCAAAACAATGCTTTCACTTTCAAAATTCCCATTTCTCTGTTAGGAAAAACAGATGATGTGAGTATTCCACATTGGAATATAGCAAAGCAGAGCATTGCCATCTTTCTAAGTTTCATGCCAGAAGACATTTGCCACTACTGAACCTATCTCCATTACTCGCCCCTCACCCCCCCACACACATACTTTCTCTCTACAGTTTAGGGTAAACTTACTCCCTATAAAAGTTATCAGTGATTCAGGAAAAGTACAGCATTTAAAAAATTGTTCTGTATGTAGCAAGGACTAAACATGTCATCGGTGATCTGATTTTAATCACAGAAAAATACAAAAAATATTATATTCAAATATGCATTAGGAAGGCAGTTATGCTCACCACTAATTCCTGGATGAGAGAGGGGATAGGGGGAGAGAAAAGGAGGCAGGGCAGGTTCAGGTATGGGAAAAGTCATGAAAGAAGTCCAGAGGGCCAGGAGAATGGATAGAAATATGTAGAGCAGTGGGGGGCAAGGGAACTGGGGGCAGGGGAAACTTGGGGCAGGGACCAGACAAAAGTCCTGAACTGCGGGGATTCAAGAGGCTCCCAGGACCCAGTGAAGATGACATTAGCCAAAATACCCAACAGAGGGAAGATAGAACCTGAAAAGACCACCCCTAGTATGTACGTAGTTGATGGAAGGGGTTACTCATTCATCTCAAAATTTTAACCCAGAACTGTTCCTGTCTAAATGAAGAAAATGCAGCAGAGACTGAAGGAAAGGCCATCCAGAGACTGTCCCACTTTGGAATCCATCACATCCGCAGATACCAAAGAACTTCTTGCAGACAGGATCTCAGTAGGGCTGTCCTTTGAGAGGCTCTGCCAGCACCTAAATAAGATAGATGCAGAAACTCACAGCCAACCATTAGACTGAGCCCGGGGACCCCAAGGAAGAGATAGGGAAAGACTGAAGTAACTGAAAGGCATTGGAACCCCATAGGAAGAACAACAATATCAACTAATCAGATACCTCAGAGCTTCCAGGGACTAATCCACCAAAGAGCATACATGGGTGGGACCATGACTCCCACTACCTATGTAGCAAAGGTTTGCCTTATCTGTCATCAATGGGATGGGAGATGCTTGGTCCTGTGGAGGCTTGTTGTCCAGTGAAGGAAGATGCTGGAGGGGTGAGGCAGTAGTGAATGAATAGGTAGGGGGGGGGGCACTCTCTTTGAGACAAAGGGGAGGACATGTGATGGGGATTTGCAGAGGGGAGATAGGGAAGGGGTAAATACTTAAAATGTAAATAAATAAAACAATCAATTAAAAAATATGCATTAGGAACACAAGAAGTTGACCTTAGTTGCTTTGTCCAGCATTGCACCCATAATCATCATTTTATTATGGATATTTCTGATCTATATCAGAATCATGTGATGTATTAGATAATGATAGTTCAACTTACTGCACATAGGTATCTTTCGAACACGTATGACCCAAGACACAGTTATGTGAGCAAAGACGTATAAAACATTTGATTGTCAGTTTCAAGTTTAGTCATCTTTTTATCACGACTTTCTTCCAAGTCTGTAGTAAAATATTCAGTGGAGTAGGCACTGGCACTCACACTGAAATCACTTCAGTGGATCCTGGGTGATAAAATGATGGGGTTTAAAGTCACCTGAGAAATGTGTTTTTGAGTGGGCCTGTGAAGGCATTTACAGGAAGAATTAACAAGTGGTACTTCTTCAGTTCTGTGCACTTCAAATGGGTGCCGTCTAGTGGTCTTTTCTAGTGGGCAGCTTATATGTAAGAAAACCCAAGTAAAATCAGAGATGATTACATGTTTGTCCTCACTTCTTGTTGAGCCGTCTGTGTTTGTTTTAGCTGCTGTTGCTGCTGTATCTTTTGCTAACTTTAATGGCCTGCCAACATAGAGTAAAGACTGGAGACCGTCCAGAACCTTGTAGTCCTTCCGGACTGCATTGCATCTACTGTGCCCAGCTTTGTGAACCAAGAAGCTGCTAGGTTTCTCAGTTTCTCTAAACAGGCCAGCAGCCATTGTTGGACTACACAGCCTCTGTCAGTTGCAAGCTATTCTAGTAATAAATATGCATTCAGTCAGTTCCATTCCCCTGAAGAGCCATGAAAATATATTACAGAAATATTGCACATGATGATGAAACATAATTTTATGCATTCAATTTCATTAACAGGTTCTCTCTGTTACCTTAAGATTGATATTACCAATCAGAAATTGAAAACAGTTCTCCTTACAATCTCTTCCCCTTAAATTGCCAAGCTGCTTTTGAGCTGCTTGATAGATCATCCATTTTTAATGGTCAGACTTCTGAAAAGTATTTCTTAAAGGTAAAAAATATATTAATTCCTCATCTGTGTCTCCTTGGAGATCGTGATAGTCTTTAGCACATATTAAGAAATTTTAATTGCCTCTCTTGAATAAATTGACAAAGAACAACTTGATAGAAATACATTATCATGAAGAGAACGTATTGATTTTAGCATTAGATTCATTTGTTTAACTGTGATGGTGAAATACTTACTGCTGTGTTTTCTCTGTATAACCCCCAAAGCCAGAATTTTACTCAGTGAACTTCCTAGCCCCTTTTCTAAACTATTTCCCAAGCTCTTTTCCTTGTTATTACATCAAAGAGACTGGCAATGTTATCCGTCCATATTACAAATGAGTTTGCGTTAGTTTGATATATGTTCTAGACATATATATATATATATATGAATATATTGTGGCGGCAGTCCATGCAAACAGGATTTTTCAGAAGTACAGTCATATTTAGGGGTCCTTTTCTACTCTAAGAGGCAATATGAGGAACTTGTCATTTCATCTCTAGTATTCAAAAATAGTAAATCAAATTAAATAATTTGCTATAGTCTAAAATTATGATTTGAGTCAGATCCTTGTAATCTCACATTGATTCTGCTTAATACAGGTAAATTACTCCTATAAATATTGTTTCTTTTCTTTCTTCTTTTCTTTTCTTTTTTTCCCCCCAATTATCTCTGAACCAACCAACCTGCCTTCATATAGTCTCTTAGTTAAATGATTTTCTTTAGAATTTGGAATTTTACATTCAATAGGAAAAAGTCATGTACATTTCAAAAAAAATGTGAGAACAAGATGCATCACAACATAATCTTATCATCTTATAATTCCATGTTCTGTATTCATTTATTTTTGAATGGAGTTATCTATTTAGTGTTAGAGTCAACGCTCAATCCCTTTGATGTGGGACATGCTTCTATTCCATAGAAGGCTCAAGCTGTAGGTAGAGGTGAGAGTTCAAAGACGTGTCTCCAAATAAGGAGAGTTCCTGGCATCACACTCTTTCTTTAAAGGACTATTTTAACATTTTCCTCTGAGCTGAAGGTGATCCACACCATATCATCCCATATGTATTGCTAATTAGCATGTTTTCTTCTCCTTTCTGTTGTGTATCCTGGCCTCTCTAAGTGCCTTGTATTCTCCTGTGGATTGAAAGTATCAATATATTTTCTATATTTTAATTATTATTTATTTTAAAGTTTTATATAATATATTCTGAACATATCCACTTCCTTCAACTTCTCCAAGATCCTTCCTAAACCCTACCTACCCAATTTTGTCACTTAAAATAAAAACCACAACAAACAAATATATCGTAAAATAATGACCAAAATATAGTGTGTGCTATAACAGACATTTATAGGATATGAATTTAAAAGATAAACAGGAAATATGATTGAACTTTAACAGATAAGATAATCCTAGACAGGACAATTTCACATATATTCATTTCCTCCCTGAAGTCATAATTTTGAAATATTTTCCATGCATTTTTCTTAAAAGAGGTAGAGCTGACTTAAGGATATCCAGTCAAAATCCAAGGTGTTTTTAATTCTATACTATTTTTTTTAATCTTACAATTACAAGAAGGCTTTTCATTTTTTATTTATTTATTTTTTTATTCTCCATTGAAGATATGGTGAGGGCAAAGTCAACTTGAAGAAATCCAAATAAATAAATAATCCAGGCAAATACTGGTTGGGGTCAGTTTCTGATAGTTAATTTGGAAATTTAATCACTTTTGTTAAAAAGCAACAATGATTTCTAGTTTTAGCTAACACTGTCTCACAGTGGAAAATGCATTTTTCATAAAAATAATGTCATCTGCCATTAGTTTTACAAGCTTAGTCTTTTTTTAATTTTTATTTTATTAGATATTTTGTTTATTTACATTTCAAATGCTATCCCAAAAAGTCCTCTATGCCCTCCCCCTGCCCTGCTCCCCTACCCACCCACTCCCACTTCTTGGCCCTGGTGTTCCCCTGTACTGGGGCATATAAAGTTTGCAAGACCTGGAGGCCTCTCTTTCCAGTGATGGCTGACTAGGCCATCTTCTGCTACATATGGAGCTAGAGACACGAGCTCTGGGGTTACTGGTTAATTCATATTGTTGTTCCACTTATAGGGTTGCAAACCCCTTTAGCTCCTTGGGTACTTTCTCTAGCTCCTCCATTGAGGGCCCTGTGTTCCATCCTATAGATGACTGTGAGCATCCACTTCTGTATTTGCCAGGCTCTGGCATAGCATCATATGAGACAGATATATCAGGGTCCCTTCAGCAAAATCTTGCTGGCATATGCAATAGTGTCTCGGTTTTGTGGCTGTTTGGGGGATGGATCCCCAGGTGAGGTAGTCTCTGGATAGTCCACCCTTTTGTCTTAGCTCCAAACTTTGTCTCTGTAACTCCTTTCATGGGTATTTTGTTCCCTATTCTAAGGAGGAATGAAGTATCCACGTGTTAGTCTTCCTTCTTCTTGATTTTCTTGTGTTTTGCAAATTGTATCTTGGGTATTCTAAGTTTCTGGTCTGGCAGTTCCTCAGAAAATTGGACATAATACTACCGGAAGATGCAGCAATACATCTTCTGGGCATATTCCAACTGGTAATAAGGACACATGCTCCACTATGTTCATAGCAACCTTATTTATAATAACCAGAAGCTGGAAAGAACCCAGATGTCCCTCAACAGAGGAATGGATACAGAAAATGTGGTACATTTACACAATGGAGTACTACTCAGCTATTAAAAACAACGAATTTATGAAATGCTTGGGCAAATGAACGTATCTGGATGATATCATCCTTAGTGAGGTAACCCAACCACAAAAGAACTCACTAGACATGAACTCATGAGCTTAGTCTTATACTGGCATGCATAGTAGCTTATTCAAGTTAGACGATCAGAGTAAAGGATGGAATGAGAGACAGAAGACACTACTATGGTACTTGTAGGCTATCAAGGATACATCTGGACACCTGAGTTTTTCCTGAAGGTTATCAGAAGAATGTCAGCAATAATTCAGCAGAATCCACAAAGAGTGAGTACATTTCTGCTGTCTTTGATGAGCCTCCTCCTCAAAGAAACCTTCTACTGGGAACTTCCAGCTGAGTGTAGTTGTCTCTGGGATTACACTTATTTGAAAACATTTTTTTTTTTGTTTATCCAAAACACATAAGAATATGTTAACAACATTACAAGCAAACAATTGAAATTTTAATGATCATAAATAGCTATTTTAATTAAAGTTTTATTATAAGACTCTCCAAATTTTCATGCAAACATTCACTACAAAGATAATTAGAGTGAATTTTCTAAGACTGTAGTAAAGTCATTAATCTACATTTCTTTCATCATCTTAGAATTTCAAATTATATATAGTATTAATTCATCCTGATTGATTTACCTTTCATCAACTGAATCATAATTTGTGGTAAAATAATAAGTTTTGGCCACTTGGTTTATATATTTCCTAGGATGAATTATAGCCAAAATAACATTAAAATAACTAATGAAATCACAGTTTATGAACTACACAGACACAAACACAAAATGATATATGAACATAAACATGTGTTCTATATGATTAGTGATTGTCACATAGATAACTATGCAAAACAAACACTTTATGAGAGAATCATTTCTGATGACATTAATAGGCATATTTTAATCAGAAATCTTTTTAAAAACCACCATTTGCTTTTCTCTTATAATATTCAAGATTATTTAGTATCCATAAATCATGCAAACAGACTGAAACAGCAAGGACAAATAACCTTATATCTATGCTATTATTACATGAAAGAATTTTAAACACTTGGATTTTAACATTTTAAGTAAATATACAAGAGTGATTCTGCTGAGTATATGATACAGATCTATACTTACTTTCTTTCCAATCTCCATCCTGATTTCCTTAGCAGCTTAACTAGTTTATATCCCTTATGTTCATCTGGTGGTTTTGTTTTCCGAATGATTACCATAACAACTGGGATGAGATGAAATCCCAAAGCACTTTCCTTGCATTTCTCAGATGGCTTGTGTGAAGTTGGGGAGCAACAGGAACAATGAAAGGGGGTGGAATAGGAAAGCCAAGGAGAGTGGGAAACTGAGGACTATGTTCAAAATAAAATACACACATGAAAATATCATGTAAAAAACAGTGTATTATGCATACATAGGATGAAACCTTTGTTTTGAAATTATGAATTCTGGAGCATGGAAAGGCATTTAGGGTTCTCTCTCTAGAGAAAATCTACATCCTACCTTTCCTAACAGCCATAAATTGCTAAGAGCATTTATGACCTCTTCCTCCCAATATGGGGAAGATAGCTGGCTTGACTTTCCATACAAATATTTCTTTTTTTTAAATTTTTTAAATTAAAATATATTTGCATCATTTTCCCTTTCCTCCCTCCAACCCTTCCCATGTACCTGCTTGCTCTCTCAAATCCATGGTCTCTAATTCTTTTTTT